>NC_072855.1:44000000-44318928 GCF_028858705.1 Grus americana
CCAAATGAAGACAAACTAAGAGCCCGTGTAGCCCAGTGTGCTATCTCAGACAATGGCTAATTGTGAACCCTAGGGGAAAGGGAAGGTAAGAGCGTGAGCTGTTAGTCTGGCTCCCCAGAATATTCTCCTGGCATCCAGTAAATTGTAGTTCAGGGAATTCCTGGCCAAGAAGTAATTTTTTGTATGTTCCCTTGAAGGAACTTTTCATCTGCAAGTATGTTCTGCCACTTTTTGGTCCTTTGTAAGCTTTTAAAAATTTCTGATGTGCTTATTAAACATTAGTCACTTATGGAATTTACTTTGTTCTGAACCTATCACCAGGTAGTTTGATTTGATGTTCTTTTGTTCTTGTACTGGTAGACTGGAAAATAATTTTCTGTTTTCCACACCTCTCTTGACTTTGTGGCCCTCTGTCATTTTTCAACTCAGCTGTCCCTTTTCTAGTTTGAATGGTTATAGTTTATTTAGTTGTTTCTTGTGCAGAGGCCATCCATCTATTTATTGACCATACAAATTTCCCAGAAAACTTCTCACTCTTCATGTGTTTGTGGGAAGGGAGAGGATTACGGTGAATATTTATGTCTTTGGCAAATTCTTGCTCATAGTCTTTTTTTTCTTTTTTCCTCCCCCATATCTTTTTACATATAATCACCCAGAGGGTATATTTCTTCACGTTTTCATTACATGGACACAACTTCAACTTTTTGTACAATTTCTTCACAGCTGTACATTCAGTTTTATCAACAGTAAAGGGTACTGAATGCAATGTGAAAATTTACCCAAGAGTCTCAAATTTTGAAGTCCAGAACCATGTATATATGCTAAGGCAAGAAAAAAGCATTTTGTCTAACTGCTTCATGAGCCAAGATGCAGAATTTCACCTTGAAGAATTTGAGCTCCAAAAGGGTATAGATGAATCTCAGTCATTTTCATAGGGATGAATATTACTATTAATTTCTCTGCAGTTTTGAATAGATACATGCACAGTCTAGATTGATAGTACTTTTTTGTTATGTCTGAATTTTGACTTGTCAGTGCTAAACAGAATACCCAGTCAGACCTGGGTAGGTTACCCATTGCTCAACAATTATTCTATCAGCTAAATACAGAAAAAAGCCTCAAAAAAGAATTTTTGCTTGCCTTGAATAGCTTAATTGATAAACTGTCTCACAGGAAGCTTAGAGCCACAATAGAGAAAAAGATGACACATGGTCAAGGGTTAATAAGAAAATAATTTGTCATCGTGAGCAAGATGAATTTGCAAAGGTGTGGCAAAGGCAAAGAACCTTTGGGAGGAGAGTGCTTTTTTTGTCTCTTGGTTACCTTAAGTATACAATATACTGTACAGTGGATTTTCTATACAGTGGTTGTTAGAGCAGAGCTGGCAGTTTACAATACGTTGCAAACGCATACTTAATAAACTAGCAATTCACCAGCTAATGTTCATTTGACAGGTATGATTCTTGACATAATTAATTCATTGAAAAAAACCCCCTGAAAAACACTGCCTTTTCATGGTAGTTCTGGTTTGTGTCATTTTCATCATGAAAAATATCACAAACTGTTTATTATATTTCTCATTATTTCCTTTTTATGCTTTTTAAAGTGCCCGAGAGTAAAAGAGGAGAGGAAATTACCCTTAATTTACCAGGTTTTTTCAGTTGCCAAATATACAAGCTTGTTGCCATGGAGATGGGAGCACAACGCGGATGCCTGACTCACTGCTGGTACAGGGAGCACGTTAATGGATTATCGGGTGAACGTTTGACCGTATTAAATAGCTAAATAAACTACAAGGATCAGAACACATTTATTTTAGGGTGCGAGGGAAGTTACTGATATCCCAACATCTGCTCTCAGATTCCAGTAAGTACTTGTAAAAGACATACAGCTTTTCATTCTCTCCTCCTGTTTCATGGCATGTTTTCTCAGTACCACAAAAGAACACGTGCCGGTGATAGCCCTTGGAGAAGTGCACTGTAACACTGAACTGAAAAGCTAATATAAATACGAGCTCAAAGCTGCATGCGCTGTCACACTTAAGGAGTGGGAATTTAGCTTGGAGTGCAATGCAGAAGTGATTTGAAGTGGTGTAAAAGTATAATTTCTTTTTATGCTTAAAGTGGAAGAATATATTCTTGCTAATGACTGAGCATCTCAGAGACAGGATGGGGATTTCTTCCTTGCATCTTTTAAATCCTGTAGCTGACTCAGTGCTCCTAGTACTGATTTTTGCAGTGGGAGAACTGAGGGACTGACGGCAAGGCATTTTTAAGGTTTTTTTTAACTGGAAGTGTCCCCTACTGTTTCTGCAATTATGAGCTACTCGTTTTCTGTCTCTTTACATTGCGGAGATTCTTACTGAGCAGCTCATATATAGAACTGAGAAGGGAAAAAAATCCAGCTGTGCTACTTCTTCCTTCCCATTAATTGCAGAGGGCCAATTACTTGCACCACAAAAAAATATCATAGTGAGAGAGGGGCACCAGGCATGTAATTGTACAAGGAAGATCTGGGACATTTATATGCCTGATCTCCCACATGCGTCTCCTTATATAAAGAGCTATTGTACTTTGCCTTATGGATACTTTACATCACAGAGGCTTAACATATTTTATCTGTGTAATACTTAACCTTCTGTCTTTTATCTGGGCCTTCTAAGTTTATTTTAATCCCATTTCCCAGGGAAGCATAACGTAGGGAAGGAAATGATCTCACTTGATGCTACCTACGAGTAGAGCAGGCTGAGAGAATTTGGATGGCTGAGATGTTCATGTTCGTGGGGACAGTAGTTGCGACCGTCTTTTGCATACACTGGGATGAGAAGGAGACTTTCACTGTCCTTTCCAACTACACAGTGTGTAAGTGGTAGCCACAATTTTATGCCTCCAGTTTGTTACAGTCCCACAAAACGAGTAATAACAAGGTGGAAAATATTAACACCTTATAACTAGTAGAAAAACCTGGTGTAATTTCAAGGCGATAAGTATGCACTGATTTTAAAAGAGAAATCATGTCAGAGCTGTTGTTATTGGGGATTATGTTTTCATCTTTTATTGCCAGTAAAATTTCTCCATCTAATCACAGTATGAGGTTATGTTCCTCATCCTGCTAATTGGCATCATATTCAGAAGGTCTGTCAGTTTGTCCTTATCTTCCCTCCTCAGGTTGTCTCTAATGTGGATGAGTAAGCTGAGTTATGTGCTGTAGCGCTTGGCTGTATTACAGTTCAGTGGTTTTAGCACATCTATTTTCTTCAAATGCAAAAGGTTAATTTTGTTTCAGTGTAGATGAAATCTGGATACTGACCTTTACAACTGGAAAAACAGATAGAATCATAGTTTAATTAACCTCCCAACCAGGATACATATTTGAAACATACTGAAGAAACCGTAAGTTTTCCTACTGGGAGCCACGTAGGAATAATGCATCACTGATATCCAGAAGCATTAGAATTGTCCAGAATTAGGTGAAAGGAAAAGTTGATTACTGAAGTGCTGAAGCATACAGCTGAGCTTGGAAAGAACTAAGTGAAACTGAAATTGGAATATTGAAATTACATCTTCATGCTTCGTCTTTATTGTGAAATAGGAACAGCAAAGATGACACTGAATTCATCTGCCGCTCTATTGACGTTTTCCCTAACCTGTCCTCTTTTCCAGCTCTCCATGGTGGTGTTCCATGGCCCTTCCAAGTTAAAACACGAGTTCTCTGGAATTAGATTGTGTGCATGTGAGTTTTAAAAGAAAGTGAATTCTGGAAGCAAGTAAAGAAAGAAAATAGCTTTAATCCCTTTACATTGTCTTAGCTTGATCTCTCACCATTTGTAATCAGTTAAACGCTTAATTAAAAAGTCAGAACTGCAAATTGAATCCTTAATCCTTTCTCTGAGGATCGTCTCTGTAATAATTTCTTCTCTACTTTCTCAGATTGTGAAAGCCCTGATTTACTTGTTTATAGCAATAATTGGCAAGAATACTGTTTCTGTTTGAGGGGAAAAAAATCAGTTGGAGCTACAGATGTTTTTCTAGATCTAAAAGAGAATCACCTGAATACCATCTGCATTTTTATAGCTGTATAAGCTAATGTTTGCCAGAGTTGGGAGGCCTGGCTCCCAAAAATCTGGAAGATACTGTGTTGCTGAGGATGTTCTATGAGCATCATATTGCAAAGTGCTGACCATTATCTGAGATGAATGAGCCAGATCTTCAGTGGACCTGGTTCAAGTTGATACTGCGTAAGTCACTAGTTAAATACCTGCTTCAGATACAAATGGCAGAATACTGTTTATTTTCTTAAAATAATATAACTGTACTTGAAGTCCTTTCCAACATGGATTGCTGGAAGTCTGGAATTCCACTGAAGACTAAAAATCTGCAGTATTGATCACATTAAAGACCTACTGCAGTGAAATGAGAGGAAGTGTGGTATCTATTTAAAAAAATGACAATAGTGATTTGTGTGTAATGTTATTTCACATTATGTGTTGTGACTAAGAATAGCAGGATTCCTTGGTGAGAAAGCACAGAAAAGAATAGAGGGGAATCACACATGCTTCATTGCTGCCTGCAGTAATGGGAAAAAAATGCAAAACGTAAGGTATTAACTGATATCTAAGACAGTAATTAAAATGTTTCATGAATAAGAGGCTAGATAATTTCAGTGGTGTTTTTAACAGCTAGAGCCTTTGAAGACAGACACACATAAATGCATAGAATATTGTGTGGAAATACTTGACTCAATTACAGTGTCAGGATGTTATTCCCAACACATTAGTCTAAATTCTATGCAGTAATTAACAGATATGAATGAAATAAATACAGTTTATTCTATATTCTGGTAAGTAGTTATTTATAGCCACTCTGGGAAAGTTTGAATTATTGTCTGTCCTAATTATGCCAAGGACTTTTTTTATTAGGCATGAAGGTCTGACTGGGAGGAATTAACTGCCTACAATGTCTTTGCGTTATAGTTAATTAGATATCTTGGCAGAGTCGCTTCTTATATTTTTGTTTTATTTTTCTGTTCACTCATTTATTAGTCACATCTGGAATCAGAAATTGTGCTCTCAACAGTAAAATCTTCCCTTGCCTAAGACAGGGTAGCTGTTTCTCTTCCTCAGGACAGTCTCCCCATTATCTGTTTTCCCTAAACTTCCTCCTCCTTTCCCCATTGGTGTTCTTTCCATTTGAGAAATTTCTGTTATAACACAAAATCTGCTGAGGAGGAGTAATCAGTAAATGGCGTGCTGTACTTGTCCATCTCTCACATCTTTGAGACTGAATATGCAGGTCACGTCTGTCTGGGAATAAAAGACCTATAGAAGGCTTCTGTCATGAATACGTATGACTTGCTGGACAAGTCTGCTAAGAAATAGGTGTATACTGTGTTCCACGCTTCTTTTTACTTGCATTGTTTTAAGTGGAAAATAGGATTAAGATTTAACCTTTTAATTAAACATTAGGGTAGCTTTAAAGAAAACACAAAAAAAAGTTTTGTATATAGGTTCCCTCGATCTCCTTACTGAATAAATCAATGGATAGCAATAGGTGCACATGTGAGTTCTAAGGATAAGGCCAATATAATTGTAATTTCTACAGTATCCTTCCTCTAATGAATATACTGAATATTTCAGAAGGCAAAATAATAATAAAAAAATAATAATTGTGGCCTGGATCCTGAATCTTGCTGTCCTAAAATATTCCAGATGTAAGTGAAACAAGGATCTCATTTTTGTCATGGAAGCTCTTCAAAGGATTGGAGTAAATGATACATTTCTGGGTTTGTGTAGTAATGAACTACTATTCGTTTCTGCTGCTAACTTTGTTAGGAGAAGATTCAGTAACTTTGGAGATGCGAATCAGACAAGGCTTACCTGTAAACAAGAATTGTCATTTCTGTAATAAAGATCTTTGATAGCATATATGGAAACTTCAGTGTAGGAAGGAAAGTTTGTATTACCTGATGGTGGATCCCATCATTGATGAAGGATGGTGATTGCTGGATCAAAGCATGTAGAAATAAGATTTGAATGAGCTTCAGTATTAGTCCTGAAGCAGAGAGAAGTGGCTGTGGATACATATTTTGACTTGATGTTGTCTTTCCTTTAAATTTTCTACACATTTTAGTATGAATAAATATATGTCTCCATGAACTTTCATATAGATCTTCATTGAAAAGAATTTTTATAAGAATTTTGTCTTTCAAGCACTAAAGTTTATGTTTTGCTTTAGTGTTTAAAGAGGGAGAAGTTGCAAGGTTCAAATTTATGTTGAAAATCATAAACTACATAATGACTAAACTAACAGGTAGATAACTGAATTAAACAATAAGCCCAAAACTGTTTAATTATTTATTAACCTCAATGAATCTAGCATTAAGATGAATTTTGCGGTTTCCAGAAGAGGTAGGAAAGATGCTGATGAATGTACCTGTGGAAGCTAGGTGCATCTTCGATTCACCTGGCATAAAATTCCTTCCTATCCTTACACTTGTTATTTTCAGCTTGTGACTGTAAGAGTCCAGACATGCAAAGCCCGTAACACTAAGAGTTACAGGTCTTTGAATCTGGGCCTGCTGGTGTAGAGTTAAATTATTCAGCTGGTAACATTTCTGGTTTTTCAGCTGCAGCCCAGACCACCAGGGTTCAACATAAATTCTCTTAATTCTGCTTTTATCTCATGTCAGTAGTTTCTGCGAGCTTTACTATTCTGCTTACAAGCACAGTTCTGTTACGCATATGGAGATCCTTGAGATACAGGTTTGCTGCGTATCAGAAGCCAGGCGTATGTGCAAGTCAGTGTTGTTCTTTGAGCAGTTCTCTTTCCCTTATTTTTTTTTTTCTTAGCATTATTACTTAGCACTTAGGACTTATGGTCAAGAACTTAATTATTTATAGTTTTGCTCCTATTCTTGTTGCAGTTGGAGATCAGTGGGTATGGGCTGAGTAAAGAATCAAATTAGCCAATGAAAGGTGGCACCTGCACTTTAAAGGATTTGAATGCTTAGATATCCTTTAGAGAACTGGGGAAAATGCTATTTCCTTTCATTTTCCCTTTTACTCGGAGGAGTTTGAGTTAAAGGGACACTGAAGACATAAAACTTGTAGTCAGACAAAAGATATAAAAATGGTGATATTTGAACATACAGCACATAATCACATAATGTTTTATATCTCTGTTGTAACTGAGGTACTTTGACTTGGTGTATTTAATTAGTCTTTTGTCCTTTGATAAATATTTGGCTGTTAGACAAGAACTTGGCCACCCGGAGCCTTTCAACTCTGGTACTAATTGACTGGAATCCAGCAGGTCACAATAACTGGCAGACAACAAAGTGACATCTGAATTCTGGCTTCTGAAACAAGTTAGTTTGTCTTTTCAGTTAAAAAATTTGCATATAGTCATACTTAACAAAGAGAAAATTGAATGCATATCATACTATGAATTAAAAATCAGATTACCTAGTCCACAGACCATGTCTACTTTCTTGTAAAAAAAATTCCTATCCGTTACTCCTTACAACTAGTTGCTGAAATTTGTATGCTGACCACCAAGAGTGTTCATACAAGAGAGGATCATTGCAGAGACCAGATGTTTGGGGAAACATCCTGCAGGATGAGGAAAGGATGTCACTCATAAGAGAAAAATAAAGAGCATTCATAACTGATAATTGAACAAACCTTGATTGGAGTTCAACATGGTGATGAAAAGACCAAGTCTTCTCTTCAGAGTCATTGACAGTCTCAGGGAAAAGCAAAATTTCATCTGGTACTGGGAGCTTTGGAAAATAAATATAGTGGCTGTTGTACTAAATTTCTATCACGCTGTACAAGATAGAATGAAAAAACAGATCTCTATTGATCAAGGATGGAAATGCTTAAATGCATTATCTGTAAATGATAGAACCATTTGATTTAAGAGTGCTGCAGTGAAATGTATTGTGTTGCATTTCTGTTGATCATAGAAGAGAGACAAAATGATAATTTGATGTCATAATGAGGAAGATTCTATTTCACTTTCTTGCTCCACATGTCAAACCCATTTAAGGAGAGTAACACAGTGTGAAAAAAAGTGATAATTAAATAGTTGGTTTATTTCATATTTGATGTACAGTGGCATATATATGTCACACCTATGTAGAAGTAATAAAGCTGAACTGACAGTCATACATTAGCAAAACAGATTGACAAAGTAAAGCCTGCAGACTGTTTGTTGCATTTATATTTTATAGAAAAAGAATTTTAAAAAAAAGTTGGTGCTTGTCTTCATTTTCAATAGCTGAGTAATGCCAAGAAAAAAAGGTATAAAAAATAACATCGGCAATTTTCCAAGGTAAGGTATCTTTATCAACAACACCCAAACACAAAATCTCCCATAGCATGTCTCTAGTAATAAATGAATGTAAATCAAGTGTTAGTGCAATCATGCAGGTTGTTTATAATTGCCAGGTAATTTAGACATTAGCAACCAAGTAGCAGAAGGTGGTTTTGACATGTGGAAATCTATCACAAATTATATTGCTATCTGTTATAACTGAAGTGCTCTGATTAATGTAGGGAGATGGTAGAAATTAAATGGGCTGTATTTAGACATTGATACAATAATAATAAAAAGCTCTGTATTTTTGCTCAAGAGAAGTGTCTTGGCAAATAGCAGTGGAAAACAAAAACATTCCTAAGATGTTTGTAGGCCAAGATTTGTTTCTAAATGTGACAAGTAAATCTTCTATAGACACTATGTGTCAGAGAAGTTAGAGCCTTGTATTGAGTGTGGCAATATGTGCTCAGTTCTCTGGTGAAAAACTAATGTAATTACTCTTCCTCCCTGGAGGTTACTCTCCTGGCTGTAAAGAACTAGCTCTTTTAAATGCCTGTATGCATAGGGAAAATTTTACCCTTTATGTGGTTCCATAGTTTGACACAACAGGGAAAACATTTTCCCATGTTTATTTTTCATTCCATCTCTTTTCCTTTGTATTTGCCTTTTTCTGGTTTTATTTATTACTTTTTGTAATCTTTTCTTCAGTTGTAATTAATATTATGCATTTTTTCATTTAATTCCATGTGCAAATAGTAGTCCATCCATCTTGATCATACCGAGGTATGTCATTAGAGTACAGACTAGCAGCTTGTTAAATTATAGTCTTCCTATGCTTTTTCCCTGAGACATTTTAATAAGAAGGTCATGGCAAGTTTCACTTGTCCAATATCTATCTTTGCAATATCTATCTATCTATCTATTTTTTAATTTTTAACTAAGTGGTCGGCTTTGGATAAAGACAGGCATCACTCACTTATATCTTGTTAGAAAAATACTACTAGGAATTAGCATTTTGGCAGCCTTTTTTTTTTTTTTTTTTTCTCCCCCCCAAGATATCAACTGAAGAGTAAAGGCAGCTAATTACAGTAGATTTTTTCATGCAGTGTTATGCTTGATGCTTGGTGTTCACCAAACAGTTCCTGAGTCGACAAGGACAGATACTATTTTAGATGTGTATTTTTGCATACTAAGAGTGATTTAGAATACCTAATTATAGAGAACAACCTTGGATTGAATGCTGGTGATTTTCCTTAAGGTTAAAGTAAGCAAAAGGGTAAATGAAACGTGGTTAGTCTGAGAAAATAATACTAACATTGTCAGTCAGCTGATGAATTCAGTGGGTGAAACTAGGAGTATATGGAAATTTCACATCTCCTTAAAAAATGAAACCAGTCATGTGAAATTGTGTTCTGAGTATGTTAACCTAGAGACTGGTTAGGATATTGGTGTCCATAGTTTCTGATGGCTGGTGCCATTTGGAAATGAGCTGGGTGATATAACACTGGTTTCATTTTGAAAAGAAGAGTGCCGTGAACCTCTCGGGCAGCAGGTGCAATCCCCTCTGCTGCCGTAGGGCAAGGAGGCAGAAAGATCCACTGGCACCAGGCTGTTGCCACGCAACAGCGCATTGCTTATTGCCCGGGTCTATCCTGAGCAACGTACGTGCTGCACCTCCTGGTAGAGGTTAGTGGGGAGATTTATCAAAAATGTGATGCATTGCATTTAACGATGCAAAATACTGGTACTTCTTATTCACACTTGTTTCGACAAATCCCTCAGTTCTCTTTGGTGTTTTAATAATTTAATGCTTTGGACATAAAAATATATCATACTTTAAGTCAGGGTCTTATAGAATCTTGCCTGCTTCAAATATACTTTCTGAAGGGTGTTCTGTTGCTGAAGGATATGTACGCAATTTGTGATATTTTTTATGGGCTGCAACTCCATAAAATAGCTTATATTGGAACCTTCCCCTGTGGTAACTTGTTCAAGTGCTCAAACCTTGACTCATGTGGGGCTGGATTCTTGCACTGTGTTTTATTGACTTGGATGAAGAAGTGTGTAATCTGCAGCAGAAAAATGTGGAAGACAATTCTAAGATCAGTTTAAGATTTGTTCCTTTCTTGCATTCAGTGGGGGAAGGAACGTGATCTCTCTCAGCCTCTGAACTGAATCAAATGGCTCCTCTTGGTCTGCAGGTGCAAAAGGAAGGCAGAGCCACTTCCAGCCCTCAGTTCCTGGTTATCTTAATTGCAGTAGGAACAAGTTCACTGTGCTCCTAGAAAGCAGGAGGTACTAATGAACAAGACCCTTTGACTGCTATGTATAGACTGTGTGTATAGTGACTGCGGTAAGACTCTTGCTCTTGTTGACCTTCTGAAATCCCAGCCTTTTTTATTTTCAGTTTTGGTCATTTAATCTCATGTGCATTAGTATTAGGCATTACCAGAAATAACTTTTCCAATAAAAGCTTCTGGCTAGCTTCTTATCTCATGATCAGTCAAGGGCAGCTACTGCCACACCTTGTCTGTTTACTGATTTGTGTTGAACTTATTTCCAACTTCATGATTGTTTCATTTGTCATTTTGGCAAGGATTTCTAGGAATGTTTCACTTTTGCTAAGTATGATACAACAAAGTAAAATCTGGCTCTTTATGTGAGCTGTTAAAGGAATTGCACTTATGTCAGGTGAGTGTTTAGTATGTGCTGTTTTCTGACTGTAATCTGTGCACGTCTGTGCTGTGCTTCAAGGTTGATTCAGTGCTGGATTTTTTTTTTTTTTTTAAATCTAATGGTATATTTATTCCCCTTTTTAAAACGGTTTTGACCTTGTACATCTCTGCAATACAGAAAAAGTAACCGAATGTTGTAACATGGAAGTTGTCCATGTAATTGCAGGTAGAAGCATCACTGTGAAACCCTTATGCTGTAACAGCAAGCATGCTATTGACTCATCTTGCCCTGTGATGGAAATTGCTCTGAGCCTCATTAAATTGTAATTAGCATTTTCAAATCAAAAGGATGGTGGATCAGATTCTGATATATTTATCATGCTTATTAGCAGCTTACACTAAAAAAACCCCGCTACACTGAGTCCAGTGAGACTGATGTGGAGTAAGACAGCGTAAGACAGGAGAGGGGAGGAACCTAGCCCACTAGAGGTACCAGTGCAAGAGGCAGCTCTAAGTAACGCGGTGACAGGTCTGTGCCATGCACACGTGTGGCGTTGTAGATTTCTGTTCAGAGGGAAAAGTAGGGAAGAAGAAAATAACTTCCTAAGATGTTTAACTCCAAACGTGATTGCAGTGAAAGTACCAATGTGCAATTTATATAGTCTTATGTGCTGCAAATCTATTCACAAAGTTATCTTAGTTGCAAAATAAGTAGCGGGGCATATGTCAAGTAAAGCACCTGTGCGCTATTCTTATGTGAGGTTACCCAACAGCCCACTAATAGAGAGGCTCCTTGATCATTGCTGTGTACTCTTCTACCCACACGTAAATACGGCAAATGCGCAACTTCTAGGGTAATAAAACTATGTCACACTGGATTATGTAGTCTGTTTCCGCAGAGGACAGTCAGAATGGCGTGTTTGAAATGCTTCAGCATCCTCAGAAGCTTTGTCTGTGATAGCTGGTTTTGCGCAGCTGTGCTTTGCAATGGAGACCTTCAGTCTGTTTAGATTTACCTTCTCTGCAGGCCTCTTGCCCAGGGACCTCGCAGGTCATTTGACATGAATGTTGAACTTCTTCGTGAAGTTAAAATTTATTAGAACAGCAAGTTGTTTGTTTACAATGAAGGGAGATAAATTTGCTTACATTTTCAAATACAGACTTAACTACCAATAATTTTATATTTGGTGATTTAGTGGTATGATTCATTCATAAGAGGAGTTACATGACTAACTGTTGAATATTTGAAAGTATGAAAAAATGAGATAAAATATGTAACAGCACAGAAAATAGTTCCATGAATAATAAAAGATAACCGTCAATTCATAATGACCTGTTTTCTCAGTATTATTTTAGGGCTAAAATCTGCTTTGGGTTGCTTCCAGGACTCAAATTCCCCACATCAAAGCTGTTTAGAAATTGCCAGTTTCTCTGAAAGTTGTTAGGATGCTGTCCCCAGCAACTAATTTCCCCCTGCCCCTCCTTCCCATAGAGGACAGGCTGTCTAAGTCCAAACTGGCCAAGAGGCAGGTTGTGTGCTCTGCCGGTAGTAACATTATCTTCTTGGTATAAGTAGTCATGAAAACATATGTATATGCTTGTATTTCTTTTAATAATTTAGACCCCGAACACGGGAAACTGTGAAATAGTTCTTGAATAATGTAACGATAGCCAGGCTGTGGGAGACAGTGTTGTCCTGGCTCTGGCCATGCCCAGTAGCAGGTAACTAGGAAAAGAGTGGATACATTTACATATCTATACATACAAATACATTCATAGATAGATAGTTGTATCAGTTTAGATGTGTTATGGATACATAGAGAGAGATGTGATATAGTAGATATGAATAATATAAACAATATATATTATACTATCTGTATTATGTTGATAATTTAATTTATTTTTTATTAATAGTTATTCTTATTTATATTTTATTATAATTTTAATTAAGGGTTGCATCTGCATCACAGTCTTTAATATTCCCAGCAGACTTTTCTTCTGTGAGTTGGCACTTTGAACCCAGCTGTTCTTTGGTATTGAAAACATTCTGGGTTCCACAGTAAAATTATGCTTGATGCCCAGTAATTACACAGTGCGTTTATGTCTTTGTTAATTATGGGCATTGGAGTTTTTGATAATCAGTTAAAGCAAATGTTGCCTGTTTGTGTTTTTGTCTTTCCATTTTCTTGTTAAGGTGTTTAAGTAAGTATATCGAGTCCATACATCAATTTAATAATATTAATTCCTGCTCTTTAGATTTCCAGCGACTGACATATTGCTAATTGAGATCATCTACATATCTGATAGCTCAGGCTGTAAAGTGATCTCTCTGAATATTTTGGTTTTACTTTGCTCAAGGGCCAAACCTCTGTATGTGTAAATTTAGAAAACCCAGTCAGGGACATCAAGAGCCCTAGTTACAGACATTAAATAATTCCTGCTGAGAAGTGTTAATTCTAAAAGGCAGATGCTACTTTCTTTCAAATAATCTGATTGGAAGGACATGAGAAGACATTTCCCTGATGCACAAAAATATGTACAGATGTTTGAACATATATTTCTTTGGATATAACCTTTCAAATGTAAATTAGTATTGAATGTGTGGAAAAAAATCTTTTTATTAGTGTTTAGCAAGCTTGTAGGAAAAATGTTCTTCAATAAAAACAGTTCCTCTTCACTTACAGTAAGAAAAGGAATCAATTATTCTTAACAATGTGAGTACTTTGTAAAGATAAACCGTTAAAGTAGAAGCACACAGACATTCTTTAAGGACACATTTCAAAAGAGATTTTGCCATAACTTTTCTATTCTGTTCTTTCTTTGTATGAACAGTCATGCGGGTTCAATGTGAAATTGAATGAAGAATTCTATCTTTGATTTATACCCAGTAATTTAGTGCAACATTTTGTGTTTTATGTTATGCTCTTCAGGATAAATCACCATGGGATACCTGAACTTGGAAATTACGATTGAATGTGTTTATTTATCCAAAAGCTGTAGAGCCTGCCCTCTGTCTCTCCACTTAGACCATTCCGTGCGTGAGCTAGTACTTTGCAGGGTGTGGGTGACAGGAGTTTTCAGTCAGAGGGTCAGGAGCTTGTTGTAACTAAAGAGAAGGGGATATGTGCCGTCGTGAAGAATGGATCATGTAAAAAGCTGAGAGAGCCATCGTCATGAAACAGATTTTGAAAATGAGTCTTGGATGACAGATTATTAAAAGAAAGGATGTTAGAGTTCCAGAGTTCATTACACTGTCAGAAAATAGAAAATATTTCTTTAGTCCAAGTGATGGAGGACAAAGGTTGCATGTTTTTAGCAGGGAGTTTCTCAGCTATGATCCCTGCTCGTAATTTTTAACCACAAAAGGGGAATCAATTTCATGGGTCCATAACTTCTATTATTTTGAGGTCAAAGCAGAGCTTCTCTGAACATTGACCCAGAATATCCAAAGTGTATTTTCCATGGATATAAATGAAGACATTCAAAACAGTATGTGTATATATATATATATATAATGTTGTCTGGAAAGTATGAGCAATTATTAATTTATTACCAAAACTACAGTGGATAATATATCACAGAAGTAATATTTGAATCGTAGAATACTTGTAGTACCAGTTTTCATGAGAAGCTGTGATGATAC
This sequence comes from Grus americana, assembly GCF_028858705.1. Lineage (NCBI taxonomy): Eukaryota > Metazoa > Chordata > Aves > Gruiformes > Gruidae > Grus > Grus americana. Next base: position 44,014,637 of record NC_072855.1, read on the forward strand.
ATTAATCTTTCACTCAAAATGTTGTTAAAAAAAAACCCACCCAAAATAAACCAACAGTATTTAAGTGCTAACATTAATTTCTTACAAAACTTTTTTCAAATTTTACTGATGTGAGTCATATGAATATCGCAATGGTTTATTTATTGAGCTGTCATCCATAGTACAGTCAGTAACCATACTGAAGAGAAGCAGAGAAACTCGTGTACTCACAATCACAAAAAAGAGTAAAAACAACTTCTTAGCTAGAATTTGAATGACATAACTTTTTTCATCTTTTAATTTTGTTTTCCAGAATGATAAATCCCCAGGGCGTTCAACAAGTCGATCAAGCAACATTTCAAAGGTATGTGAAATCTATTTCCTTTGTATAGAATTTAAAGGAAACTATGTTTATGAAATATAATACATATGAAATTTAAAGAAAAATACCTTTATCAAATATCATGCAGCACTTTACTCTGTTTAACCATATATGCATATTCTGATGGGTTTTTTATAAACATCATATTTAAAGTTTTTGCTGCCCGACAATGGGGTTTCCATGTAAAAGCCATCTTAAAGTACAAATATTCAATTAGTCCTTACTGTAATATGTGTAATAATAATAAGTAAATAATAGTTGCACTTTTTTTCACCTGCTTTACATTAACACTTTGTCTTAAGATAGAATTGGTGCTTGATTTTTCTCCCCCTGCCCTACCCAAATACTAACAGCTGTAAGGTGTAAAGCTATAATGTGCCATAATTTCAGATGGAGTTCTGAATTCTTTTTACAGGGATTTATGGTTCACTGCAGCCAAGACTTTATACCTAGATTCTTTTTAGTTTCTTGGAAACAGGGAAAGGAAACTGTAGGGACAGGCAAAATGTGATTTGTACTGGAGTTCTTTGGTTTTAACCCCCCTTTTTCTGTATTTTTGGTTCAGATGTGGCTGAAATCTATGCCAAAAAGCCAGGATATACAGGAGGTAAAAGCTAAAAACTCAGTAATTGTTTGAATCCCAGCCTAAACATCTGCCATGTACTATGTTTGTATCTAAAGAATAATATTTTGCTTCCAGTGCAAGCACAGTATCCTTAGGCCCCTTCCCCACAATATTATTGTCCGTGGGGTACATGCTGTAAAACTATTCTATTCTCAGAGCTGTAAAAAAAAATAATTGTGATTTCTTAATTAAAGGAACTAGGTATATGTTAGATTCTGCTCTTTTACATTAAGAATGAAGAAAAAAAAAAAAAGAAAAGAGAAGGGAAAAACATGTAGACCGTAACCAGCCTGTTGTAGGATATGGCTTAACCTCTTTCTGACTTGTTGCCTGCTTTTACGAAGTGCGTAGTTATATACTTACAAGCTTGATCAAGTGAATTGTATGTATTAATTTCACTAGAAGTTTAAAGTGCATGTCTATCATTGTAATTACTGTAAATCTATGCAGATTTGATATTACTTTTTCTACTTTTTTAAGTCATTTGCATGGCTTGCATTGTGAAAAAGCATAAATATATTCACTGGCATAAGACACATGGCAGTGATTAACATTTATTTTGAAGTAATTTCTGCAGAAATCAGTATAGGTGCTTATTAGAAAAGGGTGCTTGCATTTTTTTAAGTAGTACATTAATAAGCAAGGTTTTCGGACATGCACTTAATCTATTTCTGATGTATAGCATCACTCATTCCTTGCGATCAGTCTTTCTATCTGAAACTACCTGCCAATGAAGCTTTTCAAATGCTGAAAGACACTTGATTGGAAAGCCAGTTTCCAGGTTATTGTCTGTTCCACAATACTTTTTTTGTAAAATGGGAGGGTATATATGTATGTATACATAGAAAAGCAAATACCTAACTTTTCAGATTGATATCGCATGGCACAAAGTAATAGCAACAACTATTGCACCTCAGAACGAGACTGGAAGCTTCTAGGTGATGTAAACTATAGACCAAAGGTGGGAGTTGAGTTCTGTGCAGTGACGGGTCTTGCACACAACAAAAATTTCAGTCGACAGAAAAATTGGAAGGTCTTTATCTAGAAATATAAATTACGGTAATCAAAACATACTGGTTTTATTTTGTATCTTTTACTGCTTTCATTTGCCTGTATGAAGAAGCTAAAAAGGGTCAAATAGAGAGTTGCATTTTAGTAGTTACCGTGTATTGTATATGCCACCCTTGGTTGTGTATGGGGCTCCTGGTCCAGAGGAGAGTGGACGTTCCCTGATATCACTGGATTTTGTACCACCCTATTTGTGAAATGGAATATAGCAAAGATTCTGCAAATACAGAGTCACATTTCATGATGCTCTTCAGTTGTTTATTCAGAGAGGACACCTGAGGTTTGCAGGACATGCTTGGGCAATTTTGCATACTAGGTACATTAACTCGGAATTACATGGTATTACAAATTAAACTCGATTGTTGAACACTGACTATGTCTTATCTAGACATAATGAGAAGGAATGGCTTTGGTTTGTTTGGTATTTACCAGATACTAGTTAGCATATACCTATCCAATCTATAGATTTTAAAACCAAGCATTCCCTAGAGGGGCAGGGGAAAATCAACACTTCAGTTTTACCATTCACTTTTGCCGTCCATTGAGAGCGCAGAAATTTAGCATGTTGCAAAGACTTTTCTTATATTGCATATAAGTTTCTGGTAAGAATTTCACTAATAAACTATTTTAGGCAAATGAAAGGACAAAAGAAAATATTCAGATATGATTTCAATACAAAATTTTTGGTAAAGTCTACTGTAATACACATTACTAAGTGAAAACAGTGGCTGGCCAACAGTTTCTGTACATGTGCTATTATAAAACTAAGCCAAGTGGAATATTTACAAATTATTTTCATCTAACTATGAATCAATTACTATTTGATTTGTGGGCAGGAGCACACGAACAATGAAAACTAAGTGTAGCGGGGCTATAGCTCCCACCATCCCTTGTCCCCGTAAGACACCGTGCTTTGCCCCTCCTGCCCTTGGCCCTCCCGTGCCGTGCCCGCACCGTTTTGGCCGGCAGGCAGGAGAGAGAGCGTTTGCTCAGACTAATTTGCTGATCCATCTCTGTGTTCTTTTCCAGTTCATTACAGTGACCTTAAATATCCCATTTGTGAGGTAACCACTGAGTTGATTGCAGGTTTTTGAAAGTAATCTGGCATCCTTTTGGACTCTCGCTCGTCCATACTCTGCCCAGTTCTGTCCGCCTGTTTCTGGTACTCCTGACTGACAGTCAGCTGTGGCTGCCTTCAGCGAGCATCCATCAGGGACATTCATTCATTCGCTTCAGCCTAAACATCCGCAAAACTGCCCTGGGACTCCAAGAGCAACTGCTTCAGTTGGTTTTCCGAGCAGAGACAATTAGGAACATGTATCAGTGTCTGCTTTCTGCTGCACTTCTGGTAATAACCTGTAGAATCCAGAAATCATGAACAGGTCTCCATGCCTTCTGCCCTGCCAGCATCAGGAGTAAGAGATCATGCTAACTACGACTTTCAAAACCTACCTACTGTAATACATATAAATAAAAACATAGGAGGATTGGAAATGTGAGTTATGAACCAGCCTTGCTGGTTTTAAATAAATTTTTTTTTTTAACCCTTAGACTTTCCCTCCCACCCATTTCCCATGTTGCTGGTAGCAGAGGCAACTTTATTATTCTTCATAAGAGAGAGTCTTGTGCGGTGTTCTGGATTTCAGAATTAGAGTTATTTTATCTGTGTGTGTTTAAAATCTAAGTAAATCAAAAACTTGACCTTGTTCATTACCTTTTTGCCACTGCTTAGTTCTGTGCGCTGGACATTTTTTTGGTAAACTTGTTATGTCTTCCTAAATGTGTGTGTAACTTAAGAGGAAAGCTAGTCTGAGAAGGATCTGGTGGATTAATTTCTTTCTCTTGTGGTTAACCAGTGGAACAAATCTTGTGTTTGAATTACAGTCCATAGAGGTTATGCTTATATGTGTTTCTGAGGCTGCCTGGTTATGTTAAAATGCTTTCTGGAAAAAATGTTTCTAACACATTGTAATTATCTTTCTGCATGTTAATTATGATTCAAGAGCTCCTTAGAGAAGGATGCTCTCTCAGCAGTAAGATTTGAAATTCTCTGATGGGAACTTTGGGCTTATTTTTCAGTGCAGAGAAGCTCAGACTTGGAGCAAATTCCCTGATTTTTGTTTTTGCTCAATTACTTTTCAAAAGCCTGGAACAGGTGTTAGAACACTTTTTATTTACAGGTCTCTGAAGCATCCATCTAATAAAACTCCACTGAATTACATCAGGAAGAAGCGAGGTGATCGTTTTGGAATATTCTGTGTGATAACATTCATTGATCTAATTTAGAATGTGAAAAACAACAGAGAAAGGAAAGAAGGAAAGAACGAATTTTGCTATATGTTTATGCAATTGCTATACTCGTTTCTTCAGCTGGGCTCTTCTCAGTAAGATACAAATGAAACCCAAAAGGCACCAGCGTGTCAAAGTAGTGCCCGCTAAAGTTTTAGATAAAAAAAATTATTGTTGCCAATCTATTGATTGTTCATTTGAGCTACTTGGTTTGTGATTTTGAAATATATTTTGCAAACAGAGTATCAGTTTATGTAATATGTAATATAATATTTCGTCCTTTTGAATTATAAATTTCCATTTAATCTCTTCCATTAAAATGGAATGTTCTTTCACATTGATATTCTCTAATTTTTCATCCTCTGTCAGTATGAGGTGAATGTATGAAGAGTCCTGTATCACAGTTTGGGTGATTTACACAACTTGCAGCAGAACTCACAATTACGCACTATGCATTTTTAATGGATAAACATACCACCATGTCTTTGGCAGTGATACCAACAGAGAATGCATAATATCTTCTGTCTGAATTATTGTAAGCACAAATCATAAGTTTTGTGGTGGAAAAAGAACTTAAATGTTCTTTCTAAAGATGTTCATATCATGGACTTTGATAGCCTGCAAGAGGATTGCAGCATCTCCAAGATACCTGTTGCGTGACTGCATCCTAAGGAGCAATTGTGTGAGCCCTTGCATTTCGCTGCAGAGGACTGCACTGCTATGAGCCGATCCAAGGTTGTTATTCATACTCTTTGCCAATTTCACACTAATCATAAATGACAATTCTCTTCCAGATTGGTGTGGGGTCCTTTTAAGGAACCATGTAGCTCCATCTTTTCCAAGTGTAGCTTCTGGATTACCGTAGCAAGCAGCTGAGAGAAAACTTAGAGCTTTCAAAAAAGAAAATAAACCAAGAAAGAAATAAGTCCTTGCTCTTGTAAAATGTAAAATGATAACCTTCAAAAGTGCTATTACAATGAATAATACCATGTATACAAAACTGGCATTAAAATACGAGTGTAAATGTTACATTAGTCATCTAAATGATTCTTCTTGCTCATAAACAGAATCATTAATATCAAAGGTGAAGACTAACCTGGCACTTAACTCTCATTTACTGTAAAGAACAACAGCACAAAGTAAACAAGTTAGTGAAAAGTATTTTGTTCATCAAAGCCTAAAGCAGAGAAAGGCAAAAAAACCTAGAACTAGATACAATGGCATAATAACTACTGCAGCATGGTTTTTTTCCTCTTAGATGTAAATATTTGATTTCTTTGTCTAGAGAACACTTTGTGGCTTGTCCATACAATTTATTCTTTATTTACAATAAGCTTAATAAAAGGCATGACTGTGGAATTTACCTAAGTATGCCTGAAATTTGAACTTCTGAGTAAAATTGCATCGAATACATCTCAGTTCCAGGGGACAACCATTACAAAATAATGCATTTTCAATTTATTCTTGGATACACTTGGCCTGTTTTAATCTTGTGTTTTAATGAGAGGGGATACATACAGAAATACGATCGTATGTATACAATAAAACGTACAATTATACAGATTCTATTTTATTAAATCACAATTCTTACCAACATTGTATTCTGAGTGTACCTGAATGTGCCACATTGACACATGCAGACAAAATTGCATATACATTTGAAATGTGTTAAGTACCACAAACTTTATGTGTTTATACAAGGTTACTTTGTGTGTAATTCCTATATATAATTTCCATTTCTGTAGACATTGTGTTATCACAGATTTCAATCCTATCCTATGATATGCAATACCATACAGGAGTAGCAGCTTTGATTTGCTTTCAGTAAACGTGGTATGCAAGTTATTACAAACGCTTATTGTTTAGTTTTCAACAAGAATTATGATATGTAACATACCTGCTCCCTGTGTACTCCTGGGAAATTTTATACGGCATTTATTTTTTCACCATGGCACTCGGAAGCACATTTCAGGTCTTTGTCCTAAAAAGAATTCAATTAAGCAAACTTTATTTCTACAGTGATACAAAGTTATTTTTTGCTGCAGTCTGAGGTTTATTGCACTTCATAAAAATATGGCGTCTCCTGTTTTTTGTAATGCTGCATTGTCAGGGTTTCACTGTCTTTTAGCTTAGTCATTTCAAAATTCTTTCTGCAGCTCTTTTGCTCTGGCGCATTTAAGTTTCTCTCTTCCTTAGGGCTGGAATAAATAGATATCAAGTACACACCAGAGTAGAGTTGTTCAAATATCATAATGATATCCTCACAGATGGGAATTTATCCAGTCTGTCTCCTGCATAGCCCATCAGACCAAGCGAAGACTACGGTGAGTGTGTGCACTCACATACCCAGGCACTTCTGGGAGAGTGGCAGGAATGTCGTATGACTGAGAGCTCTTCAGCGCATAGAAACATTCCGAGGCTTTAAGTCTTGCTGATGATAGAGGGATACGTGGAAACAGATGTCCTCTTTGGAGGAGAAAGTCTCACTGATGTTCTCTGAATACTGATACTGACTACCCTTAGAACTGAAGTACTACAAAACCCAGTAACAAATGCTTTGTGCTTTACCTTTCCTACAGGCTAAATTTGCATTTAGCTCCTTCCAGACAGCCAAAAGCTGCTGGTCTCGGGGCTCTGCACATTTTGTATTAAGACCAGCACATCCTTTGTTTTAATCGCCTACATCGGTGTATTTTTTCTAAGAACTGCACAACATTTTTATTAAGAAAGTGGTAATTCCTAGAAAAATGCATCCTTGAAGAGGATCGTGAATCAAAAATACTGCATTGCTGCAGTACAAAGACTTGTGCGAAATATAATCAATCTGCTAATTCAAAGCTTAGCTAGCAGTGCTTCTGTGTTTATAGAAAGAGTGGATTTTTGAGTAGAACCTCTACCTTTAAAATAAAGATTAATATAGATCAGTAAGACAGCAGGAAAGAAATGATAAAGCTTATTGAATCTACAAAGCAAAGTTGTAATTGCTTTTGTTGGTTTCATTTTTTAAATACTAGGATAGATTTGCCATTTGCAATTTTGATTTTACTTTAATGGAAAGTAAACCTGGTTTAGTGATTTAGATTTCAAATCATTTTATAACAGGATCATACTGACTTTCAAAGGTGCTGAATGGTATTGTTCAGCTGAATTGTGAGGATATTTCCTCTCCTTCCTTCTATGTTACTTTTCCCTTTATTCCTTCTCTTCAGAGGCAGGCGGAAGGAGGAGAAGGAGGACAGGAGAGAAAGAAAAGGTTTGGGGAACAAATGTGCAAGGAATAATTTACCAAAAGAAAAAAAAAAATCTGTGAAAGAAAATGCAACAGAAATTGAGTTACCAATTAATTTAACGGTAGCTGTAAAGCCATCAATCAGACTATAAAAACTTTGAAATCTGAGCACAAAGCAGGAACTCCATCATTAAGAATCAAAAAAAGAAAAGAAAAAAAAACAAACCAAGACCCCTCCCTCCCCCAAACCCATGTGCATAAGTTTCAGTTGCCAGCAAGACACACTTTGTAAGATACACCTGGCTTGGGTCATTTTGCACCATGTTTTTGATCTTTTTAGACCTGAGGAATTATCTGAATAAAAGATGGATGTTTTCCATAAAAAGTGGCATTGTTTACAAAGCAGAAATTTTCAGATGAAAATACATAGACTGGATCTCCTGCTGAGCTTGTTGCCATGCAAACTGCTCTAATCTTCTAAGGTATCCATTCCTTGATGTGCCATTATTTTAATAGCATAGAATTTTAGCCTATTAATAGGATAGAGTTTCAGTCTATTCCTCAATTTGGAACTGAGCACCTCTCCTGTGAGGACAGGCTGAGAGAGTTGGGGTTGTTCAGCCTGGAGAAGAGAAGGCTCCAGGGAAATCTAATTGCGGCTTACCAGTACCTGAAGGGGCCTACAGGAAAGATGGTGAGGGACTGTTTATGTGAGGGAGTGTAGTGACAGGACAAGGGGTAATGGGTTTAAGCTGAAGGAGGGCAGATTTAGATCAGATGTTAGAAAGAAATTCTGTACTGTGAGGGTGGTGAGGCACTGGCACAGGTTGCCCAGAGAAGCTGTGGATGCCCCCTCCCTGGAAGTGTTCAAGGCCAGGTTGGATGGGGCTTTGGGCACCCTGGTCTAGTGGAGGGTGTCCCTGCCCATGGCAGGGGGGTTGGAACTGGATGATCTTTGAGGTCCCTTCCAACCCAAACTGTTCTATGATTCTATGCCACTGGTCTTCCTTAGAAGTATTCTTCCACATCAGAACAGAGGCATTAGAGGATTCATTAGCCTTTCTGGTGATCTGTGAGGCCATTTTATATCAGCTGTCCATTACATCTGGTTCGTTATTTTAAAGTGCAACTCCATTCCTATATGAGTGCTGTGCACTTGTGGGACGTGGTTTTACTCAGGATTTCTGCTAGGTCAAAATAGAGCCCTTCTGTCGTCTTAAGAAGAGCACAACTTGACTCATGTTCTTAGACTAGTTTCAACATGCAGTGTTAAGCAATAGATGGTCAGTGAGGACTCTCATTTTTTTGTTATCGGGAGAATTCTATCAGACCCTGAACACAAAAGTAAAGGCAATCTTGATTTGAAATTCTTATTGCTTTCATCAGCTGAACATCATTCTGTCCCCCATTTCTGTCTTTGCTGCAGTCTTTTAACATGGATACATAGGTGTGATATTGAAGTTCCCTTGTGTCAGATATATTATAATCTCGCTTGTCCTGAAAATTCTGTATTAACCAATATTCTTTTTGAAAATCATTCTATCAACTCCTTTTGAACATATAAAAAATAATTCTAGATAAGTGCCCTGTCATGTCTGTTAACTGAATTGCATATCCTTGACAAGAGAGTTCATCTAAACTGGCCAAGACAGCAGGAGGTGGTGACTGGGGAACCTCTCTCTACTAAGAAAGATTTTGAAATGCCAAACCTAATCAGCTGGAGTTGGCATTATCCCTTAAACTTCTTCCTTGTGTTGATGGCATAGAGAAATGAGCTGCCTTGCTTATAAATGAATTGCCAGACAACTTTATTTTGAATTACCACATTTAATTATGCTGCTGATATAATTTGCTATGATAAAATTAGTACAGTGCTTGTTTAGTTTTCCCATTCCAATGAGCTGTACAATAGAGCTGTCTGAAGTAGACATTTGTTCAAGGAATACTATTTTTTTAAAAAAATCATTATTCTGCCTGCCGAGTGGAATTGGAGTCCACAGCATCAATCTGATGCCTCTATTCAGTAAATACAGTATCTCAAAGTATTCAATGTGCTAAACAGTAATATAGCAATGTGATAGCAATTGTAGCAATAAGATCTGTGTGCTTGAGACTTTTCCAACATCTGTTGCATATACATTCCCATAAGAGCTGGACTGATGTGATGTGAGCAGAATATATTCAAATGATCATGTTTTGGCTTGTCAGAAATGCCTTTAAAAGAAACTTGATGCCACCTAAAAGATTTTGTATATTTTGCTAAAATAAGCAGTAAAGATGATTAAAAATAAAAGACGGCTTATCCTACGAGCAGGGATGATGGACCTGTTCAAGGCTGTGTTTTGTGGCAGCACAGTTATTGCAGACACTCCAAGGTAGCATCGACTGAACGAACGTGGAACTCGCGCAGGGCTTGGTTGGGTTCATCAGCCCGCTCTGCCACTCAGAGGAAGCAAGGTGCTGTACTCATACAACTGTATCCTTCCTGGGATCTGACCTGGAACTTCCATTTGGCTGTATGCTGTGCTCTGTAAATACACCAACTGACTAAATGCTACTTAAGGTATCTTCACCGTGAGGCTGGACTTCAGAGAATATACATTTAAAAAAAAAAAATTATTTGGGATGTATAGAAGAGATGGCTAAGAGGGAATATTACTGAAAGAAATGAGGTTAGCCCAGAGGCAGTGTTGGCAGCAGAAAGCAGATGCAGTTTATGCTGTCAGAACATGGGTAGGGTGAAAAAGCAAAGGGATTTTTGGATAAAAGTCTGGAATAGGCTTTGAGCTGACTTGGAACTTACAAGTTTTTAAAAACAGTTTGACCACTTGTGAATGATTATATTCATATGACAGGTGGTCTTCTATGATTCTATGATTTATCATTAAAAGCTATTTTAAAGTAGATTAAAATAAAAATTTGTATTTAAAAGTTGTAGAAACCTATTGAATGAAACTTGCTGACAGACAAGAATCTGAATTATCTTGTGCATAACTTGGCATGTTGGAGTTTTCTTGCTTTGTTTTTGAAGACTTGAGTGGTGCATAGGCTTTTTGCCAGCCCAGATGTCAGGTTTGCTCCAACAGGGATTAGACAAACAAGAAAAAACCTTTTTTTTTTTTCTTAAGAATTTGATGTAAATTATTTTAGAAGGAAATAAACCTTCTTCTGAGTTACTTGCAACTAAACATAACATCGTTATGCCAGTGCAGGGGAACTAGAAAGTAAATTTGGCTGAGCAGGGCTGAAGCAGTCCAGACCTCTTTACAGCTGAGAGTGAAATGTAAGATTTAAGCAATCAAACTGGTAATGTAATTTTTATCTTAAAATAATTCGATTTCCACCTGTCTCCAGTCCCAAATAATAAGTGTAAGGCTTTTCAAAGCATTTGTTTTAATTTTTGGCTTGATTCCAGCCCTCGTAAGAACCGTCTAGCTGACTTCCTGCTTTAATAGCTGCTGAAAGTTTCTTGAACTTGTGCAGACCTCCTGTGCAGGTACTGGGCCAGCTTAGCTGTTCTCCTTATCCCTTCATAGGGTAATGCTCATGGCAAGGTGACATAAATCTTGCCTTTATGACACGGGGATGACGTGACCACTGCTTAAGATGAATCTGAACCTCTATAGCACACCGATCCTGAAAGAAGCAGAGGTACGGTCCTGCAGCTGTGAGGGGAAAAAGAGATGGGAGCCAGTCACAGGGGATAAATTCAGGAGTCCGCACTCGACTCTAGGGCTGGGTTTCTTCAGCAGTCACGTAGCAGCAGCAGCGTGTAGCCCAACAACTTGGCTCTGGTGCTGATGTCTGCATCTTTCCTCATTAAGTAGCTGCGCAAATGGCTTAAGGCATGCCTAATCACTTAAAACTAATCACGGAGGCTGAGGTGGAAAAAGATTATATACCCAACCATACATACACCATCTGTTTCTAATGTGTACGTAAGAACAATTCATGTTCCTTCACAGTGCGTGTAACTGAAATGTTGCTTTTGTAGAGAGAGAGGTATGAAATGCAAACAATTTCTCTCACTGATACTTGTCCTTTTTTCCAGCATTAGCCTGCGTGTAGACACACTAATGTTCCTCCTCTGCCTGGTGGACCCAGGCACTGAAAAACCATTTGAACATAAGGATTGTGCCCAAATGCATTATAAATTTCTTTTCTCTGGCTTAGTTTTCATATGTCTGAGTTTCATTTTGTGGATCTAGCAGTAAAGAATTAGTAATATTTTTGGTGTTGTGATATTACACATCATGAAGTAAATAGGGTTGCTTGAATTCCAAAAGCTAGAAGATTATTTTCATGCAAAAGCACCATTCTTAAGTCTCAGCTGATATCCTATTAAAAGCAAAAATGCACGGTGACTGATGTTTCCAAAAGATCTACGCATGAAATATAATGGATATTAAGAATCTTGGATAAAAGTAAAGTGTCGGCATGTACTTGCTGTATTTATTTATTTTTGCTTGTACTATTAATTTTGAAACTGACACCACAAAAATGTCTGTGAAAGGTGAGCTAGAAATCATTTTAATTATGGCCTCTATGTGTGACTGAATTTGATTTGCTAGTACAAAAGCTTGGGATGACAGCCTTTACATCTTTGTATTATTTGTACTTTGTACTCTTGCTTAATAGCATTCTCCCCTTGCGTCTGGTGTGTGATCTTGTGGAACTCTTAGGCTTGTAGTACCTTGTCTCCATTTGGTAGTGGTGCTCACAATGGGATACGGTTGCATACTAAAATTTAATGACCTTATATGCTAAAGGCAGGTCATAACCTTAAGAATGATTTGTATTGAACCCTCTTCCCACAATACTGTACCTTGTGAGTGATCCTGAAGAATCACAAAGCCTTGGATTTAAATTTGGATTCCATACAGCTATGCTGCCAGTAGACTGCGAGGCAGATTGAAATTATTTGCTGTTAAGACCATCAAAATATGTTTTCGGTGGAAGTATTGAGCAACTGAATCTGCAATTTGTAGCTACAACCTTATGAGCAAAGTGTCACATATTAAATGTGTTTTATATCTCTCCTGCTGTCTGAGATTGTGATCAGCTCTGTAGAGATGCAGCCTGCACTTTGGTCTTCTCAGGCTCATCAGTTTAACATTTTTCAGCTCTTCTAGAAGATCTGATTGCCTTGAAAACCTTTTAAAACATACTTTTTCTCGCTGTTCTGTCAGTCCACTCCACATAGGTTAGCTTTGTGCTCTTCATCGCTCAGCATAAGGTAAATGCACTTCACTTCATTTTGAAAGGAATCATCGTGGTTGGTTGATTGCATGAAATAAAAACAATATCCTTTCCCATCAGACATTTACAGTAGATCAAAACCAAAATGAAAATTCAAATGTTGAAAGCTGCTTCCTCAAACAGTGACAAAAAGTAGTCATGAGCGAATGAGCTGAGACACTTCAGTCGTATTTAGTTCCACAAATAGGTTTTGCTTTTGGTCAGGCTTCCTGTATTTTGTGAGCTTACATGTGTTCAGCAGTGCGCTATGAACGGCAGCAACAGTTACTTTAATTTTGTCATCATGTGGCAAAGCAGTAAAATATCTGCAATGTATTTCATGGACAAAGATTCCAAACTGTCTAACTTATTTCAACAGGCAAGCAGTCCTACAACAGGAACAGCTCCCAGGAGTCAGTCACGGTTGTCTGTCTGCCCTTCCACTCAGGACATTTGTAGGTATGTGCTGAGAAAAATATACTCTAATCTGGCTGATACTTGTTAGTTGTTTTTATTAAATAATACATAGCTCTTGCTTCTGCTTAACACTATTCATAATTTATATAGACTTTAGTTTTCTTTTGATCTCGCTTTGTTTTGGTTCTGTTTTTGCTTTTCAGTCTCGTGTTTTTCTATTTAAAACTCATGTTCTCATTTTCATCCTTTTTTTGTGATTTCTCTCTTTCCACCCACCCTCACCATTTCCATCCCTTTCCTTTGCTTACTGCTTTGTCTAGATCTACTACCTTGCATGATTTGTCAGAAGATGAGCTTGAACTTGCAACCCCTGTCACGGTGCTGACCCCTTCTAATAGGGAGTCTGGTAAGAAACAAGTAAAACGAAGGTTTAGGCGGAAAAGAGAGACTGGAGACAATGGTGAGCATACAGAAAAGCAAGGAAAGGGGAAAGACTGTAAATTGCATCCTGAGCCTGCGAGATCCAGCCGGAATGCATCTGATTCATCATCATCTTCGGATGAGAGTCAGTGGGCTCAGGCTAGGAGGAGAGCGAGAGAAAAGGCCAGAATGCCCAGGAGAGGGAGAAGGAACAGTAGATCGTGCAGTAACCAGGATGGGTCCTCAAACAATAATGCTGTTGAACTTGTCACCTTGGGGACAGTGGGGAAAAAGAAGCAAGAGGTATCTGACCCTGAGAATCCTACTTTAAATCACCGCCGAAGAAGGGTTCCAAGGCTTAAGGAATCGCAGTCTTCAGCATCTTCTCAGGAAGCAAGGATTTCCTCGAGGAAATGTGGGAAAAGCAAAGGGAAAAGCTACAGCAGAGACCAGCAGCCTGCGCCTTTCCTTAGACCCAGTAAAGATGCGAAGGAGCGCTTTGCAGAGGCAGGCTCTGGCGGTGATGCTCTGGCGGTCCCAGATAACGGAGCACCTGCTGGGGCAGGGCCCAGCCTGACTGACGCTGTTCAGAAGCCTCCAGTGTTGTATGATGACTGGTCTGATGATTTAGAAGTATGCAGGTTAGTTCCTAATAAGAAAGATTTAATGTTCTTAAGAGGAATTTCTCACCGCCGTGGGCTGAGCGCCCTTCTCTTGACTGCTTTCTGTCACCGTTTCTCAGTAATAAACTGCTAGGCAGGCTTTAAGAAATAACAGAAAAACCTTTGCTACAGAGAAGTTAGCATATCTCCATTTGAAGACATACTTCTCTTATTTAAAAACAGTAATCCTACAAGGGAACCAAATGTTTTTCTTTGCTCCATTTTTCTTTATGAAGACAGACGCGCTGCGTCCCCTGGCAGAGTAGTACTGTGTTTTAAATCCCCAGCTGGAGGCAGAGAAGGAGGCAGAGTGCCAGATAGCTCGATACAATGGGATACGGAGTTTTTCCTCCTTAGGTGAGCAGTTCAAATCCAGCTTTCGTCCCTCTTTGTCATTTTTCATTGACTTACATGAAATTAATTTATGGTCTTGATTCAGTGCCCTCTAGAGCTGCCACAGCAGCAGATTACCAAAGCGATCTGATGGATGGTGCCTGCAAAACACCCTCTCAGGTTGGGCATAAGTTGCACGGGACTTGGCACTGCTGAACACCTCTATACTGGGAGCGCGTAGGGGCTGTTAGTTCAGTAGCCAGCACAAGGACTGAAGCGATACAAAGGCTGATGGGCTAGAGTAAGCACTAAAATAAGCTTTGGGAAAGAAAAAGCAGCACCAACGGTTCTCTCTAGTTCAGGCTTCTGACAGTCTGATACCCTCGGTATGAAGCATGCAATCAGAAGGTGAGCGTTTTCCCCTGGAAATGAAAGCAAGCTGGCCATTTCTGAGCTCAAGTCCAAATTTGGAGTAGACAGCTGGAAGGACTTGAGTTGCTTAATTTAGCGGTAAATGAAAGCGCACCATCCAGTAAGTTTAACAGAACTGAAACAAGCATTTATTTTCTTTTTTCCCCTTTTTCTTTTCTCTCCCCAAACTTGTGAGCCAGCATTGACTCTCATCTACAAAGTGTAAATGAGGATCAAGCTTAGTTTCTTGTTATGGTAACTCAAAACTTCTCACTTTTCTTTGCTGGAAGAAATTTGCATGGAAATGTAAACACAGTCAGAATGAGGAAGTTCACTATGCCGCATCATGCAGTTTCACAGTATACTTCAACCTTGTAACACACTACAAAGATCCCAGTTTTAAAAAGAAGAAAGTTTAGATGCAGGCATTGTGCTTTTTCACAGCAGGAGATATAAACCATTACTAATCCAGCTAGTGCTATGCACTCCTTGTTACACTTAGCGAGCAAGAATGGACATTTCAGTTGTCCGCCCGTGGTGTCATGATAATTTAAGATTCTTCAGAGTAAAGTCCAGCTGTGTTTGTACGTCAGCTTGTACATCAGGACCACAGCCATGGCTTGGGACCTCTTCGCCTTACAGAAATGCAAAGAAACAGCAGCTCTTTGAACAACCAGAGCTAAGCTCAACACAGTTGATAACTCAGTCTGTTGTGCAAAATTTGTCAAGAGTCATAACTGCATTTTGCTTCATGTCAGGGGTAATGCTATTTTTTTGTTGTTGTTGTCATTACTAGGTGCATCATAGTGATGATAATACATCTAGGAAAAACATTACAAAATCAAAAACATGTTAATTTTTCATAGCTGGTAAGTTGTCTTAATTTGCAGACAGCCGAAGAAAAGGAAGACATATTTTTACTAACAATTCAGTATAGACTGTAGTTTCTGGTTTTCCGGACAGGTCCATGCGCTTCATTGACTCATGATCTACGGTATGTTTTTCTTCAGATTTGCAGTCTTGCATCTGAAACAAAAACAGAATTACATTTCAGTGAGGATGTGCCTATATACAGTAACCATTTTTCTGCATGAGAAATAGAAAAAGGAGGGGTTTGTGATGTTTATTCTAAAACTGGAATTAACATAGCTGGTTGTGATGTGGAAAATTTGTTTCCTTGAGGTGCTTCTCCAAGCTTTTCATCTGAGGTATTCAAATCTTCTAGCTGATGTGGTGAAACTGGCTTAGAGGAAAGGCTGTCACCTAGATAGAATTGTGTGGAAATACCAGAGGAACAGGGACCTTAAACATTTCTTGCCAGCTATTTTGTCTCTAAGTGTTTGGGTAGGCAATTTTTTCCTTTACTTCCTCATGAATTACCGGCAGTGGACTGCATTCGTATAGGCACATAAGGCTATAAGCAATTTCCTCACTGTGCATTTAGCTGCATGAGCGGGAATGTGGCAGGACACACCGAATTCTAGCATGAGTAGAGTGGTCAGATAAAGTATAATACCATGGCACAATATATACTTTAGCTAGTCTGATGTAGGCCTCTTGGTCACTTCAAGTGAGACATTTCCTCTTCTAGTATCACTGTTTCTCTGTTTCCAAAATGATGAAACACTGAATGACATGACACCAATTATAATCTTTGCAATCTCTTCTCTGAACGTACTTCTTTCTTCTGGAGTCCATTAGAAGGTTTCTGCTTCTGGAATTAGGGACGACTACGTAAGTTCTGACCATGCTGAGTTGTTATGGCACCTAATTTTTTTTCATTTTTTTTTTTTAAGATTCACAGGATAGGCTTTCTAAATCATACAGTTGGATCCCCCTTTTCCTAAGCTGCCCTGTGTCTGAGATTTTCTTTGTATGTACTTTATTCTGCAATTTGCTATGTGGCCAGAGGCACATCGTCAGGAGTAGCTCTCTTTGGTCTGCATGAGGGTAATCTCCCTGAAGGGAAAAGCTGTGTGTGGGACACGATAAAATGAGTGGACTGTGAGGATTTAGTCCCAGGGATTTTCATGTGGGAAAGAAAATTGGTTAGTAGGTATTACCACTAGTGTATCATAAGTGCTTTGTGTATTGACTCTGAATTAATGTTATGGTATTTTTATTATTTATGAAGGGAGAATTGAAAGATATTTTCTGTTCAGCTAGTTATGTTTTTGGTGTAAAAACTTTTTTAGTACTGATGCAGTCATTTCAGCAATAACACTGATCTGTAATTAGCTGATAGAAGCCACACGCACTTAAATAAGGCGGAGTTTCTCACTATGAAAAAAATGCCTATTAGACGTAGAATTTTTATTTTTTTTGAACTCCATGAATGACTGTATGCAGTCAGGTAAGGGCAGACCCTCATTTGAGGAGTAAATAGAAGAGTAGGGCATGCCAGAAGACTGGTAGGGATGGGAAGAAGTAGTGAGGGATATGATAAAGTTAATTCATAAAATCTGCAGAACCTACTTCAAGTATAATTTTTTAAAATCAGCTTTAAAAACCTAGTGTATTAATTAAAAGGCCATTATAAACTTAGGAAAAGACCAATATGGATATTTCTATGTGTTAACACAATCATAGATAGGAAGAAATAGTGTGTATTGAACTTGACACAAGGCAATATGATTGTGTAGTTTCTCTATGTGAAATCAAATGTTGTAACGTGGGGTTTTTTTCAACAATATTATTTAGCAGGACTTGCAAAAGTAGTATCTTGCATGAAAATACTTACATCCTGAAATATTCATGCAGTAGAGCGCTTACAAAATCAACAGAGAGAAAGCCTCTTGGGAGGAAGCAAGTCCTCATGGACTTGAGGAAAAAGAGAAAGGTGAACAGAAGATAGGTATATAGGCTCAAATACTACTGTTGAAATTTAACACTCATGTTAAATATTCATACTGAAACCATGAAGTTGGATCCAGTAAATAATTTAAACTGTAGTGCAGAATACGTAGACTTGAAATACCATCCGGAGCCCTCTGAAATCACCAAACGCTGGAGGATGCTGAACGGCCAGACTGTAGTGTTTGGCTGAAGAGGGTTTTTAACCTGTTTTTCCCTGGGATGGTAGTGCCTTCCTTGGGGTCTCAGGATGACATATTCCTTCATTAAGAGCCAAATCTCTGGATCTTGTCCTGAATGTTGGCTCCTCACCCCTTCCTTGTAAAGAAGTGTGACTGCTGTTTACTTTCCTGTTCAAGGCTTTCTATTTGCAAGGTGACTTTCTTATAAGTATCTCCTCCTTTTTGAGGAATCTCCTCCTCCGTAAGATGGTCTAGTGGTTCATCACTCTTTGAAGCAGTATGAAATCCTGGTTAATTCTATTCTCCGCCTGATGGTTCGAAGCCCCATCTGTCACCTCTTTAGCCATCTGGTTATGCAGTCTCTTTTGGAAAGTCTCCACGAAGCAGAAGGATGCAAGGAGAGCCGAAACAAGGCAAGCATGTCTTTGTGGTGGTTAGCGCCACTGAACTGGGGGAGAACCGAGTCCAGGTTCCTGCTTCTGTCTCTCAAAACCTATTATTATTTTAAATGCAAGTAGGTGAGATGGTACCACTTCCTGCTAGACAGTTTGGGTGAGAAGAGACCCTTAGTTTTAAGGGTCCCATTATTAAATGCTTAAAGCTTGCATATGTTCTGTAGGGAGTTTAGCTAGTTAAAGCTTTGACTTTCACTGGGCGGATGGGAGGAAATCTAAATCCTTTTTTAAGATGCAGTCCGTAGTTCTTTGAACTGTGTTCAGTGCAGTAAATCTTGTCTGACATGTAGCTTGAGTTGCACTGACAGTGCATCTGAGGCAGGAATTACTTGTAACTCTTTAGATGGTTAGATACCCTATTTATCACCTATAATGGAAGATTAATAGAAGGATGCGAAATGTTGACAAAATAAAAGATTTAGTGTGCTTTTGCTAATGGTGTTTGCTCTTGGGTCTCTTACAAATTCTGATCACGTTTGCAGAAATCAAGAGAAAGCTTTACCTAGACCATTATGAAATTCCACTGGTGTGGTGCAACATTTTGAAAATGTTTTTTCCTCTAGTCAGATGAAGGCAGCTGACTGTATAGCATAATGGAAGGGCAGGAGTGACAGGGAAGAGGTATACAAATTGATTACATTCAGTACAGAGAATTAATGTGCTTCATTCAAACTGTTTTTAAATGGAGAGGAAGACCAATTTGTCATTTAGATTACTTTGTGGTTTAACAGTGGAAAGAATGGAAACGAGATTAAAAAAAAAAAAAAAGGCCTGCAAAATGAAAGAAAGGGAAACATGGCATGCGGTAACCTATCACAGGGTGAACATATTCAGTGAATTTAAATTCTTTTTTTCCAAGTGATAACTTATGCAGGAGCAGAGTTTGATTTTTTTTGTTTTGTTTTATTTTCTGTTTATGAATGAATGAATGATTTGCCGTGAGTTGTTCATAAGGTTGTTTGCTTTAATTTTAGGTTCTAACTATCTAAAATCACTGTAATCACTTTGTAAATTGGCAGAAAATTACCTTTTTTGGACAGGAGAACAGTTTTCTTAAGATTATCAGACAATAACGACAGCAATTTTGTGTATCCTTTTGCAAAACTGTGGAATTGGTTCCTTTTGGTCCAATTAAGATAACCTAGGTGCTCATGGTATTTCATGTTGGTAGCTAATAATCCTCACAGCCAAAAATCAAAGCCAGAGATTCACTTGGTCCAACATTTTCCAGCTATGCTGTTTCTCCCTGACTAAGCTGCGTTTAAGTAATAGTGAGATACAGCAATGGGGTTTACCCACTGAACAGGGTTAAGAATTTATCTTTGCGTAATCGTTACAAGTCCAGATGTGCTTTCCTGTGAAGGTCAAGATTTTAACTGCCTTTTCAACCATTTTTCATCAAAAATAATATTTTTTGGAATAGGCGTTATCTTCCTTGAGCATGTTTATATGAAGATATTTCCTCCTTTTATCAGGGAGATCTGTGAAAAGTTCAAAAGCCTTTCTATTCTACTGGTACACTTCCATCCACAGGAAAATGACAGTATGGGTATTTGGCATCTGCACTTGTTTCGTTCACAGTGCTTAGAAATCACATCGCAGTGGCAGTAAACATGTCACGGTCACAGGCTGTAGCTCCTCCTATTTTTTGTCAGCGAAAGTGTCTCCATTAGTGCTTTAGTTCAGATCAGGATCCTGCTTTTGAAACACAGCTGATCACCTGTACTTTTACCATGGTCTAGACCACACTGAGGTTCAGTCTCAGGGTTCTCCAGCTCTATTTCCTTTGAGTGGAAGTAAACTGAATTCGTGGTCCAACCTCAAGTCAGTATCAAACCAAAGCAACCCCCACCAAGATGTGCCTGCTGTAGATACTGTGTTTTTAGCACTAGCTGGGGTTTTTTTCAAGATTTGCTACACTTTCACTGCAGTGCTTGTTAGCATAGACATAGCTGTATAGCACCCAGGAATATTAGAGAACAATGCAGTTCTTACATAATTATGTCATTTATAGCCCTTAATCATTATCATACATCAGTACATACATACATACATCAGTACATACATTACCAGTATACCCATGCCTCCATCTACTCTTCTATATTTGAAAGCCTCAGACACATTCCCCTGGGTTGTACATTTGTTAATGAGGGTAATATTTAGCCTAGTATATTTTTATGGAATACTATAAAAGCTATCTCCACTACATCGCTGTAGCTAAACCTTTTGTCTATACGTAATGGCCCAAAATCCTTGAAAACTGTATTAGGTGCAGAGATGCAGTGCCAATCTCTGATACGGGATCCACTGAAGGAGCGGTGGTGATGCAGACCTACGGCAAACTCTTTTTCCACCCGTGCTGCTGCTAATGACAAGGCTCTTACGTGGCTTGGAGCGCAAGCAGGGACATGCCGGTTCATTCTTATCCCCGATCGGCATCCTTCGACAATAGTCATCTATGGCAATCATCAGCTGTACAGATGCTGTCCCAGAGGAGCGCTTGCCAGCTGGGGAGGGCAGAGCACTAAGTTTCACAATGCACACAAGACTCCTGCAGAAAAAGTGCGTTTTCCACTTCACTACAGCAGCATAGAAATTGGCCTATTTTCTTAATTACTGAAGAGTAAAGTGGATTAGTGAAAGACAGGTTAGGA
This sequence comes from Grus americana, assembly GCF_028858705.1. Taxonomy (NCBI): domain Eukaryota; kingdom Metazoa; phylum Chordata; class Aves; order Gruiformes; family Gruidae; genus Grus; species Grus americana. Next base: position 44,035,834 of record NC_072855.1, read on the forward strand.
TAACTGCTGTTTTTCCAACGAGGGTAGAGATTAGCAGCTACTCTCTTTAATGAGACTAAAATTGTTACCTTGCATGTGAAGGAAAAGCTACAAAGCTGTTGGAATTTATCTGTATGTCTTGCAATGAGCAGCTCAGATGGTGACTAACCGGCTAGATTGTCGTTTTGATTGCTGTGATTTTGCCAAACTAAACCACTGTCAGGAAAGCTGAAAATTTTCCTTGTCAGCTCCTTGCTACATACTGATTTTAGTTGACCTTTTAAACTGAAATTCTGCAAGAAATGGTCTATATGAAAAAAAAAAAAAAAATCTTAATTTGATGAGAAGGGAAGGCTAGTCATCCGGGATAGCTTTTGCTGTTTTTCTGAATATCAGCCTAAATCCAATTAGCACATGAATGTCTCCAAACTGTAGCCATCTTGTTTCATACTTCCCTTCCTGCCTTCTAACTTTGACAATGAACAGGACCAGGGGAAACAAGGGGAAACAGCTCACAGTCGTGGAATTAAAGACCCTGCAACAATGCCAAATTCTGAAGATGCCTCACCTCTGAGTGCTTAGTTTAGCAGCGTCTCATGATTTTAATCCTATCAATTTCTCTCGTTTGTGTATGTATGGTGTCAATATGTCCTTCAGTGAAAGAGATGGTATATCTTAAATTTCTGACAATGTTACTTTACTCATTTTGCATAGTCATTATGGTGCAAAGTTTAGTATGTCACAAAGAATTTCTCAACCAACCGTTGCCTTATCAGTGAGTTTTTCAGCATCATTTGAATGTGCCTTAAAATCAATTAATGTTTTAAAGAAAAAGAAATACCAAAAAATAATTCTAAATTTTTCTCAGTAAACTACTTTAACTTTTCATTTTTACATACATCTATCTCTAAACATTTTCTAAATTGAACTATTCTCTGTTTGAGAATTGGGTTTTGTGTAAGGAACATACAAGAAATCTGCAACAGTTTTCATATGAATTATGCAAATTCTTTCACAAAGACTAATTTTGGTTTCAGTTTAGCATTTTTGATTTTTTGTCCCAAAAAGTGTTTTTTCTTTCTGCTAATTTATTGCATTACAAGTGAACCTGCTATTTAAGAACATCCTTTAAAGATTTTTTTTTTTATGGATTTTTTGTCTGATGCACAGTGTTGGCATAAATTTCTGTGTGTGGTACATCTGTGTGCTGAAGGTTGTAGAAACAGTTCTGTGCTAGAGAAATACATGCTGGGTAATTAAAATAGTGGCATATAAAGCAAAAACTTAAGCATAAGAATGACTGCACTGTTAAAAGTATTATTTCATATAGTTGCACAGTGAGCTTTCTTTAAAGAAAAATAAATATTCTGTGATCTCAATGTGCAGGGCTATGTCTGTAGGTGTATATTACACATACACACACACGAGTTTGTATATCCGAATCAGAAGATCATCTAATAGCTCATATATGCCATGTTTTCTGATGTACACATGATTTACAGAGAAAAAGCTCCTTTGGAGCTTGGTACTCATCTTTTCCCCTAGGCAAGCATGGTCCTGTTCATAGACAGGAATCTTTAAAGCACTAAGCTGTCAAACCTACCAAAAAAAAAAAAAAAAAAAAAAAAAAAAGAAAATTATGCAGGCTCAATTTGTGACTATAAAGGGATTCTAACTAAAAAGACTTGGTCAAATAGCTGACTTGCCTTCCCTCTCCTCCCTTCCATTTCCAGATAGTCAAAAGTCTTGCTCTATAATGAAGGCCATTTATCTACTAAAGGACTAGAAAGTTGAGAAAAGCTGAGTACGTAAATTCTGTAGGTGTGTCTGAGCAGCTGAAACTGCAGCTGTTAAGCATGATCAGTGCTGTACAACTTTATATAAATCAGTACAGATTTAGCAATTTCTTTTTTCTTTTTTTTTCTTTATAGTGGAGAGTGGGTTTTTTTTTCATTCAAGTAATTTCTAAAGTACACAAGCAAATTTTACTCTCAGGATACGGTCAGCCCTGTAGAGTCAGTCTGATGGGTGAAAATTTTGAACAGCTGTGATCATGTGAAAATAGGAAACTAGAATGGAAGTTCTCTGTCTCCAACTTGGTTTAGACACCACTGAGAAAAGTGTCTGCTTTGTATCCCTACCTCAGTTCTGTTGGCACAACATAGTTTTTGAAACCGTTATTTACAATTTATTTTCTATAATGTATGATAATTATGATGTACATGATAGATAAATACAGGAACGGGCAGAGCCATACGAAATTCTGATTCAGTACTCAGGACTCAGCAAGATATTACGAGTTATCTGGCCCAAGTCTTTAGAAGATATTTAAGCAGTTAGCCACCAGCCTGTTTCAGTGGCTGTCGGGCACCCACGTATCTTTAAAGACTGTGATTGTGAGCTTAGGTAGCACAAATTTCTTTTAAGCTAATATATTCTGGCTAAACAAATAACGAAGAGCTAAATTGCACTAAAGAGCATTCAAGCTAATGAAAACCCATGCCTTTGGTTATTTTCGCTGGACTTTAATTCCATTTGAAGTTTGTTTTTATTCTCATTACAGATTTCATGGTTAGAAAGCTAGAAGAGGCCATTAGATTATTTAGTTGGAGCTTCTGGATAACTTAGGTTCTTAATGTCACCCTGTTATTTATACGTTTTGCTTGTAACTTCTGTACAATGGAAGAATAAATAGAATGTATAATTCATATAGTGTTTTTCTGTAAAAGTATTTCTACTGAGGAATACTTCTATTCATTTCAAATTTGCAAAGTCACTTTATTCGAAGATCCCAGTGGAGTTTTAGGCTTGTATTTTAGCTCTTAAAATAATTTTAAACAATTCTGGCAGCAGTAGAAAAAAGGCTCTTGGGTACCTAGCTTAGTTGTCTAATTTCTAAATAGTTTAAATGCTAAGCCTGTAAAATAAATTATGAATAGCTTGGATTTAAATGAACAAAGAATACTAGTTTTCCTTTGGGAAATAGCTTTAATTTAAAAAGAAAATGATGGTTTTTTATGTAAACCTCAGCTGGGAATGCATTTGTTAGCAAAATAGCTATTTGGTGTTTTGAAAATTTAGTTCTGCTTAAGCTACAGGCTCAATAAGAAGTCAGCATATAGCCAGTTTCAATTAAAAAACCAAGCCACTGATGCACCTAGCTTGGCTGGGTTAATAAAGAAAAGACTGTAAATCGAGGTCTTGTAAAACGTGTCTGTGGTGGGCTGACCCTGGCTGGGGGCCAGGTGCCCACCAGAGCCGCTCTCTCACTCCCCTCATTCACTAAACAGGGGAGAAAAGGCATAACGAAATGCTTGTGGGTCGAGATAAGGACAGGGAGAGATCACTCACTAATCATCGTCACGAGCAAAACAGACCGAACTTAGAGAGGGAATTCATCTAATTTATTACTAGGCAAAACAGAGTGGAGGAATGAGAAATAAAATCAACTCTTAAAACACCTTCCCCCCACCCCTCCCATCTTCCCGGGCTCAATTTCACTCCCGGCTTCAACCCCCTCCCCCCTCAGCGGCACAGGGGGACGGGGAATGGGGGTTGCGGTCAGTTCAGCACACGGTGTTTCTGCCACTTCTTCATCCTCAGGGGGAGGACTCCTCTCATCGTTCCCCTGCTCCAGCATGGAGTCCCTCTCACGGGGTGCAGACCTTCAGGAGCAAACTGCTCCAGCGTAGGGTCCCCCACAGGGTCACAAGTCCTGCCAGCAAACCTGCCCTGGCGTGGGCTCCCCTCTTCACGGGTCCACCGGTCCGGCCAGGAGCTTGCTCCAACATGGGCTTCCCATGGGGTCACAGCCTCCTTCAGGTGCCTCCACCTGCTCCGGCGTGGGGTCCTCCACGGGCTGCAGGTGGAATCTCTACACCCCCTCATCCTTCCTCCATGGGCTGCAGGGGGACAGCCTGCTTCACCATGGTCTTCACCACGGGCTGCAGGGGGATCTCTGCTCCGGCGCCTGGAGCACCTCCTCCCCCTCCTTCTGCACTGACCTTGGTGTCTGCAGAGTTTCTTACATCTTCTCACTCCTCTCTCCGGCTGCAAAAGCTCTCCCTAAGTTGTTTTTTCCCTTCTTAAATATGTTATCACAGAGGCGCTGACTGGCTTGGCCTTGGCCAGCGGCGGGTCCGTCTTGGAGCCGGCTGGCATTGGCTCTGTCAGACACAGGGGGAGCTTCTAGCAGCTTCTCACAGAAGCCACCCCTGTAACCCCCCCGCTACCAAAACCTTGCCATGCAAACCCAACACAGTGTCTCCAAAAATGAATGTGTGCAAGACGGAAGCTGTGGGTATTTTCTTCTCCCTTCCGCTCCCATGGTGTGTAAAATGCTGTACGGGCACCACCGCAGACACTGAAACCCGGCTTTTGTGTACCAGGGTTCCAGAACTTAATTTTTCTGTTGATTTTTTTTGGTCTCTTTCTATATATCCAGCAAAGCAGCTTTGTTCTTCTTTTCCATTATTGTAGATTCATGGCTCTAGGCTGAACCATGGAAGAATAGTGAAGCAGCTGGTTTTGATCCATAGATCTTTCACTTAAATATTGAAATTCCCTTCTCCCCCTACTTGTAGACTGGTCAGTCTCGGTGCTGTGCTGTAGCCAGTGTTCCACAGCGTGTCTTTGCCCGGCTGCCCCTGACCTACGCCAGGTGCTCCTGTGCAGTGAAGAAGGTCGTCCTTCTTGCCTAACCTGGCCAGTAGGAAGACGACCTCACTGCAGGGCCCTCCCCAGCCCTTTTCCTACCCCGGGAGCAGTGTGGCCACCGCTTTGTGCATAAAGGGGCCGGTTATTCCTCAGAAGTGTTCAGCCTCCTCTGAACACATCTATCCTAGGGTGCCTTTCCTAAGCGTGAAGTTTCTAAGCTCTAAGTTTCGTTTGCGTGACACCAGGATCTGTGCTGTTGTTGCCACTTCTCTATTTTGAAATAACATTTCTCAGGCTTCAGCATTTTTAAATTTTTTTTTTTCCCTTACACATCAATTTGGCTCTTAGGACATTCATTAGGGCTTGGGTTCTTAATTGTGTTTTGCTGGGTTGGTGATGGGAGGGAGTTACTCTTCGTTGAGGTGAACCTCCTTCACTTCAGGTGTTCAGTTCAGCCTTCTGCTCACCGTAGAGCTTCCTCTGCCCTCACAGAGGCACTTGCCAATAAAGCTGGCATTGGTTTCAATGGCTGAACGTTTTCCTGATATAATCAGGAGTCTTTTTGGAAGAGGGGAAGATTACCAAGACGTTCGGACATGTGTCACAGAAGAAAACAATCAGACTGTGATGTTAGGACACTGATCATTTTATGGAAAGTGGAAAGCTCCGTATCCCATTACAAGGAAACAACAGGTTTGGGTCCAGCCCCTGCCATAGGGTCTGCTTAGTTTTTGTTTTCCCAGATAACACAGCTATCTGCTTCAGAGGGACAGTAAAGAATGAAAAAGAGGAAGGACCATGCCTTTTCAACACCTGCCTCCTAAAAAGCATGTGCACGCGTGTGTACGCTGTGCCACACGCATTCCTCCAGAGTACTCAAAACTGTTCTCTTATCCTTTTAACCGTGTAACGCCAAAGAGGTATCTTAAGAACTTTTTGTACTTTTCATACTGGATATTTCCAGTTTGGGGTTAGGTTCTGCTAACTTTGTATATTTTATTGGCATTACCTACAGACCGAGAACTGTCCGGCTCTAAGAGCGAGCACTGGTATTTGTCTTAAAGGTTTTGCTACGCATAAAAGGGAGAAACAGTGTTATTTCTATTGATTCACCTTCAGACCATGTAGCAAATTCAAAGAGAAATAACTAAGTGAAGAGAAATTACTACGTGGCAGAAGGGAACAAGGAATATGTTTCCTGGGCCTCAATCCAAAAGGTCATATAACTGGCGTCTTATGAATGTCAAGTGTGAAAACGCCAAAGCAGTGTAAATAAACCAGTGCCTTTGCATTGCGGCTTGGCAAGTTCCCTCACTAGCTCTTGCTGTCCTTCCTGTCAGGATCTGTCACTGTGAGGGAGATGATGAAAGTCCCCTCATCACACCGTGTCGCTGCACAGGGACCCTGCGCTTTGTTCATCAGGCCTGCCTGCACCAGTGGATCAAGAGCTCAGACACGCGCTGTTGTGAACTCTGCAAGTACGACTTTATAATGGAGACCAAGCTCAAACCTCTTCGGAAGGTATGGTGCTTTTGAATTTAATTATCCTCAAATGGCCAGAATGGCTGCGCAACATACTGGCACAATTAAAGAAACTGTCAAAAATGCCTTTGTATTTGCTGTTGTTAAGTCAGTCCCGGTGATTTTATTTCTACATTTAAGTTAGTTAATTTACAGCAGCAGAGGATTTTGATTAAAGGCTCTCTTTCAGCAGACATGCAATGTAAATGCACAAATAGCAGTTTTTTTGTCTTTAGAATTTTTATCTTCAGCTTTTTGTTATTGGCTGATCCGCTTATTTTTAAACCATAAAGAAACCTTACTTATCTCGTTCTGCTTTTGAATAACACAGGCCAGTTAAGCCAGTAATTTTTACATTGAGCGCATAACTTCTGGTTGAGAATGATGCTTATACCAATGTGGAGACAGCAATTATGAAGTAATACAGTCAATCAATTTAGCTGCATCTGTTCTAACTGTTACACTTGTGGGCAAATTAATCACTCGTACATTAAGATTAGTTAATGGAATCTAAACTACAGGGCGACCTTGCATCCTGAAAGTCAAATGTATGTTATCTGCGCTCATCTGTTTTCCAGCATAAATCAATGTAATGGTACACGAGTTGTCAGTATAAGGAAGGTGAAGAGTTTGTTAAACATATGTGGCGTTTGTTTTCTTTGGAGTAAATCATTTCTCCTCTAATTTTTCTCTAAAAATCCTCTCATCCTTTTGGAGTTTTGTTGCATCTTTGAAGTTTGAGTCAGTCTAGAACAGGGAAAGTTTTGATTTAAAATAAATTTGAATGTAAGAGCCCTTGAAAAACATGTAGAAACTGTTAGCTTATGACTAGTGTATACATGTGTAGCAGTGTTTTCATGGCAAAAGACATTTTGACAGCCTTGCACGGGTAGCAGTTCAGAGAAAGGAAGGCAAATGAAATTCCTTCTCATTTCCCATCCAGAGAAATTTTCCAGTAAGTCCTTGATGATAAACCACTTCTGAAGAGGTAATTGGGATCGATTTGACAAGCAAAGCTTGTGAAAGGAAAGGACACAGTTCTCAAGTGCCAGGTAGATCTTCCCAGGTAGACTGGAAATTGAAACAGATGTAAATAAAAAACTGATGGCTAAAAATTATATTGACTTAGTTTTTAATAACTGCAGATAAATTTCAGCTAATGTGACAGGAAGGAGGTAATTGCATAAAATCCCCTGCCTGTAGCCTATCTTTTGGGGTTTTTTTTTTTCTGTATATGTGTTTCTGTTTTCAGCACAAACTGCTTTAATCTTCCATCTAACAAATACACTTCCAACAGCCACTTTTCCCGAGAGAATATGCAGATACCAGTATTTTTAACAAAAGCCTTTTCCTGATTGTGTTAGATAATAGAGCATCTTAAAAAAACCTGGAAATAAAATTTTAGCATCCAAGGAGAAAAGGACTGAAAAATGTGCATAACTGTTGATATCAGAAGTAGGCATTTTAATTGTGTCTGTCTGATCATTGCCACCCCCGTGCCCCCCTTTTTTTGTTAATTGAAAGAAATTAATGGAATGCTGGCACATTTAGAGTGGCAATGTAATTCCCGCAAGCCTGTCACTTCCTAATTGAATGATTACCATCTTATGGAGGTTATTATTGGTTCTCAGGTAAGTTTTTGATTTCCAGCATAGCAAAGAGGCTGTATAGTATGGACCCAGCATCACTTTTCCAAACTTTCCAAAGTTTTCAGGTTAAAACCATTATCCTTTTTGCATTTATTGCATTCATTGCATTCAGTTGTGACACCCTTCATATGTTATATTAAACTAAATATATCGTCCCTAATAAGTGTGTGCACTATCATCACCATTGCTCACAAATTTATGAAACACTATACGGTTTACGAGAAGCTGTTTTGTAAACCAAGCATTTTGAGAGCTGTAGCAAAGACAAGGTAAGGGAGGAAAGAGCGATCACAGAGAGACCTGCCAGGTGAGTACAGCTGACGGGTAACTTTCCACCCAAACACCTTTTATAAAAATCACTGAAAGTGCTGTTTTGTCAAAACCTGTGTATTTTGCAAAAGCGGAAAGTTCCAGTGAAACACTGTCAAATTTCTTCCAAGCTGTGACAGAGCCCAGAACCTCAGCTGTGGGGCATTCCCTCGGAGGCCAGGTTTTCTGAAGACAGCATGAGGACTGGTCACCAGAGACCAAAGCGCTGTGGGACAGGCAGCTCAGAAAGCTGAAGCTCTCCACAATCCTGTCTCTTTGTTGCAGGACCTGAAAAGCACTACCGAGACTCTCGGATTTCCAGACATTCTTGAAAGGCTTAGGTTTTGCTAAGGCTTGGCTATGTGCTAGACCCTGAGAGCCTTCAGTATCCAGCACTAGGTCCAGCCTGGCAGCAGAGAATTAAAATTTCCCAGATCTCCTAAGGATGGAAAATTTATTTGGTAATATACTTTGGGGAATTCTGAAAACAGATTTCATTTCAGTGTTTCCTAAACAAAAGATCACTGATTTAGTTCCAACAGAAGAGTACCTATTCGGTTCCATAAGAAACTCATTTTGTATAGAGAAAAGGAAATTATTTCACCTAAAGTGAAAGTTTCAAGCCAGGTCCAGAAGATGCCACTTCCATGGCCATTAGACCTGGATTTGAAGTCACATTCTGCAAGTGAAAGGGCCACGTCTCTCAACAAGTTTTGATTTTTTAATCACTACCTGACTCATGTCGTGAGATTCTAGAGTTTGGTTCTTGATTGTGCATTGCTTCATTGTGATGACTTTTATCATAATAGCTTTGTAACATTCCAACCGCTGGTTTCCTGAGAGAAAAAATTACAGACCACTGTAGTTAATTACAGGTATCTATACTTTTGTTTTTGCAGTATCACAAAAGCAGGTTTTAACTGTAAAACAAACTATTTGATTCAACTTGCTAGTTACCATCTTTCTTCACACCTCAGCCTTTCATGCACCCTCAATGTTTCCTAACTATTTTGCATCAAAGTCTAGGGTTCTATAGCAAAAGCATATTTGAATATCATGTCCTATAGCTGTTAGCACCCATAAGTGACAATGTGCAGCATACTAAGTTCGCATAAATCAAGACACCTCTATTAAATCAATAGGATTGTGACAATATGCAAGTTATTTAATTACAGAATCCCTGAAAGCACCAGACATCAAATAAAACTTAGTTTAATCAATTTAGTGACTCTTTGCATTGAAGTAATCCTTTTAAGCATTGATCAACAGGCATTGCAAGTGTTTCATATATTTGAGCAGGTCTAATTACTTGGCTAAATATAAATTTAGAGATTAAATATTAAGCATTGCTTAGTGTGTCTGTTCTATTTCTTACGGTCTCTGTTATGTCTGTCTGTGGTTATAAATAACACAGTTGCATTTGTAGTTTTACCTTTCAGCATTTTCGGTCCATAATGCAGAATTTCTCATTTATAAAGTGACTTTATTTATCATGAAAGGAGTTAGAAAGTGGCAAGAAGCTTGTGTAAGTTCCTTATTGAGCGCTCTCAGGTAATAACTTCATCCTGAGAAAATAATTTCTTTAAAAAGGATGTAATCCTGGTAAAGTAGCACCTGCATTTCATGTCTCTTGAATTTGGTGTTTGAAGTGTAGTAGAAACAGGAACTGAATTAAAATATTGTGGGTATGAAATGGATTAAAGTGTCAAATTAAAAGGCGCTTAAAATGCAGAAATGTCTACAAATGGAGATTTCTCCACAGTGTCTCGCTATACTTCAAAATACTTTTCATATTTAAATTTTGCTGTCCATTTAAGAGTTCTGGTATCCGATGAGATGTTTTACTTTGATGCATTATCCCAATAGATTATTCTGTGGTGTCGGATATGTCTATTTTCTCTCCTGATTTTGTTTTATCTTTGAAATGATTTACAAATAATGTCTTTCTTATGTGAGGCATAAGCAATATTGCACATTGTTACCATGTAGTTACTTTTGGTCATTAAGGAAGAGCAAGTCAATGTTTTGTTTTGGGAAGCACTATGTACCCATTGAATTTGATTTTCTTTCTGATAGAAGAGGTATCTGAATTCATCACTTTCAAAAATAGGGAATTGGGAGTGTTCTTTTAGAACAGTGATAAGTTTCTGTTAAATTAAACAGAAGCAAAGCCAGTCTTAAAATACTGATAATGAAAGGACCTTGATAATTTTGTTTATTTTGAATGTGCACATATATCTTCTAAGTGTTTACTCCTCTTGTATTCTGTATTTGCTTACATACTGACGAATAGCGCTTTTAAATGTGATACGAGGTGCCTCTCTTTGGGTTGTACACCCTTCTCGTGTACCCAGCCGCTGTCATTTAGGAGCTGTGTAACCAATTAAGATAAAGGGGTTGAGCCAACAGACAACTCGTGGGGTAATGCCCAGCTGTAAGGCAGAGAAATCAGTAATTCCACAGGCTCCTTAAAAAAAAAAAAAGTGAATCGCTTATGGAAGCACCAGAAGAAAATCAGCGTGCCGCTTTGAGAGCTATAATAGACAAAAGGAAAGTCTATAGTGAATCTTTGAGCCCCGTTTCTCTCCCAGACGTAATGTTTCACTCGGGAGGAAGGACGCATCTGCTTCTGCTCCCCCTTTTGGAGTTAAAACTGTATAGGGTGCCTTTTTTACAGAACAGTTGTCATCTGCACCACTCTAAATCCAGTTGTTAGAGCCCTTAGCTAATGTGTGAGAGGGCCAGATTCAGCTCCCTTCTCTGTGCTCAACGCGGTGCTACAAAAGAGTAAATCTTAAAAAATGTGGCTGCCTGGAGGAATTTTTTCGTAACTGGATGCTTTGTGGATAAATCTTTTTTTGATAGAATCTGGTCGCGTGCATGGTAAATTCAGTGATGGCAAAATATGTTAGGGGGTCTTGATTTATTTTTGGCTCAGTGTTAGCTGGGTAATTCATATTTACATTCCTTATTAAGAATATGGCAATCACTGCCGAAAGCGATATAGCCTGCAGAGACATCTTTGTGAAACCCTGCTATGAAATCAAAACCAGTCACCATTAGAAACCACTTCTCCCGCCAGAGTAGACTCTCAGAACTAGAAATGACTTGCAGAGTCTCACGGGGAAAAAAAAGAAACTTTGAGCACTCATTACTGTGTCACTTGCTGTTTACTTCTTATTGCCCTGTGCTGTGAAGTATGAACCGTCTGGCTTTTTCATCGCTTTTCTAATAAGGCTCATGATAAGAAGCGATAGCTAATATTGCATAGGTCAGGTAACATTGACTTGCTGTGGGATTAGTTCTCTTTTAACCCAATTTGGCGAATACTTTGCAGTCCTTAACATAGGAGAAGATCCTACATTTCCTTTTGATTTCTGGTGCGGCGGCACAGCGTCGTCAAGGCAACCTGCTCCCGTGTTTTCTTTCTTCCAGTAAACTGTCTCAAAACATCGCTAGCCTCAAATCATTTCTTGTAATATGTGGGGTCAGATACTTCACCAGTATGCACAAAGGCACAAAGCTATTACTTTCTTATTGGCTATCATGTCATTATAGTGAATAACTTTGAGCTCAAGGGAGAATGTGTATATTAAAGCTGTTAAAGTAAAAATAATTCTATAGCATTAATATCCTATTGTGATGCCTCGAGGATGCAAGGGACTACTTTGTTCAGACAGTTGCATTCCTAATTTTTGAGAGAGAGAAACAGAGCATTGCTGCCAATTTATCTGTATATAGATAACATGCTGTAGTTCGCAGAGTGATGTCTTGCATTTTATGCTGTAACAAGGATAACAAATCTTGGCTGTCTCATAGTGGTAGAATTTAGGTTAGCTTTCCGTCTTCCTATTTCTTTCTCTTCCATTCAACACAGCTTTTATTCACACAGCTGTTCCACTTCGCATGGACTTGTGATGAGAGATGCTGACCTCTCGTGCCTCATACCTTGAAGCCATCATAACATACCCTTAGGCTTGCAACAAGCCACCTTACCATGATACGTTGCCAGACACCCCCATGTGCAGCATCCTTGCTGGAGGAGGAACAGTACAAGATGTTTTTATTGTCATTGCTTTGAACTTGCATTCTCTTAAGAAGCAAACAAAAAAACCTTATACCAGAAAATGAAATGAAAACTGTTTCCTCTTCTAATTAGCCACTAGTAACCAAATTTGCGACTCCTGCTGCTTAGTAGCATTTAGTAGCAAAGGGAATTCAGGAGATTGTCCAGCTCTGGGTATTAGTGATGTTATCCACTATTGCACAGAACCATGAACATGAGCTTTGGGAGGTACAAATCCTTCTGTGCTTTCTGAGGCTGAAATAAACAGTTGGTCTGAGCTGTTTTACAGATGCAACTCACATCAAAAGGTTTCACATTCGTTTTACTTAAAAGGTCCTCTCCTACCCTGCAGTTCCTCAGCCTCTCAGTTATTTTATAAGTATTTGGGGTCTCCTTTTTTTTTTTTTTTTTTTTTTTTCCATTTCAGCCCATTCGGTGTTCCATTTTACAGCTTGGCCTCATCAATAGTTATAACAAAGGAGGGGCTGGGTAGCTGAAGCATTGAAAATAATTAAGAGACTCTCTTGATACTGGCTTTACAACTAAAGAAAATGTAAATGGAATGGTGCCTTGACACGAAATTTGTAGCTAGTAATATAAAATTTAAAGAGCATAATCAACCCAAGCATTGACCTAAACCAGTCATTGTTATTCATAGACTTTTGTAAAAATGCCATTTTTACTGTTTAATTTTGAAGCTAGGGATTTTACCAGCTCTAATGGATGTGGGCTGCTATTCATGATCTGATTACTGTATGTATTAATCTCTCACATAACTAACACATACAATTTTACAGTGGTTATTTGCCTCAAATTTATTTTGCCTGGCACCTATTGATGCGAGAATAATCTGAACTGAGTTTTAGTTCACAGGCTGATGCTTGCTTCTTGGTAGAACGCATGCAAAAAATGGCTTCTCTTGGACATACAATACGGTACTTGATCTAAATTATGATCAAATAGGGTAATTATCAGTTTATTCAGGATATTTTATGATTTTTAGCGTTAATTTAATATTATTCCTGCAGCACTTTACTGAAATTACTTGGAAAAAACCAAACTTTTCCTCCAGGAATTATTCAGATCTTTATTCGTCTGCTGCAATTCGTATGTGGCAAAATTGGCATGTATGGCATTTGTTGGACGTCTTTCAGAATGAATAGCTTCCCTCAGCTCTTTGCCAGAGCACTAGGCTGTAGTTTTGCGTTAATTACTGTAGCCTTTCCTCAGCATAAATTTTCTTGATTTCATTTTTATTTAATTGGATCAAAAGAGTCTCTCTTGTGGTAAAATTAAAAGACAGAGAAGGCAACTGTAGCTATTCATTGAGAAATCAGTATTCTTGCTGAAGTCCTATTTATAGATAATGAAGCACGTCAGCTCCTTTTTTTTTTTAATCTTGATTATGTGGCAATTCAGACATATGCGTATGTCCTGTTGCAAAAATAAGATATGTCTAGATATGATTAAACAACTCTTTAAAAAGAGTTAAAGGTTTTTTTAAAATACCAGGGTTTTGGTATACAAGGACATTTAAACCAAGCAACATCTTTGTAGCGATTTAGACTGATTTCGTTAAGCAAAGCTCAGAAGTTGAGTTACTTTTTCTGTACAATGTAGGTCAGTTGCTCTTACAACTTCAGGAGGAAAATAATGACCATATAAAAAGAATTAGCATTCAGGTTCACTTGTACTACTAATTTAGTGGGTGATGGGGCGGGGGGGGAAGCATTGGTAAGAGCGTCTTTGATCTATAAAAGTGAGGAATAGAAAATGAGATAAAAAGACATGCAAGATGTTCTTGAGGTACATCCAACAGTACCAAATGGCTACTCTTCATTCAGTGACTTTCAGATATGGCTGCTTTCCATTTCCAGTCAACTGTACTCCTTTTCACACAAGAGTCCTTAGCACGCGAAGGTACCTTTGTACCCGTCCTGCCTCCGTTGCTGCTATACATCTCTCCATTCCCATTAAGACACATGATGCGGCAGGGCCTCAGGCTGTAGTGATGTAATACTTGGTTCCGTAGGCCAGGTTGCACAGCACGGCCTCCAGGTAAATGGCTTTAGGTTTTTATTCTGAGAGATACAAATTAGAACTCTAAGGAATTTTACATATCGGAAAGAGTGTTTAAATTACTAGTGTATGAAATAGGAGAATCGAGGACATGATCAGCAAACAAAAAAAGACCAAGCACATTTCGTACAAGGCAGTAAATGAGAATTTTCACGCTTGCGTTGGTCTAAGAGAAGGCAAACTTAGGTGAAAAATATTTTCTAGGTGGAAGGTGGAATAACTAATATTCTGTGGTAACTCGAGGAGAAGACTGTACATCATTTATAACTACAGCTAAATAAACAGAAAGTATATTTGTTGGTTTAGCTTTTCAGAAAGTATATATGCTGATTTAGCTTTTCAGGTGTCGCCAGTTTTATTTCATGAGCTCTAATTTCAAAATGCATGCTTCAAGATACTTCTCAGCAGGCTGGACAATTTGATATTCAGGAAATTAAGCAGTGTGGTGAATACTAAAGAGAAGGTGATTCAAGTAAAGAGTCTCTAACAAAACTGTGATCATATATTATACCTATGTCTTAGGTGCCTAAGGGAACAGTTCTTCAGAGAAATTTCACTTTAATTGGACAGGACTGAAGAAAGTAGAGAAGCGTACAAGACTATGTAATGAGATGTTGATCTCCAGCATGTTGCTATATCCACCTTTCTCTCCGATTTCTCTCCTTTTCCCATTTCTACCATGCTATCCCAGCCTCCATCACACTATTTAAGACCAAAATACAAAGGGAGCAAAGGGACCCCATGCTAGTTGTTGTTCGAAGACAGACACTCTGGCACAGACTGCTGGGAGATGGGTTGTTACGGCTGCTGTAGTGGAGGAAAGACTTGTGGTTGCTTTGACAAATCCATCTCAAATCCAGCACGGAGCACATGGCATGGCTGCTCTCGTATTTCCCACAGAGTACATACTGCAAAATGCAGCACCCCCACCTGCTCTGGTTGGAAAATGAAATCTCGGCTTAACTGGCCTTGCAGCAAAATTATGATCTGTGCTTTGTGATACGGTAGTTTGATTTTTTTATTATTATTTTTTGTGTGTCTGTGTGTGTGTCTGTGTGTGTGTGTAAGTTGTTGTTTGGGAGCAGAACTTTGATTTAAAGGCATTTGCTACTTAGTGACTGGAGGAAAATGTCATGCCTTCAATTAGGTGTGCTGCTCTTTTGAAAAGACAGAGTAGACAGAGGCAGGAGACAACTAGCTGCATAGAGAATAAAAGTGACACACAAACTAGATCCTGTTGATAGATTGTAGAAATACTGTAGGGAGAGCAGGTAACAGTAGCATCTGCTTCTGTTCTTGACTAACTGTGATGAAAGTTAGTGGAGACATAGATTCTACCCCTTTTTTTCCCTTTGTTTCTTTATGGGCTGCCCACATGTAGGTTGTGTGTTGATTTTTTAGTAGTAAAGGCATATACCAAGGCACCTAAAGTAAATCTTTTCTAGCATTCTAGATGTGTGCCTCTTGTTCTTAGTACCAGACGTTCCCCATAGCTTTGCATTATGGTGATTGTTTGCTCCTGACCACCAGTTTAATGTTTCATCTGCAGTTTATCTGTCAGGATTGTCTTTTTAGATAAGGTAGCTGAAGCGTACTGTGCCAGGAGATAATGATCCTTTTCTTAAATAGTTTACAAGGCAAGAAAAGAAACAGCAATTGTAAAAGAGAAGCTCGTGATAGTACTGAAGGCTGATCATGTAGATCTCTATTGAACAAAGAATTGGTTAATGTTGTTTCAGCATTCAAAGAGGATGCTTGGAAAGTAAACACTTTGCAGAGTACTTTTGCATTCTATATATATTGATGTAAAATAATTTCTAGCAGATGGGAGCTAGGAAGAAGCTCCCAATATGGAGAGATTATGCTATAATTACTTGCCGGGGGGCTTCTTGCACGTTTCTTTGAAGCATCTGGTGTTGGCCCCTGTCCGAGACAGAGCATTGGATGAGAGGGACATGAGGTCTGGCTATTCCTGTATTTCCAAAGCATAGCATTTTTTTTGGTTAGTCTGTGTTGGGACGATTAGGATGCAGGTTCTGAAGTTCTTCTATTTGGTGAATGACAAGTTTTCTCTATAGTGCTTCCAGATTGCAAAACCAGCCACATCATTTTAGAAATTACCTTCTCAAATTACTTAATACCTCTATTTTACACTTTTTAAGGGTCTGCTAATTGATGACATACACAGCTAAAAATTTCGTAAGTTTGTGAACAGTGAACACCGATTATATCACTCAAGTCCAGCTCTTTTAACTGTCACTTAAAAAAGAAATATAGTGCTGTCTTCATTTTGATAAAACTGAATTATTAGTTCTTTGCAGATGATAATCTTAAGGTGTTTATCAAAGTGAGATATTTCATTATGTATTTCTTTTATTACGCTAGGCACGCATATCACACATAAAAGTGAATTACAGTGTATGTGTCTTTAGAAATGCACCCATTTCTGGTTCCGTTTTAAACTTTTAATAGGTGTTTTAAATAACACCACAGACATTCATTTGAATTCCAGCCGGGTTTGTTTAGTGTCACCTAGGGAAAGAAATAGATTTTATGTAAACTTCAGACAGACTTGCCAGAGAAGGATTTGTACCAGCTCATCTAGTGAGCTAACTAGATTGAGGTAAGGTTGTGCATAGATATGGCCGTATGATGCACCATACGATAGGGGATTTTTAAAATTTATTTTATTTTTGTGTTCAGTGGCTAATGTAGCAGGGGTCTAATTCTGGTCTTCTCTTCTTGATGCTTACAAGAGTTTCTTCTCTGGGATGTACCTTTTGACACAAGGCAATGACAAATATGTTTTCTGTGTTCTCTGTGACCCAGCTCAGTTCTTCCGCTCTGAAAGTCCTCTGGAGCTGTTTGGGGAAAAGACCGGTGGAGGTGTTTTCACGGCCCAAACCCTCCTCTTTTCAGCCATCAGACCTGGCACATTCTGTTGGACTGTATGAGGGGCGCTCCTTCTCTTGGAGCAGGATGCGGTGAGGCGTGCCTTGTCCTTCTTTGAGATGCAGTCCTTCAGGCACAGGCAATGACCACCTGTTGTTTAGATGGCGCAGAGCAGCCCAAAATGCTTTTATTCAAATTACAAGGTTTGAAGTCTCATCTCTGATCAACACTTGAAATCTGCACGAGGCAATTTTGTTCTCCCAACACGTGTGGAGCCCTGTGGTCCTTTATTACTATTATTTCTCCCTCCTCTACCCACAGCACAAATTCCATTCCTGCAAACTACCGTTGCAGCTGCTTTCCTCCAGCTGGTAGGTTGATAGTAGTGAACAGTTCACCGCGGAGCCTGAGCCAATTAATACTGCAACAAGTCACCAAAAAAACCCTCCCTAAACCACAGAAAATAAATAACTCAGAACTACATGTTCAGACTACTAACATATCTTCACCGCTCAGCTCAGTTCATCATACGCTGCTCCACTTCTTAAGAGCTTCTTTCAGAAGTGCTGGCTAGGTCCTTCAGGCCTCGTTTGAGATAAGAAAGATGTTTTTCTGTGTATTCCTACTCTGTGTGCAGAGTGCAGTTTCTACAACAGCCCCTAGTAAGTGATTTTAGCCTTCTTTTCAAATGCATGATTATTTCAAGATAGAGGTTGGCTTAAAGTCTTTCTTTGGATGGTAGGAAGAATTCAGAAAATGTTGCATGATGACTTTAGCTCTAGGTGAGAACAGAAGGTAGTCCTTCCAGCTGTGGGTGCTGTTTACATTACATTCGTTGTCATTTTTTTGCTAAATGATGGATAGGGAGAAAAATGTCAGAATGGGAAAAATATTTAATATTAGCAATGTCATGCCCATACCATATTCCTCTGGAAAGGCCTCTTTACATGCAATTTTTAAAAACGGAGTTCCTGAAAATACCCAGTAGTTAAAATTCCAAGCATTCACAGTGTGTTGCAAAGCAGCCCGTTAAACTTCACCTTCAATGTGGCACGCTCAGTGCTGAGCCTCTGCAGGAGAGCGACCTTCGGTTGTAAAGGTGTGAATCTGCAAACCTGCAGCAGATATGGAGTTGCTTCAGGAAATCTGTGTAAACAAAATGTTGTGGCCAACGTGACAGAAAATTACCATTAGCAGGAGGCAACGTGCAGACACAAAATGGGGATGGGGGCAGGCAGACAGTAAATCTGCAATCTGAAGGTAGGGAAAAGGAATACAAGCAGCTAAGTTTGCAGGCTGTAATTCTGTAGTGTGGTTAACAGCTTTTGTGTGAGCAGTGTGAAGCTTTTGGTTCTGCATTGGGCCATCATGAAACCACTTTGCAGAACGCTTAATGTATGGGAGGGAATTAAAATTGCAGATGTAATTCTCTCTATAAGAAGAGAGGCTTTACTGGGATCTCTAGGATATGAAGCAACATCCCCAGATCCACTAATAATCCATTTTCAGAGGATATTTAAAAATATCCATATTTATTTGTTGCATATTGATTAACCAAACTTTTATTACAAGGTGACATGCAGGGAGGCAAATTTTGGTCCTTTAAATATCAGGGATTTTCTCAGACTGTGATACAGGAAAGGGAAGTGGTTGACTACATATGATTTGGTTGTTCCATGTGAGCAGACTATTCAATTTTTTTTTCTTCTTTTTTCTTTTTTCTTTTTTTTTTTTTCTTTCCCCAGAAGACTCATGACTACATTTTGTAATTGCAAGAGTGGGTTATGAAATCAGTAACCGTTCCCTTTAAATTTCAGAGCAAGATAGCCTTTAAGAAGCAAAACCAAAACACGAGGTAGAAACCTAGAGCAGGGTACAGTTTTACAGCTGCCACTTTCAAGATTATTACACGCTTCTCTGGCAGTAAAGCATAGCAATTCAGGCTGAGGTGCACGTCGTGTTTTAGAAGTAGCTGTAGGTAGCAGTTGGGGGGGGAGGTGTGTTTCTGAGCACATTTACAATCCGGCTTCTTTCCTTTGAGGCTTAGTTCGTTCTGGCTTCTCGGTAGGAACCTCTGAAGCAGGCAGGCAGTCTCCTACCACCCTCCAGTGGTTTGGAGAGTACAGTACAAGCATAACGTTCGGAAAGCTTATTCGGAAAATAAAAAGGGAGTTATGGATATTTCAGGCTTTCTTCTCGGCACACGTATTGTTGCATTGTGGATTTGTTTGGTGACTTGTGTAAAAGGTCTTGTGGTTGTTAGATGTTACGAAGTGTTTTAGCACACCTGTTCCGTGGAGCATAACGGTATTCATGTGGTTGCTTGTATTTGCGGGATATTAAACCATCTGCATCTGTGGTGATTTCCAGTCTGGTTTTGTATAGCTGCCAGAATTAAGGAATCTGTGGGTGGTGACAATCGGATGTACGACAGTGAAGGGGTGCTTCAGAGGAGTCTGGGCAAAACCTGCAGTGTTTCTCTATCAGTTTAGTGACTCAATAATTTGCAAGTCATTATAAATATCTCCTCTGGCTGTTACAGTCTTCCGTTTCTTTCTCTCCTTCCAGTCTCTAGAGCACCTTAGGAGTATTAACATATAAGTTTCCAAGGAAAATTGCATCTGGGCACTTACTTTTGTGTTGTTTTTCTGTTCTTAGTGGCATATGATTTCTATCCATGGCATGTCACAGTGTGATCAACCTGACGGTTGTAGGTTTTTCCAGATCACTGATGAAGATAAAAAAATGTAACGCAATTTATTTTTATCTTGCCATCATGTACTGAACACAGAGAGCCGTGAGAATTGCAGAAGCTTCAAAATACAGCAGGAGTGAATCTATCAGTGGTTAAGGAGGCATTAAGGTGCTGTGTGACACAGTAGCAGCAGCCAAACTTACCTACCCAGCTGGACTACAAAGCACAAGTAGAAGGGGCTGATGCTTTCGCTGCTCAGTATATTGTTGTCTCACAGCCTTTACTATGGACTTTCAAGCAATTTTTAGTTCACATAATTGTGCTTTTATCAAAGCAAGTCTGGGCTAACATTAACAGTTAAATTTTAGATTTAAGCCTATTGCAAAAATCCTAAAATAGTGAATTGCACTTTTCTGCTCCAGGGCAACTTAAATTGCTGGCTTATCTACTAACATCACTCCTCTAGTAGAGAGTGACAGTAGTCACATAGTACTCTCTGTTCAGCCAAGCTAAAATACATGAGTAGGACAACAGAATCACCTCAGCTACCACAGGGATCACCAGGAGTAGAGCACAAAGTTTAATTGAATTTCACCTTCTGAGCGCAGCCCGTGATGACTGGAATAGAGAGGAGAACTGGGACTGCAGTTAGGGCAGAGCAAAACAGAAGCGCAGCTTTGGGAGACACCGAGCGCTGTAAAATGCTCCCAAGTGCTGTGATCCCCCTGCGTCTTTCCGTGTGAGCAGGAGTCTCTCCTTGGTCCTTGTTCCTTTCTTGTATGCCAACTGGGAGGGGGAGGTGCTCTGCACAGTCTTCCAGTTCCATAAGCACCCACGTCCTGGGGGTCCTGGTGGCCTCTCCCGGTCTCCTGCCAGCCAGCTTGTTTCTGGTGTGGTATCGTGCGTGTGGACGCAATAGGTGTGCAGACATGCTGTCTTGCGGGAGCAGAAAAGGGGCTGGAGAGAGGAAGCAGAGCCCGTAGGCCTTGGCTTGCTTTGTGGCTGGATTTGATCACGGGATGTTAGCAAAAAAGTCCCGCTTTAGCCCATTTCTGCTAGCTCCCTCTCCTGATACATCTTTCTTGTAAATCTCAGCAAAAAGCGTGTGAGGTTGTTCCTTTATTTACCTATCGTGCCTGATGGTCGTTTGGTTTCGTCTTTTTTTCTTTTCCACCTACAAAATGTTTACATTTAGAGTAGTGGGTTTCTAAAGAGTAGTAATTGTTCTTCTTTGACTTTAAAACTCCATGTGAAAAAGCTTTATTTGACTGGGCATTCAGATCAACATTGTATGGCTTTTGTGTATGTTACAGAGAGTAAAATGGCTATAATGAGACTGCAGATATACATGACAATGAAAATTTATCACAGAATTTTGTCTCCAGTAGACCAAAAAGTGTAGCATCAGAGTTGAGATGACAGAAAATTTCTGTTTAAGAACACAATTCATTCTTCTTTATGTTCAGCATTGATCTCCCACAAAGCATCCAAAGCTAAGTGAAGGGTTAAGGTAAAATCCTTTCTTCCATCTGGACAAAGACAACTTTTTATTTGGAAAGAAAGCCTGTTGCCAGGCTTGAATTGAATTTTCACTGCAAAAAGGATAAAAGTCGCCAGGTCAAATGCTGTGTAACCTGGTGACTGTAATGATATGATAAAACTGTAACGATAATGCCACAGTCTATCTGGTCTGCTGAATACTACCGCCATGAACTACAATGAACATGAGGTTCTGGGGTTTTATTACTTTTTTTTTAATGCCTCCCATTTTTACAGACTGTTATACGAAATCCAGCAAGCTTACTTTTCACTCCTAAGTACGTGTCTCAGAAACTGAATTTATTTATCAGCTGGTAAATAAGCTGCTAGCTTTGTCTCTTTTTATATTACTCAGGAAATATTTCAGCTCTTCTAAACAGCTATTTAAGCCTTGTGTTTGTAAAATTCTGGCAAGGGCTAGAAAATGTTCCAGAGACTGTGTTTTGAGGCAACAGCTCTGAAACGTGCAAGCTTTAGCTGTCTTTAAAGAATGAAATTTGTTTGGACTGGTATGTACTACTTTAAAACTAATGGCAGGAAGAAGCATTTCTGAGAGTTAGCCCTTTTGGTGACATTGCATTGACAGACCTCAGCTTTTACTGCAGTTGTGCTCCTTCAAAATGTGACCAGACTAGAAGAATGGCCATATTGGTTCAGGTTAAAGTCCAAGCGGCTAGCTTAGCCTAGATAACATTAGCTAAATGTTATCTATCTCCAACGCTAGCCATAAGCAATTTTGGGAAGTTTGTTATTTCCTCCCCAAAAAAATAAAAAATAAAAAAAAAAAACCCCAGCTGACAAAAAACCCCAAACCAGAAAACCAAAGCCAAACGCATACCTTCAAAGTAAATTTTTACCACCTCAGTACTCTGAAGGCCAAAGGTCCGTGTAAGCGGAGGAGCAGCTTCGCTGTCCCGGTGGTCAGCGTGGTGGCTTGGATGCTGAAGCACAGTTCAGTCTTGCAGGAGCACGACTGCAGAGAGGTGGCACTGTCGTATTGTGGTTTGTATTCCTCTCGTTCATCAGATGCTGGCAACTGACTCTGAGATTATTCATCGCAATTGAGGCATTTTGCTTTTAAATGTCATACTTTTTCATCTGTTTTCCAAGGCAAGCATTTAAGTAGAGAAGGGTTTTATTTTAAAGATGTGCTGAAAAAAAAGTCTTCACAAGTGAGATTAAAAAAAAAAAAAAAATCACCTCAAGAGTGGCATTGTTCAAATGCAGAGAATAGCCTATTTCATCTTAAAATAGCCTGAACTTAAGCTAGGATTTAGTGCCCTAGGTCACAAACATGATGGATTTAGTGCCATAATTCACAAACACATGCCTTGAAGATCCTTCTTGCGTTACCGAGGCTGTTTGACTGCTATCATGTACGATCATTTCCACATAATCATCTTTGCAAGTTTACTTGAATTTAATTTTCAATGCAGTTGCATTTCTTACGCTTTTTATGGACAGACTGTTCCACAACTGCATTCCTCTAATTTTAAGCAACTGAGAATAGTTTAAATATTACAAGCTAATGTTTGGGGGTTTTCTTCTCTCATCACCACAAGTGTGCATCAGGTAAAGTTCAGGTAAGTATTCAGGTTTTTACCTGCCTATTAACAAGTTATGGCTCTACTGCAATAAATTACTTCAGATGTCATTCGCAAGCAGACAGAAACAGAACACAAGTCTTCATTCCTCTGAATCTGTGAAAATGAGATAATTATGAATTTTACAGTGACAATGCACATACTACTGTAATGTGTATCATCAAAATCAAAGGATTTGTTGATTTTATTACTGCTTGCTTTTTTGGTAGAAAAAGCCAGAATGGCCTAATCAGTTTACTGTAAAATTTTACAAGTCTGATTTTGTTAATACTTTTTGTTTTTTAAATTACAGTGGGAGAAACTACAGATGACAACAAGTGAGAGGAGGAAAATAGTTTGTTCAGTCACATTCCACGTAATTGCAATTACCTGTGTTGTTTGGTCATTGTATGTTTTAATTGATAGAACCGCTGAGGAAATTAAACAAGGCAATGATAATGGTAAGTATCTTTAATCTTCTTCAGTCTTGTTGATAATGTAATGGGTGGATGTGAGATGCAGCTACGTAACCAGTCACATTCTGTTCTTAAGTAACGGCTTGCTGATACATGGCTCCATCAAATGCAGAGGTAATGAATGCATCAGTGCTAAAAGCTTATGTTATGCCCCTGCAGAGATATCTCTACTTAGTGTAATCATTACAACAGCTTAACTAGCCTGCTGGTTCTTCTTAGGTTAATCTCCCATTATCTAGATATTTCTAAAGCTGAGACAAAAAGATGAGTCAAATTCAAACAGCTCAGTGCAAGTTCAGGTCATAAAACAGCAATTTATTTATATTACCCACTTGAACCTTGATATCCTGTAAAACATGATAGAGCCCTTTCATCAACAAGCTTCCTAATACGAACTTCCAAGAGACCGTGTTCCAGTTGCGTTAGTCCTTTGTGTGGGAGTTCAGTAGCACAGAAAGCCATTCCTGTGTCCCTTCAAACAGAATTTCACT
The DNA here is from genome assembly GCF_028858705.1 of Grus americana. Classification (NCBI taxonomy): domain Eukaryota; kingdom Metazoa; phylum Chordata; class Aves; order Gruiformes; family Gruidae; genus Grus; species Grus americana. The sequence continues at coordinate 44,059,769 of NC_072855.1, forward strand.
GTGAACGTCCTTATTCCAGTTGTGTTTACTGGGAGGGTGGTCAAATGGTGGAACAGAGAGGTCGTAGAGTCTCCATCTGTGGAGACAGTGAAAACCCAGCTGGACATGTGTAACAAAATGCATGTTTAACATAAGTAGGTTTCTTTTTGGACTATTCTTACCGTATGTGGCAACTATATTGCAAACTAAACTACTGTTTTCCATTTCAAATCTAAGTCTATTCAGTCTTAAATTTAGTCTTAAATATGATCTTGATGATGAAGAGGATAAAAAGCTTTTGAGTTTTGATCTGAATTGACTTTAAGCATTAGACAGTAGTGGGACAAAGGTCTCTAGCTTTGTGCCATACTCTGAAGTTAACATGGAAAACAAAACAGGTGGAGCTTTGTGCCTTGCTAGTTAAATATTTGATGATACTCCTGATGCTTGCCTTTCTTGCCTCTGAGAGGAAAACACGTAAGAAGCCTCAGTAAGTCATAGACGAGTGTATAATACAAAGTCTTGTTTTGCATTCTTTCTAAATAGATAGCCCTGTTTTTTCATCTCAAAAAAACTGGCCCTGAGGACAGGACTAGGAATGGCTTTGAACTTCTATTTATAAGTACAACTACACCACCTTACCCATTAAAAAGGGGAAAGGTATGTCTGTGGATTAGCTGAATTTATCCAACAAAACAGCTAACATGAATTTTGGTTGTTATATAGAATCCCTAAGAATCACATTTAATTAATCCTGGTAGGCTCAAAATTATTTGCGATTTGTATAGAATTCAGTTTTTGCCAAATGTAATGGATGATTCTCCACACTAAAAAAATGAACAGAAAGATGCCTTGGAGCTACTTACAATACACAAAAATAAGTGTTTGTGAAGAGAACTCTTTTGTCCCAAAATCTGCTTGTTGGGGCTGGGGGGGGAAGTATTTTTACAGAATCACACATCTGTATTGGGGAGGGGAGACATATCTGTAGTTTGCTTTTCTCTCTTTTTTGTTATCTCTGTTTAAATGGGAAACGAGGGGGAAAAGACAGTGAACACTGGAGAAAAAAAACTTTATGAACATATTTTGGGGAGGAGAAAAACGGAAAGCCCTGAATAATAATAGTTTGTTAATATTATGTAAGTTTAAAAATATTTTTTCAAATGTATCTCTCAAAATATTTAAAGGGTTTTTTTTTTTTCCCTTACAAAAGCATTTGATGCAAATAAATAAAAGTGTAAACCTCTTAATTGGTAAACCTGTCACTGGTCTATAGAAAGGACAATTTAAAATATATTTAAAATATTCTAGAATTTATATGGCACCAGTGGTAGGGAGTCAAGTTCACATACATTTGCTCTACTTGAAGAAACAGGTCTAGGCTTAGCTGAGCTTTGTCTAATAAAGCTCGAGTCTGTGAAAATATGTCAGTTCTGGAATATACTGAAAGGTACAAAATTCACTGTCCCAGACTTCAGTTAAGCAAAAAATGATGCTTCCTGTATTGCCATGGAAGAAACAGCAGCACCTCTGTACTGCTAAGAGCTGGAAGAAACTCTGAAGGAAAGCTGAGCAGTTTATTCAGCCACTTTCCTTGGAGCTCAGCGCTCCAGCTGTGACTTGCTGGTTCTAAATGTCATTACCCACTGATGGGGCTTAGTCAGATGCAAAGCATATTGTTTTCATAATTAAAAGCAAGAAAGAGACAGGGATTTTTAAAAGCAGTTATTAAAGGGAAAAAAAAAAAAAGGGAAAAACAACCATCACTGGATATGACACCTTAGCAAACAAACTATTCTTTGTTACTTTTTGTCCCAGGAACAAGGGACTGAAGAAAAGCAAGACAAACATTTTGTGAACAAATTTAACAAATATAAAAGGATTAGTCCCTGGCAAGTTCAACTAACCAGAGTAATAGTGGTGGGGGAGATACAAAGTGATTTACGTGGTCTCTGTATGCTTTCATTTTGCTGCAAATTAAAAAAAATAATTGGCTAATACCATCAGTTAATATATTGTTACCATTTGTAAGTACTACTAAGGAGTTACCATAACAGGGACAACTACAGCTACTGCAAATATTTTGTGTGCTTTTGCAATAATTAATATTCTTTTGGTCTCTGTTCGTTTATTTAATTAACAGCCCAGTTCCTATGTGTTTAACAGTAAAGGGGATGCTTAGATTCATGAGACTCACACAGCTGGCTAAAAGCAAAGACCTGGTTTTGAGTAGTCCAGGTTACCAGGTCTAGGAGGCAAGAGGTAGCTGTTCCTTTATGTTAGCCTACTGAATGGTTGAAAAAAAGCAGATGTAGTGGTATGAACTGAGGAGAAGGCTGTTCTTAATACAACATTAATCTATTATTTTAAAATCTTAAGACCACATTTAGGACAAAGCAAATAATTTTAATATTAGTCACACCGTAGTCAAGTTCTAATACTCTCATCGCTAGCTTTTTTGTGTTAGCAGCCATATAGATTTCTGTAAATATCAATGTGATCTATCAATGCAATGAGAAAAGTAAGAACAGCTACACCAAAACCTACAAAGTTACTTTTTTAGTACATAGGAATATAGGTTCTGCTTTTTGATATAGGTGTGTTCAGGGGGGTTGCAGACTGCAGGAAAAAGAAGCCACCGAAGGCAGGTGATGCAGGAGATGAGTCCTTTCCACTAGCTTTTTTTACTATATCCTGGCTTCAGGATGAAGCTAGGACCAGGTAATAATATTGTAAATGTTGGTGTTCCATACCCTAAACAGTGTCATGCTTCTTGCACGATTAAAAAAAAAACCCCAAACAGTAGTTGTTGAAGATGTGCATAATATTTCTAGGTATCCAGTTACCTCGGGTTTGGTACTTGTATTTTTGCTTAAGCAAGCCATTGAATTGATATTATTGAAGAACAGTACAATGTTTTGGTTTTGACTGTATCAAGCATTACGCTTCCCTGGTGAGAGTGGCCTTGTGTTCCTTATCTGACCAAATTGCGGTGAAGTCAGTTAGAAGCGGGAGGCAGATGTAGTTTCTCGGCTGGCCCATGGGACAGGAAACTGCTGCCGTTTTCTGCTTGAGCCACCAGTGCCCCAGTAGCGTGTACGTACCTGGGAATTCTTAGCAAATGGCTTCTTTTCAAAATGTTTTACTGAGACTCCGTACTTGATATTCCATGTATAACTACGGTAATAAATATAAACATTTTATTTCAAAGGTGTCCTTGAATGGCCGTTTTGGACAAAACTCGTTGTGGTGGCCATTGGATTCACGGGGGGCCTGGTCTTCATGTACGTGCAGTGTAAGGTTTATGTGCAGCTGTGGCGCAGGTTGAAAGCCTACAACAGAGTCATCTTTGTTCAGAACTGCCCAGACACCGCCAAAAAACTGGAGGAGAAGAACTCTTTGAGCACTCAGAGCTCGGACGTCAAGGACGCAGTGGTGGTGCCAGTAGCACAGACAGGTACAAACTCTCAGCCGGCAGCTGAAGAAACGACATCTGAGGTCATGCCAGTTTGACAGCGACAGCATTGTTTCTTCCTTGCAGAATAAGGCGTAGTGTTTTCTACACTACAAATGCTAAAAGAGAGTAGAAATGACTGTGCATTTTTTCAGTTAAAAAAACAAACAAAAAAAACCCACACAAAAAACAAAATCCTACAAGGAAAATGGATCCAGCAAAGCAACTTGTTACTGTATGGAATGTGACCGTTCGTGAAGTAGTTTCTCAACTAGTCAGCAAGTGTAGTGAAAGTGGAAGTGTAGAAAGTGCAATAGAGAACAGGTTTAACAGACAATGCCAAACCCAGGTGACAAGAGTACTTTTTTTTTTTTTTTTAATTGGATGGCTGGGAAAGTAGAAACAGACCTGATGTAATCATGTTGTTTACAGAAAACAAAAACCTTTCATCTGTTTACTACTAAAAGTTGTATTTGCTATTTATCTTCTTAAAGATACACTTCAAAAGGGTACCAGTCAATTTTATATGCATTAACTGCATCGAAGTATGAAGAGCTGTACCACAGCAATCACTCTCTAAGCCTCCTATGGTAACACATGTTCACCTGACTGCAGCGCAGCCTGAATGTTTGGGCAGCTGTGTCAACTGAGGATATTTGAAACAATTGAAGTGTAGCATTGTTTTTAAATATGCCTGAATTTTTGCAAAGTAAGCAGTTCCAACCAGTATAAACTCATGTCTCCATAAGCTACAGATTTTTTTTTTTGAGTATAGCTGTCAGCAAAATAAGTACAGGAAGGAGAGAATGTGTAGATACGTATTTAGAAGAGCAGCTCAGTTGTTTATTTTACTTTGGAAGAGTGGATTAGACATAAATTGGATACACAAGTTTTGAGGCAGGACTATAAAAAAAAATGCAGTTTACTGCAGAATCACACAAAAGTAAACTGCATACTATCAAAGGTCTGAAAAAGGATGACACATAGGGAAGATGGAAGCCATTTTTGGTTTTATTTTTTAAGATTCATAATACAGAAAGGCAGATGTAAGAGAATATACCTGCGTATCTTAAGAGAACAGTTTTGATCTCCTTGTTCTGAAAAGTTAGTTTTTATCTTCCCGACTGAAAAAAACAAATCAATGGTTTCCCTCTGTACAGATAAACTTGAGGTGTTAGAGATTCAACAGTTCAGTTGTTAACTTCGTGTTTCGAGCATTCTCATAAAAATGAAGTGTGAATAGCATTAAAGGGTGCAATAGATAAATGAATGTAGATATAATACTGTGTCCAACAGGGTGAATTATATATAAAGAACCAATTTTGTGATTCGCTTCTCATACCTGTGATGTTTACCATCAGGACACAACAGCAAGTATTGCCTTGGAGTAATTATGTACTGGCATGGACAAGTCTGGGGCCTGAACGTAATGTATTTTTTTTTAAAAAAATTAAAAGTTCCTTTTTGATCTTGTATTTAGGTAAAGGAGGAAAAGCAAAAAGCAAATAAAGAACGCGAGTAAAGAGGATAGGAGAGCACAGGTTCATTCAAAAGGGGAAATCTGCCACAATTACAAGTGAACTAGATTTCTACAGAAGCCTTGCAGTTTCTAATGGTAAACTTCCTCTTTACACATTTTCCCAGGTTCAGTACTAGCAAGAAATGTGTCTTTTATCAGACCATTATGTTCTTTTGTATTGGAACTGCTCATGTAATTTGGCTGTGAATAAGTGATTGTCATCTAGCTAGACAGGACACAAAACCTTGGTGCTTGAACAGGCCATAAATACATACTAATATTTGCTCAAAGTTACTCCAGGTGAGTTGGATTAATGTTTAAGTTTTTCCACATAATGACATGCACTTTTCATATAAAATAACTCTCCAATCATACAAATGAATTGGAATTGTAGCAGCTTCTCATCTGAAATGACATACAAGAGTAACCAAATTATGTCTGTTTATAATTGTGGAGACTTCAAAAGGTCTTCAGAAAATGATGACAGTACTAAGGAATGCCTCATAACTGCACGTTTAAGATAGTCTGCAAAGGCATGGTTTTCCAAAAAGTGTAAATCTACTTGCTAAAAAGTAAATCTCATGATATCTCAAGTTAGACACTTAAAATTACTAGCTGCATCTAAATGTTTGGAATGATGCTTACAATAAAACCTGATGAATCATAACAAAATTGACTGACAAGGAACATTATTATGGAAGATAATTAAGAGCTTTCTGAAATAATGAGAAAGTTTCTTACTGACAGTAACCCTGCCTCTTTAGTCAGCTTGTTCTTTGACCTGCTGTAGCATCATGAGCCTGCTGAAAGTACTTTATCCCCTATTTTGATAATTTACTGGAGACAAACAATTCGCATTGTTTTTTTCTTGAACGGGTATAAAATTCAACTCAAAGAAAAAAATACCTGAGGCTTCTGAAAGCTGATTTGTAGCATCCAACAAGATTACTGTACATTTCTAAAACTCAATTGAAGAGTCAGCAACAAAACAGACAACTTGCAAAATTTTATACTAACAACTTCAACTTTATAACACTATTTTGGCACTCATCTCAATGACACATGCAACTGTACTTACAGTTAGTTAAATATAAGAATGGAGAAAGACTTCAGTTCAAATTCCTCCTCTCCCTTTGAAATATTAATTTGAACAGCAGGAAAAGGAGCAAAATGGGACAGTGTCTGCTGAGATAGACAAAGAGAGAAGTCAGCAGCAAGAGAGATTACAAGAGGCTTGAAGCAGTCTTTAACCTTTTAAAGCATTACAGTATTAGCCTGTGCATCCCTTTCTCTTTGGTGCAATGGATATTCTAGAGCTTTCATGGATTTCGTGCAGGATTGGAATTTATTTCTGAAGCAGGATGCAACCTCTTCAAGAGGGCAAGGAGCTCTTCACACCAACATGCCTTGCACGAGTAAGGAAGGTGCATGAATACAGACACTAGACAGCTGTTTATCAGCCAATGTTTTTTTCATTCCCACACAAAGCACAATTTTCTGTATCAATTTAATAACCACGGGATTCTATCCTGCAAAAACAGTACACTGAAGGTTTTAAGACACATTCTAAGACACTTTAATGAAAATGATCTATCAAGTAACAATCCGTATCAAACTGCCTGTGTAGCCACAGTGCACCTCAGGCAAATACGCTGACAGTGGAATTTAGCGTGGCTAAACCCACAAGGGCAGAACCTTTTTTCAGTTTTAATGAAGGTAGGTAGAAGAAATCTGGTGTCAGATCAGATCTGGAATTTTAAACAAGATACTCCTAACCTGTGAACATGCACGTTTCTTTTTCTAAGTTACAAGCATTATAAAGTTTATTTCAAACTGGCATAAACATACCACTTTTGACCATCATTAGCATTACGAAGATTCTCAACTAGTCCACTCACCCACTGCTCTATTTTAAAGCAGTGTTTATTTTTGTTGTGTAGAAAAAAAGAAAAAAAAGTAGTAATTCCCCATCACCAAAACAAGCTGTTTATAATTTCTAATAATGCAATGAAACTTACTCTATGATGAAAATATTTTACTGTGTATAATATTTGGAACTACGAGTTTGTGTTACTTGTTTAACTCCCTCTCTTTTGCAAAAGAAAAATTGTATGTTTTTGTGGGTGAATGTGTACTGAAAGACAGAAGGTAAGGGAAACAAAAGTAATATATCTGCTTATTGTTGTGAAAAAAATGTATTTGTATTAAATGACCCAAATTACTGTAGTATTCTACATTTGTCACTTTGTTATATAGAGCATCACGTGCTGAACATGAACTAGCAAGACCACACTCTTGCAAGAAAGGTGAACAATATACTCAGCTGTGTACTTCATATCAATAAACCTGCTAGCTCAGAATGGCTAGTTTTGGGTGCCGCACCTTGGCAGAATGCTCAGGAAAATACTTCATAGTACAAAAACACTTGAAAAGAACTATGGTCGTTTAACTGGCAGAAAGGAAGTCTGTGAACAGGCTTCAACTCCATAAAGAACTCCCAGAAAGCCACAGAGCAAAACAGACAACTAGTACTGGGTTTCCACTGCAGGAAGGTAAGAGGAAGAAAACTTCCTAAGGAGAGCAGTGCTTTGGAACAAACTGTTATATGTGATTGTGGAATGTCCAACACTAGAAAGCTTTAAAGATGGGTTGGACAAACAGTTAAATGGTTTAAAGCTAAACCCACTTCAGATTGTCGGAATGGACCATGTTCCCTTTTTTGTTATTTTAGACTTCTACTTGATAAGACGTTCTCCTTTTCCAAAAACCCTTAAAGATAAATGCTTTTTTTAATGAAAAGAAATATTACATTTGCATTGTAAAATAATCTGTGTACTTTAAGTCAGGTGTAAAACCAAAGTATCTTATCTTGATAAATACACAGTGTTCCAACCAAACTACAACTTTAGTTTTCTGAAGAGGGTTGTATCCATCCACCTACCCCGTATCTTTCTCCTAGCTTGTCAGTTGGGAAGACAGTGGGCCGGCCAAGTTTCAAAACCTCACAGTTCTAGCTGGAGTAAGTCATCTTACGGCTGGTGACTACTAAGAATATACAGGCAAAACACAGGAGAAGTGGTCTAACAAATTACATTCCCTACATCCAAGACCAACAGATTGTTCATTTTGTTAAAGCTGCCCTAACTAGCTCACCATGTAAATCAAAGATGGATTCACACATCCCTACAAGATATAATAAGAAGAAACAGCATAACCACAGAAATTCTAGTAATAGATATATTCATTTCCTTTTTTTAGCATATGGAAAAATAGAGCCAATAGAGGTATAGTCACTATACCTTTTTGCTTTGCACACATGAGTTTGAATCTCTTGATGAACGGTACCATTAGAACAGAAAACATTTCTGTTCAGTTTGCGCTCTGTATACACACAAACAAGGAAATACGCTATGTGGTATTTACTCACACCTCCTCTGCCCCCTACCCCCCCCATAAAATATTGAGGCTGTTCTGCATGAGCTTTATCTAAAAGGAAAAAAAAGTACTTTGAATGGTGTACCACATTTCCACTGCCTATGACATGGAGCTCAGAAAATAACTTTCGATAAATTTTACACTGTGGTTGAGAACAGAACAATTCCAGTCTGCTGGAGAGTGTGGGATAAACTTGCCCTTCTATTACTTGCAAATACTTATGACTGATACTAACTGAATCACAGAACTTCCTTTTTTTTTTTTTAAAACAGCTCAAAGGTAATATATATGAAAAGACAATCATCAGCACTATTCCAAATAAAATAATAAAAACAAGACAGGTCACGGTAATTTTAAAGTCTGTTAACTAGATTAGGTCTTATTTTAGCACTTAGGAAACTGTCCAGCCTGTATGACACAAAGGATAACCTTTTCTTATTTTTTTAGGGTCATCTAGTTCAATAAATGGCATGTTACTGGTTTTTTTCTTCAGAACTACCATATAGTTACAATGACTTTAGACCTTGTGCAATTTATAACTTGAAGAAATAAGGCTATAATGAAGCATGGATGATTACATCTGTGTATGCATATGTCTGGGACCATGGTAAACATGTTCTACAACATTTAATAATGGTTCACAAACAGCATAGGACTGAAAAGTAAAGCAGCAAGATTTAGATGGGTTATATTAAAATAAACTCAGAAAAGAACAAAAAAACAACCAACAAAATTTTAACGGTTCTCAGAAGCAAGACTGCTACTTACAGGAGCTCTGAAAAATGCAGTCAAAAGAACAAATCAATCTAGAAGAAAGTTCAGGCAAAGTCTTTAGCGAATCTGCTCCAAGTGCCACTTTACCTCTAGGTTTGCTAATTCATTTTGAGAGCTGGGGAAAAAAAGGAATATTTCATTAAAAACATATGGGTAAGAATTTTTGGACAGCTTATGTCCTAGCAACAGACATGCTCACTTTATAAATTTGCAAATCTGCATGTTACTGTCTTGGTTGACTATGTCTGAACTTGAACATAAGCTGGTGTTATTAGAATGCTGCCACCTTTCTGTATTTCTTTAGAAAATGCTTCTGTTTTTAGAGTAATGAAAGCATTTTGGTCCAATAACTTAAAGTTTAAATAGTTTTATTTTTCATTTGTAACAGGTAACTAGTTACATATTAAACTCCTCCTTTTAAGAAAATTGGGCAGTATTTGCAATACAAGCAGTTAAAGCTTAGGGAACTTGATTACAGGACCACTACACTAAGTCTCCCACTGACAGCTTATTTTTATAGTTTCATTATAGGAAGGAACTCTGCATGGCATCTTGCTAGCTGTATTTAAGGCAACAGCTTAAACTGCAGTGCATAAATCACACCACCTCATTAGCAAAGTTTCTTACCTTTGTAAAACTTCTTTTCGGGAAGAAAGTCTGGAAGTCAATTATAATGAATTTTTGCTCTTGAAAGAGCCAGAAGATAGAAATATGATGTATGCATTGTATTATGCTGAGACTGACCAAACAAGCCAATTTGACATACTTCTGTAGTGCAGGTGTTTATTTGTCCTTTACTAGAAAACTAAGCCTGGAGGATTCCTTAAGCGGAGAACATTTTCTGCTGAGAAAAAACAATAATGTCCTTTTTTACTACTCTTTCCTGTCTGCCAAGTGTCTAACAAAAAAGTTTTTTTAAAAGTTGGACTCCAAACATATGCATTTTTGAATCCCAGACTCTGTCCTCACACATGGCAGTGTCATTACAGAGATGAGTAAATAAAGACACACACACAAAAATCACACATACTAAGTACATTCCTTGAACGACTTAGGAATGGCTCAGAAAATGGTTCATGTATGTTGCCTTTTTGACTTGTTTGATCCCACTGCACATACTGGAGTTCCATAAGGATTGACACATACTTTGGTAGAGGAAAAAAGGAAAAATACAATAGTGAAGCTAAGTGCTTCACTGTATGTTTGTTTCTCCCCATCACAAATGTTGGAAGTCTCATCCCTTTAGAACAAACTTTGTGTAGTCGATTGGAAAGCCACGGTGAACAGTTCCATTAAATCAGTCACATTTGTTTCCAACACTGTAAATTAATTAATCTACTGCATACAGCCAACCTTGACAGGGATTGTGTTTTCTGATTTTGTTGAGGTCGTCTTTGTTTTTTGTTGTTTGTTGTTTTTAAATCAACATTTGCTTTGTTTACATGAAAAAAATCATACTGCTACTGGAATTAAAGTCAGCTGGCTCTTTCTAGCTGAGACCATGAAGAGAGTAAGTTCCAGAATCAAAGCACAACTAACAACTCAGCTGCTACTGAAAGCTTGAATGTAATTTGGCCACTTCCTTAGAGAAGTCTTAGCTCTCCAAGGCTGGCTGGAGTAAAAGTTACCTTAGTAAGTACACTGCAAAGTACAGCATAACAAATTAGAAAGTACGTTTAAAAAAACCCCAAAGTTCTTATATAAAAGTGATTTTTCCATGTTAGAATGTTACTTTTTAATCTGAAATATTGTATGTTTAATAGCAGCCCTAATAATTAAGGAAACTGAGTTTTAACTATTACAACCTTGCAGTTAAAAAATAAAATACACAGGGACATTGTGAAGCAATATCTGACAAGTTAAGAATGAAAGAAATCTTACATAAAATTAATCTTTAACCAAAAAAAAAACCCCTGCCAATTACAGAGAATTAGAATAGAGGATTTAACATTAGAGTCTCTAATCCTTAGTTACAAAGGAACAGAATGTCAAGGTATTCCCTACAGCGAGTTTGTAAGAACACAGAACATCACATAAATATCTCCCATTCCTGCTGTTAACAGCAGCTGCTTTCTAGATTTTAATTTTAAAGAAACCGAATAACAAATCAGAACTCGTAAGAGCATTCATCCTTTTTTTCCACCATAGGGAAGAAACCCATCCACACACAAAAACCTCATAGCTGGCTTTAAAGCACAGGCATGATTGGATTATGAAATGGATAGAAGAGATTCCACTATCTTGTCTCAGTAACACATGTGAGGCAAAAGACTCTCTCTAGACAGCCTGCCCCCCCCTCCCACCCCAGACCTCTCAGCACAAAAACTCTGAGCACAGAAAGGAAAAAATAAATACATACATAGCTTTGGAGTTTTCTTTGTTCTTTCCCTTTGCCACATTAGTATTCTGCAACAAAACTCATCTGGTAAATTGGTCTTGCACATCATCAACTTAAGCCTAGATTACTTTTCAATTCAAATATATATAATTGACGGCTATATACGATTTTTTCTGATAATTCAATGTAAAAAGTTCACACACAGAAACTGTTCTTTTTGTCATTGCTTATGCAGTAGGTCAACAAGACAGTTTAGAAGCCAGCTAAACAAGCAGTGAATACATGGACTTCAAGAAAGAAAATCCACAAACTCAACAAAGTCCAAACTGTAAACGTGTTCTTGAAGTGTGAATAACAAATGTTAAGAAAGAAATCACTTCAAATATTTGACTATCACATCAACCACACAACTAATAATTACTTTTTTTATAATACCTTATTACTGAATTGTTTCAAGGAATATAGAACATTCTGTTCTTCATAACTTTGCATAATAATCTTTTTTAAAGCATTCACTAGGAAGTCAGCCTAATATACCGTCATTCTAGTTCATGTCATTCACTTTTAGTTACCTTGCTGCTCATTTTCCTTCTGTATTTCACCCAATGTGATGGGAAAGTGACTTTCTGTAATGTTTCTACTTACAAATTCAAAGCATGTACGACCTTATATACAAGCAAAAATTTAAGGTGATATCTTCTGAAATGCAAAATCTGTCAAAGCAATCAGTGAATAACATGCACACATCTTTAGTTCAGACCAATTACCCTGGCTCAGCTTCTACCAGACTTTAACACTTCAAGTTTTATAAATCAAAACAAGCTGAATTCCACAACATAGCTTTATTTAACAAAGTTTAAAAAGTATCAAAGGCCTGCCCTGAACTTCAGCACGCCTATTTCCAAAGTACAAACATAAAGCAGTGATGTGACAGCCTAGAGATGGCTGGTGTCAGAGGATAAGACCTCCAGCCAGGTTTAAGACTTGCAGTCCACCTGAAAATGCATTAGATCACTCACACATGCTTCACATCTGCCAAATTTATTCAGGTTTCTTCTTTAGGATAATTTAAGGAGGACAAGGGTTGTTTCTATATTACCTAAATAGATTGTTTTCCTAAAACATGAAAGGATAGCACAAGCCTATTTTGTAAAGAGAGAAAAAATTCATATAGATGTTAAAAGAGTAACACTCATCAGTACCACTTACTGCACAGCTGAGAAAATACACACCTGGATATCTGTAAAAGAAATCTGGGAAACACACGTTAACTATTTACCATCACAAAGCCTAGCTGTTTAACACACAGAACTGTATTGGGCATCAAGTACTAGAAAGATACCCACCAGGAATAATTATTTCCACATAACTAACAGCCATCTGAACTGTGACTGCTACAATGTGTACAGACAGTACATCTCAACTGTGACTTCTGTGCCCAATCTAATCTGCGCTAGCAAGAGATGTCCTACTTAATGCCTGCTGTGAAATCATCCCTGGCTTTGCCCTTGCCCTTTTTTTCCATCTTTTTTTTTTTTTTAAATTTTACAGTATTATAAGTGAGAATCTGCTAAGAACCTCCCTGAAAGACACATTTAAAGGTGTCTAAAGAGTTGCTTCATAAAGCAAACCTGCTATTTAGAAGTCCTAAGCAACTTACTTTTGAAATGGACAGCTTTCTCAACACGGGTCAAAAAATATGGACAAAAGATATCTTTACAAACAGGCTGTAGGGACTTTAATTGGCTTCTCATCTGAATTCTTCAATGCAGATTGGTGAAGACAACGTAATTCTCTCAAATTCTCTTGACAAAAAATACTCAAGATTTTATTGAAGTCTTTACAGCTCTCTATGTTCCTGACACAGATTCTCAGACAAGAGAAAGTACAAGCAAAGAGTTCTTCATGATTAACTGATGCTCCATGCATCTCATCTTCTGCATATACATTCCCACCAAGTGGGAGAGTATTTCTTACACCGAAGGTATGTTCTGTGCCACCGCGCACAGGATTTTGCGAGATGAGGCCTATCACTGCTCTCCACAAAACTGCATACACCTAGAAACATCCCAGCCACCACCACAAGAGATGGATAAAAGTTGCCACTAGCGGGGCCCACTGTTTACCAGGGCACCTGCTATTTATACACTAAAGGACATACATTCTTGCCATTCCCAGGAAAAGGTAGGGATTCCCCAGGTGTCTGAATCCTGACTGCTCTGTGACCAGGGAAGAGGTACTCAACTAGTCAGGATTTCGAGATATAACCTACAATTGTTTTGTCAAGTCAGGAGCCTGCATCCTAAAGAAAAGGTACAGTATGAGAAGTAAGGACACAATTAAGATTTTAAGTATTTATTTATGTTAAAAAAAATTATCCAATAATATACAGCTTTACCAAATAATATAGTTTACTCTTTACCATAGGTAAAGAGCTCATAAAAAATGCAACTAGCAAAGCCTTTGCAAATATAGTTAGAATTTATTCTTGTTTCCAGTGATAGTTAAAATAGGTTTCTCACAGTTCCCTTCAGCTGTTTCAGCTCTTCAATCAGCTGATGCGCATTAGGCCACCTCTTCTGCTTTATTCAATTCCTCTTTAGCTTCCACATCTGCCAACTCCGGGTGACTGCAAGCAGCATCCGTAGCTGAGAGCTTTTTCATTTTGATGTTTGGCAGTTTCCTCAGATCACCATCCCATTCTCTTAAAGAATGAAAAAAAAAAAGAATAAAAAACAGTTACCGATAGAAATAGTGAGAAGGAATGGGAGGGCTAATTCACCTTTTCTCAGATGCTAACTCAAGTGAGGCTGCTTTTCTAAATTACACTGTCAGTCCCACCGCAGCATAAATAAGCACCAATATTTTCACCTGATCTTGCACACTACGGCAACTGTAATTTGTGAAGAATTAAATACTTTCAGATTTGACATTCTGAACAAAAAAATATATGATTCACTTTATTCCCACAGACTATTTGTATTCTCAGTTACTTTAGGCCACCTGCTTTTAGGTTTGACACACTAAACTCCCAGTCTTGTCAGCAATGGGAAAGCAGTTTGGCAGAGTTTCTTCATCTGGATGCTCAATTTGCAGACCTAATACCACATTAACATAACGTCCTTCATTATGACTTGTATGACTGACTTCAAGGAGACACAAAATGTCAGTAAACATTAATACATAGAAGTATATTATTTCAAAAGGCTGCATGAAGGAGAAAGGGTTCATTTAAATATCACAAGTCAAATCCATACTCAATCAATAGAATGCTTTCTTGATTATAGTAAGTGCACTTCATGGACAATTTTTCTCAAGGGCAAAGACAGTATTTGCCAGTTACAAGATATACATGTTCTATGCTTTACCAAGGTACTAAAACAAGAACACTTCCATCAGATGTCCCAGCCCAAGAAGTCAATTGTGTATTTATAAACACAGCAGCCAGAGGCCTGTCTCCTCTTTAAGAGGCTTTATTCCAACCTCCTGTAAGTATGGCTTCTGGCTACATACCCCCCCTAGGAGCTAGTGGTACATCATTCCTTGCAACATAAGCATTCGTCTTTTTTTTTTTTCTTTTCCTGTACAGTATCTCATTTGATAGAGCTGTCAGCAAGAGTGTTCATTCAATCCGTTACCAAGGCATATTGGCTTGCTGGCCCAGATGAGCTAGCAGCAAGTTTCACTGCTCCCTGATCTCTTTAACTGGATGCAAGTCATCAATTCGTTTAAGAATTTCAACCAGTATATACACACCTGGAGTTGGATCTCAGAAACATGACTAAGAACTTAGTGCTGTTTTGGTTACTTAATGATAAGCTCTGACTATAAATAACTTAGGTCACTATGTTATATGACTACCATTACCGTATGAAATCTCAGTTCAGGTAAGAAAACAGTGTAATTCCATTTATCAATAAATCTATGTCTTGATCCTGCAACACTAACAGTAAATGCTAATTCTTTTTGTGTAAATCAGTCAACAGCTGAGGTGAGAATTTTAGGTGAAGAGAAAACATTATCTAAGAATACTGAAAAAAGATACTTTAGATACAGAAATGAAATTCTAACTGTCCAAGCTTTCTAACCTTTTTAATGATTAACTGTCACCAGCATTTAGTTTGTAACAGCTAAGAAATGCCGAAACAGCAACACCATACCTAGTCTGCTTTTTAAATGACAAATTCTTTTGACAGTTTTGCATAAATTCTTTTTTAAGAAAGAGAGACATACAACATGTCAAATTCAGAAGCACTATTTTGCATAAACAGATTAGTAGTGATGATAAAAAGAACTTACCTGAAAAATTTAAGATGCTTTCTGTTCATAATGTCTGGGATTTCTAATGGGAATGAAAATAAGTTCTATTAGATGTGTTACATTATTCAAGTGAGTCTCATTTCAAAGAAAGAAATGTGAGCTAAAGGGCTGAACATACTATTTCAGAGATTAAAAGAGCAAGAAAATGATAATGAGGATTCATTTAGAAAGTTTCTAGAGCAATATATTAACAGGAAGACCTCTCACTCCTAAAGAAAGGAAATGGAACTTCTACCTATGAAGTGTTCCAGAATTCAAGTGTACCAGCTACTGAAAATCCAATCTTGACAAATAATAAAAGGAAGATGCTTGATTTTCTCTAAACTGACACATCTGAGAAATACCAAATTTTAAGCACTTACAGTTTCCCTTTAAAAAATGTCCAGCAAAGAAACTAGGAAAATAATTAATTTATTATTTGTTTTAAAAGCATAATTAACATTCTCAACCAAGACCGAGGTCTTGTTATGCTAGTTTTTAACAGACATTCACTCAACCATGTGAGTGAGCTCTGCAGAACTTACTATAAATATGCACAACAGAGAAAAGGTAAAATAAGAAAGTTACTTTCAAAGCTGCCCTAATTATACAAGCCTCACTCTAATGAGTACTGAGTGGTCCAGAAGTGTTTTGAAATGGTTTTGGAAAAAAATTTCAAAGCACTTAAGTCACCACTGCAAGCAAGGCAGATCAGCAGTAGAATTAGGAAAGTAACTGATAAGTCAAGTAAGAAAATGTAACAAATGTTTAATATACTTTATAAGATTTACCATGTAGTACAAGAACATATATGTGTGTGTGTTTTAAAAATATAAACACTGTGAAGAGTACAGTAACATGTCAGGTGTTTAAATAGAACACATTCTTGGATTTGGGAATATAATACTACTTCCACCTGCAATGAGACAGTCTGAGCAAAAAAATGTCAATTTGATAACAATTAGTTTCACTCCAATGCAACTATATTTTCCATTGTTAAATACCTGTTCTATAAACTACACAATACTGGGAAACTAGCATTCCATGGTTGCTGAAATGCCTGTTAAATACTGCAGTAAACGCAACATAATATTTATATAGACTGCTGGCACCTATCTCCTCTCATGAGTTGATGTTCCTCTCGACTGAACAGAAGCAAACATCAATAGTTTTAATGACTGAAAGTTTTCAGTCTTCACACTAACAGAAATAAGTGACATATACTCATGACTTTATTACCTTTGGTAGTAAAAAAGAAGGCAAACATCTTGTACAGAGACCTATGGGACAGACCTTCCCCACCACCCCCTGGAGTAGCCAACACGTTCCTACTAGATGTGTAGCTTATAAACTCATGCAGAATTTTACCTAGGATGCCTAAGCTGCTTTGCCTTGATTCACTGCACAGTAACTGATTTTTTAAATGATGGTGGAAAGCAGCAGTGGTGCCGTCTTTTCAGATTAATAACACTTGTCTTACTCAGAAGTATCTCCTTAGCATGCACCGGTGTCATGGTTTTTGCTGCTACTTGTGAACTTATTCATTTGCTTTAAAAATGTTAAGTCACAGGAGCGTGTTTTTCTGAACTAAAGATGGAAAAAATGGAAGATGGAGAAATATGGCACAGGAGCTAATGGAAAAGAAATGAAGACAGTATTTTGGGGAGCAGATATTGTCTGGCATTTCTAAGATGAAGTATTCAGCAACCTCTGTGTTATAATGAAACAGCAGTGAAATGTTTAAGTAAGCAAATTTTTCATGTTTCTGACCCTTCCAGATAGTTGTATTTTATCTTTCTTCTGAGGAAGAACAAGCAGCATGTTAGCTCTCAAACTCTGCCATGAAGATGTTGGTGCTTAACACCATTTCATAACAAGGAAAGACAAACTGACAGAGCTTAATTTGTAAGACAGAACTTGTGCAAAATATGGTAAAGTCAGCAGCTTTCCAACTGTTCGGATGGAGAAGCGCTGGACCAAATTACTTCAAAGTTCCTACAGGCATCTGTATTGGGTTTGTGTGGCAAGGTTTTGGTACCAGGAGGGAGGGCTACAGGGGCGGCTTCTGTGAGAAGCTGCTAGAAGCTCCCCCTGTGTCTGATAGAGCCAATGCCAGCCGGCTCCAAGACGGACCCGCCGCTGGCCAAGGCCAAGCCAATCAGCGCCTCTGTGATAACATATTTAAGAAGGGAAAAAACAACTTAGGGAGAGCTTTTGCAGCCGGAGAGAGGAGTGAGAAGATGTAAGAAACCCTGCAGACACCAAGGTCAGTGCAGAAGGAGGGGGAGGAGGAGCTCCAGGCGCTGGAGCAGAGATCCCCCTGCAGCCTGTGGTGAAGGCCATGGTGAAGCAGGCTGTCCCCCTGCAGCCCATGGAGGAAGGATGAGGGGGTGTAGAGATTCCACCTGCAGCCCGTGGAGGACCCCACACTGGAACAGGTGGAGGCACCTGAAGGAGGCTGTGGCCCCATGGGAAGCCCATGCTGGAGCAAGCTCCTGGCAGGACCTGTGGACTCGTGGAGAGAGGAGCCCACACCAGAGCAGGTTTGCTGGCAGGACTTGTGACCCTGTGGGGGACCCACGCTGGAGCAGTCTGCTCCCCATGGGAGAGACTCACGTTGGACAAGTTTGTCGAGGACTGTTTCCTGTGAGAGGGACCCCATGATGGAGCAGGGGAACGATGAGAGGAGTCCTCCCCCTGAGGATGAAGAAGCAGCAGAAACAATGTGTGATGAACTGACCGTAACCCCCATTCCCCGTCCCCCTGTGCTGCTGAGGGGGGAGGAGGTTGAAACCAGGAGTGAAGTTGAGCCCGGGAAGATGGGAGGGGTGGGCGGAGGTGTTTTAAGATTTGGTTTTATTTCTCATTCCTCGACTCTGTTTTGCCTAGTAATAAATTAGATGAAGTTTTCTCCAAGTTCAGTCTGTTTTGCCCGTGACAATAATTAGTGAGTGATCTCTCCCTGTCCTTATTTGGACCCACAAGCATTTCGTTATACCTTTTCTCCCCTGTCTAGTGAAGCAGGGGGAGTGATAGAGGGGCTCTGGTGGGCACCTGGCCCCCAGCCAGGGTCAACCCACCACAGCATCAGAGGTAAAAAGCTTTTGTCAGCTGTAGGTCTAACTGATCCTGCCTCTGTGCACAGGCTTGAACTGGAGGGCTTCTAAAGCATAACTAGAGAAAAAAGGGACAGAGGAGCCAGTTCTGGTGTCAGAGTGCCCTTCTACAGCTGTCTCTCACAGAACTATTTTTTAACTAAGCGCTCTGTGACAGTCTGCTGAGATGTTTTATTTCCTTCCAGAAGTATGCTGTTAATAAAAACATTATCCTTCTTCACAGCAGTAACACTTCTCTCTCCGAAAGCAAAGATTCGCACAAGAGATTTACCTACATCGCACAAGGACTGAAATGTCACTGCTTTGTCAGTGCTCTACACAGAATATAGGCTGCATATATATCAAATCCATTAGAACTGTCGTACAGAGAAACACCTAAGTCAGGTCAAAAGATGATATTGCAGCCTGAAGTTAAAAAAGGAAAAGGATGTTAGAAACTGTAATGCTCTTTAGACAAAGAACCATTCATTTACATAATAATGATCGTTACAGAAAACAGCAGCTAACAAACAGTATAGTAGTTATACTACCAGATACATGTAAATGATACATTTTTCATCTGAATTAAATCAATTTCCATATAACCTGAAGTTTCAAGAATTAACTAATAAAAATGGTGTGTTTAGCTTTAAGGACCATTCTTCCCCAAGATTAACATTGTGCTTCTGAGAGAACATGCAAGGTAATTAGAAGCAAATAATCAAAAATGTATGATGTTCAGATGAAATAATTATGATGCTTTTCAACTGAAAGCATGCTAACCCTGAGTTCCAAGGGCATATCCTATAAAGGATTCCCTTTCAATAGCTTTGCTGTAGACATATAAAACCAGATTAAAAACACACACACAAAAATGACATCAGGAAGAAAACTGCAGTAAAATTAGTGTAGATATATTTAAGGAGTAAGGAAGTGACAAGAAGCTGCCAACAAAACTCAACCACCTCACAGACAGACTGAATGTTCCTTGTGTAGGTACTGTTTTTTACAAAAAGACTAGAATTTACTATGCTTTTGGATATTTACCACTTTTGTAAACAGCCAGTAAAGAAGAATTAATTTTTCATTTACATATATCTGATATATACATAGCATCAAGTTTTAGGAGACCCTTCTAAATGTAAACAATTTATATAATGTAGTTTCTTTATAGCAAATGAACATGTATACAAACAGAGTTCAAGAATAGGGGGAAAAAAACCCAACAAATACTAAGTCAGTTATAAAAGCTCCACTCACTACAGCTTCCAGGGATAATAATGAGCTAGAGCATAAAAGCACAGTCTCCAGCTGATTTCCATTTATCCCCAATCTCTAATTACAGTATTTAGCAGCAACTATTTTCCCTGAATGAATACTGTACTAGACAGAGAGCAAAACCTGAAGCAGCTGTGATAACAAATAATGAATGATTTGAGAGTGTATTTAATATGTGAAGTTGCACCATGCTCTCTGAATGCTTTACTTACTAATACTATAATAACCTCAAATTTTGCTTACAATATTTCTGGATTCGTCTTTATTTTTATGTTGTGCTTGTGCATTGACATCTTTCTATCCAGTCCTACCACTTTTTTTCTGTCAGCTCTCCACAAAGCAATAAGGAAAAAGGAAGAACTAAAATTTAAAAGCAAAACCAAAAAGGAGATAGATTTTCTACAACTAAGCTATTTGATGACATTCATAGTATCTATTTTCCTACGACTTCTTTCCCTTCCTTCTAAGAAATCAAAGATTACGCGTGAAGTCATACAGATATTCCTCAATTCCTCTGTCACTGCAGGTTGTGAAAGTACTCAATGATATAGGCAAAATTTTAAAGCCATTCATTTTCTTTATTAGTACAATATAAATCAGGGAAAGGGAATATGATGCATAACCCAAACCTTGCTGTGCTTTGTATCCTACCCACAGAACAATGTAGATTTTTCATTTCTTCCATGACATACATACACTGTTAGAATGACTGATTGCGCCTGAGTAATAAATACTTTAGCATTAAAGCCAAGTTCATCATGCAACTCCAATATGCTTATTTGTTAAAGCAAAATATATGTGTCACTACTATTTTGAACTTGACTCTCCTCAGAACAAGTCTTTGCTTTTGGTACTTTCATTATCCCTTTGTCTTTCTCCCTTATTTCACCAGATTACTGCTGCTTCCCTTCAGCCTAGTTCCAGCTATCAAATTTTTTTCAATGTAGCTTGCATCTGTGTACTACCTCCAAAACCAGAAAATACTTTCAAAAAGAGTGTAAGTGTTTCTTCTTAAAGAAGACTATGCACCTTAAGAGGAAATTTTCAGCTCTAATGCTTATGTTGCGGTTTTCACACATGACTGCTCCTCAGCAGATTTCATTAGACAATCTGATGGCATGGATGGCTACCGCAAAGGACGATAAATGGTAATAAGAAAGTCAACCAGAATATCCAGCGTTATGATTTTACTCAAACTTGTGATAATAGACAAGGTGAATGTTTAAAAACTCAAAGTGCTTTCAACCAAGCTCTTATCTACAAGATTTTTAATTTTAAATCTTTGGAGTTTTTGTGGGGGTTTGATTATTAAGAGGTTAAGTGTTAGGGCCTTCACACACACACAGCACTTACACTCCCTCCACCACCATCTCCAGTAAGTCAAAGAAAGGAGCATAACTCCTCTGCCTGAGAAGAGGAGGAAAAATGTGGTTTTCTACTTGTGGGTTATCAGTTATGCCTGTAGAATAAAGCCTGTAGAGTCTATGTGTCATAATACCCCAGGATTTCTTCCTGGAATACCAAATTTTAATAGGAAAACTCCAAAAATATTCAAATTTTGGAAATACATCAGTACTTCAATTTCTGCTGCAATCATTCTCCCACACGAAACACATCTCAACTGTAGTGGAATGAAAGGTCTCTTTACAGAGATGTTTTAGGCTCATGAGTTCAGAGGCTTTGGTTCTTTTTAAGTTCATGAACCCTAAAGCCCACTCTCTCATGATATGAAACTTGCTGAAGTTCCTCATGCCACTGGTCCACCTCAGTGGAAAGGGGCAAGCCAGGCCACAGGTTTGTCCCTAACAGTAAGTTTGTATATTATTGTAAGAATGTTAGAGAAGCTGTGTATTCATTGGCACAAGTCCAGATAATGAAGCCCACCTAAAAAAAAGTAATTTGTAGAGAAAGTGATGCTGGTTATTCCCCACATGAGCAAATAAAGTCTTTGTGCTGATACATGTTAAAACATGCACACCCGCTAAAATGCACTTTTAAGATAAAAAAATACTTTGTATATAATGAAGGTCCAAGCAAGCTGCTGAACAGAATTTGTATTTGAGACAGGTCCATTAAATCTCACTTTAGTCTCAAAAATATGTTACATATGCCTGCACTAAAGAGGAAGTACTAGCAAAGATGCACAAAGGGAAAGTACTAAAGCAGAAATATGAGTCAGATCTCCACCATCTTTTTTCTCCTTTTCTTCACCCTGCCCCTCATCCCAAATCCTTAGCAAGGCATAAATATCTAGCTGTTAGTTAATTCCTTTAAAGAGAAAAATAAACGTCTAGAAATTTCACTTAGATTGTAGCCTTGTGAGCAGGAGGAGATGGTGTGATTATTTCTAATGTTTTTACATACCTATTCCATAGCCTTCATAGAGTTGTCTTTCACGTTCTATGGTCTGCTTGATGACAGTTTCCCGTGAACCATGCTGTCTTCCTTGTCTACCTTTAATACTGTTTTGTAATTCAATCTGCTCCAATTCCGCATTGAAGCGACACATATAACTGAAAGAAATAAAATGCATTTATGCTAGATGCAGTCATGAAAAACTTTTGCAAAACAGAATTACTTTGATAATCTAAAAAGTAATTTTAGTAATTCTATTTATTTTCTAATTTAGTCAGAGATGTTTCTTAGATTTGAACTATTACTTTAATCTTCAAAGTGGAAGCTCCATTTAGAACTTCATTTGAATCACCTGCAGCTTCTAGAAGGATTAGTGGTTTTATTTGTTGGGTTTTTTAAAACTATGTTTGCATAAAACAAAACTCCCACATTAATATAATTCATCTGCTCTGGAAGACCAGTATTAAATCTAAGTATTCCTCAATTTTAATTACTGAATTTCACCACTTCAATATTTTTAAAGCTCTTCTTTGGCACGTGTTCTACATCATCTTGCAAACATCCAACCCAAATCCAAAAAGTAAGCTTTTATTGCCTTTGCAGTATCACTAGTGTTGCTTAGCAGTTTACAGATTTCATGAACAGTGTAGGAAATATGTCAGAGCTTCTGAAAGGAAGCGTTTAAGTGTCACTGAGTAACCCAATTAGAAAATGCATGCAATTACTACTGTCCAAGTCATTTAAAGTCCTCCATACACTACAAAAGCAGATATACTTAAACAATAAAAAAACCTCAACAATATATGTCTTATTTCAGTAATTCTAGTGTGAATACACACGTTTCAATATATAATTAACCTGAGTTGCAACAAAAATCAACTACTTGATATTATTAACAGTAATACATTAAAAGTCCTCCTCTGAGTCATCATCACTTTACAGATCTTTTTCAAGAACATTATTTTAAAAGACAAATCAAGCTTTTTAATCCTATTTTTAACACCGGTCTTACTTTTCAATTAGTTCGCCAGCTTCCTTCTTTGTGTATTCAATTTTATTGGGGTCAAGGTGACTTTGAAACCATTGCAATTTTTCTCCTACAAAAAATAAACTTAACATTAATGATTATATCATCACTGTAGAACCAACACAGATTAAAGTTCTTCAAAGTTTCTGAAATAACCCCCCATTTTTCAAGATTTTGAATGGCACCGTAGACTTACTGATATTGCGCGTACCAGGTATGAAGGTAGCTGTAACAACAACATTCTCACATCATTTCAGATGTATTTTATATCTGCCTTATGGAAAAAAGGTGTTACACTTTGCTTTACTGGAAATTAGTGTTTAAAATATCACTGTATCAATCGCTTAAGACGGAAACTAAGGAAGGCCCCAAGGGGAAAAAAAACAACACAATGGCTGAGCAAGAGTTCTGATCATCACAATTTTTAAACACATTAAATTGAGAAGGTGCAGTGTCAATCATATGAAAGAGAAAAAATATTTCAGGTTGTGTCTCCATTTTGAATTTAGTTGCTAGCACAATTGTGTCTGTTAACGTACATACGTCACCCTCTTTTACAAGCAATTAAAAAAAGCACGGAGACAAGTACAATAAAGACATGTACAGATGTACAAAATAGATGTTTGGTCTATTACTGCCTTGTTGTCATGTACACCTACTAAAGACTAGGCTATGCTCAGCCTCAACTTCAATCGTGTATATACTGAGTGAACATGTCAGATATTTCAGCTTTTTAACAAAGTCTATTTTAAGATTACAGAATCAGATTATATTGAAGTAAACTCTAATTGGGGTATCTGTAACATTGGTAAAAAAAAAATCTATGCAAAAAAGTTGAATACTGTATTCAGTAATAGAGTTTCTGCTCACCAATGATGCTCAAACGCAAAGCTTTATCAGTCTTCAACCTAGCAAAGAAAAAATAGATATGTTAGCTAGGAATGAATACCATACAAATAATTATTTTCATTTTTTTCCTCCAAAAAGATTTTTTTGGGGGCAGTCACAATGAAAGTCAAGGTAAAATTTCAAATAGAAATATTTGCCAAATTCAGAATGATGTAAAAGTTACTCTGCTTCACCTAAAAAATTTCCTTTTTGGTAAAACTGCTATCTGAAATTTGTCCAGTTTACCTATTAAGTTAAACAGTTTCTAGAGGAAATTAGGACACACCACTTTTCTTAGAGCACAGCAAAAGGAATTTCATGGAAGACCTGCACTGTAAGAATTTCATTAAGCATTTCTAATATTCTGCTGGTACGTTTAATGAGTTTGCAGATCAAGAACAAAAGATTTCACCACACTGCATCCTTGCGAATCAAGCATACAATGTGAAAACTACCATTCTAGTATCTAATAAATTGTAATAATTAAAGTTTGTGCTTAGTGAACAGTAAAAGTTAATTGGTTAAGAAACCAATATTAAGAATTTTATAAAAAAAAAAAATCCATCTGTGGTGGGTTGACCCTGGCTGGGGGCCAGGTGCCCACCAGAGCCGCTCTCTCACTCCCCTCATTCACTGAACAGGGGAGAAAAGGCATAACGAAACGCTTGCGGGTTGAGATAAGGACAGGGAGAGATCACTCACTAATTATCGTCACGGGCAAAACAGACTGAACTTAGAGAGGGAATTGATCTGATTTATTACTAGGCAAAACAGAGTGGAGGAATGAGAAATAAAATCAACTCTTAAAACACCTCCCCCCACCCCTCCCATCTTCCCGGGCTCAACTTCACTCCCGGCTTCAACCTTCCCCCCCTCAGCGGCACAGGGGGACGGGGAGTGGGGGTTACGGTCAGTTCATCTCACGGTGTTTCTGCCGCTTCTTCATCCTCAGGGGGAGGACTCCTCTCATCGTTCCCCTGCTCCAGCATGGAGTCCCTCTCATGGGGTGCAGACCTTCAGGAGCAAACTGCTCCAGTGTGGGGTCCCCCACGGGGTCACAAGTCCTGCCAGCAAACCTGCCCTGGCGTGGGCTCCCCTCTGCACGGGTCCACCGGTCCGGCCTGGAACTTGCTCCAGTGTGGGCTTCCCACGGGCTGCAGCCTCCTTCAGGTGCCTCCACCTGCTCCAGTGTGGGGTCCTCCACGGGCTGCAGGTGGAATCGCTACACCCCCTCATCCTTCCTCCATGGGCTGCAGGGGGACAGCCTGCTTCACCATGGCCTTCACCACAGGCTGCAGGGGGATCTCTGCTCCGGCACCTGGAGCACCTCCTGCCCCTCCTTCTGCACTGACCTTGGTGTCTGCAGAGTTTCTTACATCTTCTCACTCCTCTCTCCGGCTGCAAAAGCTCTCCCTAACTGGTTTTTCCCCTTCTTAAATATGTTATCACAGAGGCGCTGATTGGCTTGGCCTTGGCCAGCGGCGGGTCCATCTTGGAGCCGGCTGGCATTGGCTCTGTCAGACACAGGGGGAGCTTCTAGCAGCTTCTCACAGAAGCCACCCCTGTAGCCCCGCCGCTACCAAAACCTTGCCACGCAGACCCAACGCACCATCGCAAAGTATTTTCAACTCCACCTCAATCTCTGGCAGGATACTTGAAGCCGCCTGTACTCTATGGGATGTGAGTACACAATTCAGTTTGGGATTAATTCCCATCCTTTTGAGCAGTTCTCAGAGAACACAAGTTTTCTAACAGGTAATACAGTGCCTCATGCATTTTTGTCCTGAAAGTCTCAGGTTCAGTCTGCAGCAATGAATGTTGCTGAATGTCACTTTATTTCCAGAAAGGAAAACAATAGACTGTTAGAATAAGTATAAAATTTGTCACTGGAAAAAATACCTTAGCCATGCATGTTCAGTGGACCTCTGATAAAATCAACTTATTTTCTTATTACTTATTAAGAAAATTGATAAAGGATAAAGAAAATCATAAAAGATACCATTGACAAAGAACAAACAATGCCAAAATTCAACACAGTTCAAAGCTAATGTGTTCCTTCATTAAATTCCTTGTACCCTATAGAATTTAATGAGCACTTTTGAGTTAGTGAAGTAACTCAGAGCACAGAAGTCTGTGACCTGTCACAAAAATCTGGAGCAAAAGAGCAAGCCCTATTTTCCAGAGACAAACATACTTGTGTCACTTGCCCACAAACCTACATTATTAAAATAAAGATTAGCTTTTTCAAGAAGTAGTTCATCCTCTGAAGACCATTTAGAAGCCACATAAAAGCAAATGCACAGCATGTGTGTGCTGCTAAGAATTCCACTAGCGCATTCAAGAAAAGTCTTTTTACTTCTATAGATCCTCAGCATCTGGGATAAGCATTTTTAATGCAAAAGTCTATGGGGGTCAAGCATGGGGTTTGAGTTTTATCATACCTGCCAAAAAAACCTAAGCTGGTTGATTAATTAAAAGATTTTAGTGTCAAAACAAAAATTACTCTCATTCCTGTGGGTTAAAGGACAGACCTGGATGACACTATATAAAAAAAGAAAGGAAAAAGGAGTTAAATTAGAAGTCAAGCTTTAAAAACTCAGCTGTAGAAGATGCCTTCAATAAAAACTGTGGTAGGTGGCCTACAGGGAGCTTACAGCAGTGAGTTCTGAACAGTAATAGCAACCAAGAAAAGGACACATATTCCACACAGTGGAACTCCACAACAGCAGTCCCTGCTCTGAACCCTGCATGGCAACACAGCCAGCCGAGCATGTCTGCAAAGCGTTGCCATGGAGAAAACTACGATGCCATCTAGAAAAGCTGCCCAATTAGAATCATAAATCATGTCATGTATTTATGCTTTAAAACACTACAAATTACCATTTGCACCTGCAAGGGTCACTAGATCCTTCATTTATCAAGGCAATGAAGTATATAACCAAGATCATCTTCTGGAAGAAAAACCTTCAGTCTCTAGGTGTACACAACTTATTTCAGTATGAGAAATAATGAATGATAGGATCGGATGCTGCCTTATTGTACTTTTCATAAAAACCTTACCTCAATGACTGCTAGAAGGCAATAGTATTAGCAAGGAGGCTAATCAAATAAGTTAAGTCAAAGAAAGTTCCTCTCAACCCCTTCCACACAATGAGTAACATCTCTGGCTCAAGGGAAAGAGAGGATGAGGACAAGGATACAATGCTGTGGCAGGCTGTCGCTTCTTAATGATTTTGTCCTCCACCCACCTCCCCAAAATCATCTGCTTAGGCACTGATTATTGATATGGATGATTAGTGGTTTTCTTGATGATTACGAAGTACTTAAAAGGTTAAAGCCTTCATGCTCCATCAGCACCTCTTTAGCTCAGATATTGTATTAAACTGTTCTACTCTAAATACTAACAATATTAGTGTTAATAAATATTTGCCAAATGAGTTTACCTGTTCAGTATTTTCTCCCATAACACCCACACATACAGATGCCACCTATGGCTCTAAGAACTAAGACAGGCTCTTTCATTAAGAAAATAAATCTGACAGGACATATTTCCTTGTTTCTTGTTTCAGGTTGCTAAATACCTTCCCTATTTCTCCCTACATATGTCAGGTTTTGTTAGTTTACACACCGATTAGTGGCATGGCTTGGTTAAGCATTTTAGGATGCTTCCATATGAAAATCCCTCTGTAAGAATCAAAAATTTAGCTTTTTTTCATTTTCTTTTTATTTCTGTAAGCAAAACATATAATTTTAAGAGCTACCACTTTTTCTGTTCCACAAAGAATCTGCAAGAGCACATCTCAAAGCATCACTGCTGCAAATAACGCAAGTAGAAGCACAGTGGCCCAAGGGAGATAAAGAGGTTAGACAACAGAAAAGCTAAGGAGAAACAAAGAGCTCCACAAGGAGACATTTTAAAGCTACTGCTTACTCCTAAGGGGTTGCTTCATGCCAGATCAAGAAATAAACTCGTTAGCTCTCATATCTCAGAGCATG
Organism: Grus americana; assembly: GCF_028858705.1. Lineage (NCBI taxonomy): Eukaryota > Metazoa > Chordata > Aves > Gruiformes > Gruidae > Grus > Grus americana. The sequence goes on from NC_072855.1 coordinate 44,088,206, forward strand.
ACAGTATTAGACTGCTATATTTGTAATGAAAATGCACAAACTCCTAAAAAATTACAATATATGCACAATAGAAAGGGTATATTTTGAATCGGGAGGGGAAAAAGACAGAAGAAACCCCCCACAGTGCTAGATCAGCTTTAGCTACCAAAATCAGAGATTTCATCAGGTGCAAACAAAACATGATTGATGTTGGTACATCACTACTAAGAAAAGTTCCAGGAATATCCCATTATGGTCTGGTTTCCTAAAGTGTAGGAAAACTACTGTTCTACTGGCGCCAGTGAACAAGCTATTACTGTCTCAAAAAAACATCTTTGTAATGATTTAACAGAGCAAACAAGTTGCCTATAGGAATAAGGACCCACATGCAGATTAAGAGAGAAAAAATTGGTAGCAATACACTGGAATTTGTTGCTGCTCATCAGAGCTTGAGGAGAACTGAGAAGAGGGATGCAGGCAAGAAAAAGGTGCGATTCAAGTGAACAAGATGACCTAAGATCGTAGTCAATTTTCTAAAATCAACTGTTCTGTCTCCTCTTATTACGGTCAAAATTGGTCTTTTGTAGTGCAGCCACAGTTTCTGGGCAATAAGCTTATTATTACTGTCATATTACATTGTAAATGCTTGTACTGAAGAGTATCTGGACAATGGAGGCTGTAAGAGACTTCTGCAACTTAGAGCAGAATTTCTCTCTCCTTTTTCCCAGTGCTGCATTAAGCAATGAAATTCCTTGTGGGTAATGTCTTCCCTTTTTTATTATCTTCTTTGGGCAAAAGATACTTGAATATGCACCTCAACTAAATGTGATTTCCTTTCCTGTTTAACATAAACAGGAATGTTCACAGTAGTTTTTTCTCTTCATCATATAGAAAAGTTTAACTTTTTTAGAAGAAAACAGAAGCCTCAACTGTCTCTAGTCCTAAATCCTCTCTCCAGCCAAGTACCAAAGGAAAACAAAACCAAAAGAAAGAAACCGCACAAAAGCAAAACAAACATTTACTGATATTTCTACAAAAGACATTCTCACCTTCCAGTAACATTATTAAGTAAACTTATTGCAGTTAAGTCACAAATTTGGAAGCAACAATGCCAGAGCATTTATTTAGTATTATCAGCTGCCAGTAACAGAAAACATTCAATAGACCTGCAAAAGGAATGAGGAAGAACAAAACTGGTGTGGGCTGCTGCTTTTTCCTGAGTGTAGGAGTGGAAAGCTTTCCTTTGACCACAGCATCAGAAATTTATCTTGTCTTTTTCAGAACTCTGCAAAATGAACCTAAACCCCACCATTATATTAAAGAAACAGAAAGCTAAGTAATTACACTAAAAAGACTGGTTAGCGGTTAAATTGACTGTTTTTGAACATATGCTTAACTCCCAACATTTAAAAAAAAAAGATTTTAACAAGTTGATCACTAAGATAACAGAGATCCAAAAGAAACAGAAACCCTTAGCAAGACTTCTGAAGAAGGAAGAAATCCAAGACAGTAGAGAAAATAGAACATAGACAACTGGAAGATCTTTTTAATGCAAATTATTTTTAGAACACCACAACAAGAGAGATCTACAAAGTGCAAATCTGTGAACAACACTAGTTAATTGTTTAGCATCCAGAACTGCAAGATATAGAAAACTTATTTACAGATAGATTATTTTGCTATCACAATACGATTCGGATGGTCCAGACTGACACACCACTTTTGGTGGAACAGTTTACCTATGCAAAATGGCCTAGAGGCCTCACACTTGAAATAGTAAGGAAACTTGGAAAAGAAAAGGCAGAAATCAAGAAACAGAGCCTAAAAAAATGGATAGCAATCTACATCCTCTAATCTTAAACTGAGTTTATCTCTGTGAAGCACTTTTGCTCTGTGAAGGCATTAGGCTTCACTGATGCCCACAAGAATTCAGGATAAACCATTTGCTCTTTCATTGGGTTGCTTGAAGCTTAGCTTTTATTATTATTTAATCATTTTTCATAAAATGGCACTTTTTCCTCAGGTAAACTGTGACACATACCAAAAGATGGTCTGCTTGTTTCACTCAGAAGGATTCTGCTGCCATGACTAGCTCCTTTTGCTACATTTTCAGAGGAAAGGAACAGGAAGGCTAACCGTACTTCTATAAAGACCACTGTCTCTTAAGCAGGTAAAAAACTCATTTATAAATAAGTTTGTTTCTTTTAAGTAAAATTCCATTTTAAAAAGCAAGTAACTTTATAAAGAAAGGCTGAAGTAACACGGTAGACTGACATGTGTTAGCACTTGAACTAAACTTAAATCTGAAATAAAAAAAACTTTCATAGAGGATTAACCTGTCATTGTGCCCAGGGGAAACTACTGGCGCCCAAATGAAGGGCAAGGAGCATTTAGCTGTCTTTAACAGCCAGTGGCAACGGGTGCTAGGAGATAAAAGGAAAACGCTGTAGCAATTGTTCTACATGTACTGCTAGTCAAGATTAGGTGTTACTTGCAAGGCATAGGACATAAACTCCCTAAACATATACCCTCAATTCATACTTGTGGAACTTGGTTCTCCAACACTGCTGTTCAATCCAACAAATCAATTTTTTTAGTATTGCAATTATTGGTGCAGTTAAAAAAATATCAAAAATTAACGTGGTTGTACTGAGAGGTGCATTCCACAATGTATTAACTGGAGCATCTTTTGTAAAACTAGAACCGTGGGGGCTAGTGCAGATAAAAGACTGGTATTGTCATGTGCAGAGCTATGAGACAAGCACAGACAGAAATCTACATAATAAATCTACGTATCTACTCTGGCAAGCACAGACAGAAATCTACATAATAAAGACTAGGCACGAGAACCAACTCTCAGACAAGCAAGTCTCAGTAGATTTGTCACCAAATCTATCTGGTGACAACTGCTGAAAGAAAGGAAAAATCCAATAAATTAAATAATTTAATTTTTTGTCTGTCATTGGGGGACCTAGAACTTTTTTTTTTTAACCAAACTTAAGGGTTAAGATCATCTAGATCATCGTACAAGAAAGTACAAGGTGTGTTACAATTGCTTCCTACGAGTATATCTGTTTAGAGAATCAGTTAAAGAGTCAGTAATATTTCCAGTTTACTGAACCTCGTGTGCTTAAAACCACCAAGTGCCCTTTGGCTCCAAAAATAATTTTGATTCCATATTTTGCTTTGTGGACCACCTGGCAATGTTAATGTGAGCTAAGAGTCCACCACTGCAAAGGTGGCTCCGGTAGCCCAAGACACCCTGACACTGCTCTGAACACCCTTAAAGCAGTAAACTTCTCAGCTCTTCAGCAGAAAAAGCACCTGTGTTAGAATTAAGCAACATTACTTACTTACTATGACTTGCCAAATCTAGCTGCCTCAGTAACAAAGCCTAGTCAGTACAAAGCCAGCATCTTTTCATTCCTTTTCAAGGAAAGGATGACCTGATTACTGCAATATTAATGCATTAAGCACAGAAATGAATGATGCATTTGGTACTTTATTACCTGCAACAAAATAGATTGCCCGGCACAATCTCTAACATATACCTTAAAACCATCTCCGTGAAAAGAAGCAATTAAAGAGCAAGTTAAATGGGAGAATACTATTCCAGTGGGAGTTCTTTGCTTTAACGTCTTGCTGTTGCAAGAGGAACCAAAAGTAGCACTCTAACAAGAAATGCCAGCACAGGTGTCTGTATCAGCATAATTCTACTCACAGAGACAATCACTAAAAGATTTTATTGAGTGTGCCATATCATAATGAATAATCAGTACATCACTCCATGCAGTAAGTTTTCTTGTGCATGGATTTCGTTATGGCAAAGTCACAGATGTAAGCACAAAGACTCAAGTATGATTCAGTTATCTTTTGTGATTAACTACTCTGAGTGGCAGTTATGAGGCAAGATAAGAGAGTTGAGGGATGAAGTAGTCAATTTAGCACTAGGAAAATAATCTACAATAAAAACTTACTTACAATCAGCAGTCAGAGAGCACAGACAAAACATGAAGCAGCAGGGAAAACTTCTCGCACATTAGGAAACTGCCTGATCCTCAACACACTCGTGAATTCTTGCAGCAGCTCTGCTCAAGACTACATGACACAGCTATGCTCGTAAAGGGCCCCTTTCCAGTTAGAGCAACCTTACAACTTTGCTGTGGATAAGGTTGTACATCCATCCCCAATTATAAAAGTGCACAGTCTGTGAGGAGCATTTCAACTGTACCAGGAGTTCCCAATTTAACACCTTCAGGCAAGTGAATATTTGGGCTCAGCTCATACAGTCCATCCATATACTAGTATACTTTGACAGAAAATGCTTCAAGTTTGCTTTATTAACTTTCTAAACAAACAATCACAGCATATCAACTAGAAAGCTGAGAGAGAATGGAAACTAAAGGCCAGTCTTCTTCAGCTATCTTTTCCATCTGTGGAAGGGGGAAGTAAAACCTAAAAGCAGAAAACCAAACTTGCCATGGAACAGCAGGAAATCACCAAAGAGGGGTTAACTATTCAGTTTTATTCAGAAGTCTCTCTTCTGCAGGAAGGTTTCTGGGTTTCCTTTCGTATGAAGTCAGCACTTCAGCACAAGAAGCTAGACCCTAAGCAGGATTCTTATTAGATCTTGGAGTAAAGTCAAACTAGATGACTAAGCTTCATGTGAAATCACCAGCGTCACGCTATTCGGGCTATAGAAAGCAAAATGCTGCGATAAGAAGAAACCTAACTTGTAAGGACAATACCAAAAACCAAGAAGCAGAACTATACACTTTGTATAAGCTGATTTCATGATTGTAAACCTGTCAGTTCACATGGCCCAGCAGTACTAATTTATGTAAGTCTTTCTTTTATCTTAAGGTTATACCAGCTTAACAGTCCCCTTCCACCACCATCCTCCCTCAAAAAAAAAAATATCTACTGTGATACTATCCTTTGGTCTGTACACAGATTTTGCAGTCAACTTACTTTTCTTTCTTTTCCTGTTTATGTGCTTCCCTTGCAAGCTGTGCAGCTTTCCTGCTGTAAGGATGGATAACTTTTTTCTCTTGCTTCCCTCCTTGGGTTTTTCGTAACTTTGGCTGAAAAGAAATCAAAAGTAGTATACGCTACTAAAGTTAAGTAAAACACTAAAGGTCAGATAGGAGCACACACCACGGTAAAGAATCAGTATCTCAGAAAGCCCTTAACTTACAGCAGCAGCTTATCAGTTACACATTAGATCTTACCCTCCTCAGTAACAAACAAAATTACTTGAACATGGTATATGTTGTAACAAAACTACCAGAGCACAGAAAATTATGTAAGAAATCTTACGTAGTGGCTACTCTCAAAATATCTACTTTGTAGAACCCTGCAGCTAAGAAATTAAGATTACCTCTCTGTACCTTTGCAGTAAATGTCCCCATTCAAGCTTCTATCTGATTGCTGCATCTGGGTTTCTGACAAAAGCCGTATATAATTTGTACAACCTAACAAAAAGGAATTTCTTGTCCCTCCCCGCAGCCCTTGAGAATGCCTCACACCAGGGAGCAGCCAGAGGCTTTCCTTCTCTAGCCCTTCATGCAGCACAGAGGGAATATAACTCACAAATTTAAAAAATACTGTAACACTAGTTTAAGTTATATTACTTTTTGGTTAAAAAGTGCTTGAACAAAACTGGAAGGGTTTATAAAACAATATACAATTTAAATCTTTAAAATGTTTAACTGTGTGCAAAAGAAACACCTGAGAGCAAGGAGGTTAAATGTGCAAATGTGATGCAGGAAACAGCAATCAATAAACGCAAACTTTAATACATCATACTATCTGTGCTTAGGATGGCAAAAAAAAAGATAAAGTCAAAGACAAGTTATCCTGAACCCCTAACAGAAAATCCTGCGAGGCACCCTGCACTAGTTTCACACGGTAACCCCGCTCCTCGCTTCCTCGTCAGTCCAGAGGCGCCGGCGGGTACCGGCACAAAACCGACCCCGCTGCCCCCGCCCGCCGGCTTCCCGGCCGGGAAGGCCTCAGCCGACGCAAACCTCTGCGGGAGGAACCGCGCCCATGCGACGGCCAGGGTCACCGGGGACTCCCCCTTCCCTCGCGACCGCCGAGCGCCGGGAAGGGGGCACCTTTTAAATGCGAGGTCGGTTTACCGCCATTAACGGCCCACACGGCCGCCTGCCGCGTTTCAGGGGACCCGCCGCAGACTCCCAAAGCCTCCTCAGGAACGCGGGCGGGGCCGTTCCCGACGGGAAGAGAAGGGCCGTGAGCGCCCCGTGAGGAGCCCCCCGCCGCCCCCAGAAGCGGGGGCTGACACAGCCGCACCCCGACCGCCCGCCTCCTCATCCCCATCACCGCGTCGCGCCACACGCACCATGGCGAGCCACCCTCCTTCCGCCGCCGCGGTGCACCAGCCAGAGCGGTCCGGGCGGGCGGCGCGCGCAGCGCGGCGGGCGTTCCGCGGCCGGCGGTGCCAGTTGCCACCAGCTTTGCTGACCGAGAGCCCCAACGTTACTTGTTCCGAGCGTGCCGAGTTTTTTCCCCAAAAACCAAACAGACCACGGGCACAAAGGTGCGGGTTGGCCCGGGCTGTAGAGCTGCTCCTTTGCCGTCTATAAGCAGGCTTGCGGTAAGAAGTCACCACCCAGACGATGGGCTGACAGAAAATCCTTTGTGACTGTTCAGCTCCGAGCATCACAGCCTCCATAGAGACACCATCTTTAGGCCTTACTACATCTTGCCTCTCAGGTGCCAGTGACTCTTTTCTGTCAAATGTTTTAATTCATTCCTATAATATTAAATGAGAAGCGCAGGAGGTCAGTACTCCTTTGGTCTGGACTGAGTGACTTCTCGCCAGGCTTTAGAAAGGACTTTGTGCCCCCAAAACTTCCCCGTTCTTGCCAACTCCGTCACGTAGGCTGACAGACTTTAGGCCTCCCCGTAAGCCTTACCTCTCTGGGATACTGCAGAAGAACAAGACGAAGATGTTATGGAAGGTAGAACTGCAGGCAGGGGCGGGCGCCCTCCCCAGCTGCCCCCCGTGAGGAGGTCCTGGCGCCCAGGAGAGGCTGCGCTTGTTCCAGCCCCACTGCTGTAGGTACCCGCCTCACACCTGCAAAACAACAATAAAAATTATTTACCAAACTGAAGGTTAGTATTAAGACGGGATGTTTTCTTTTACTGTGGTGGCCTACCAAACCTCTAGCTATGGTATGAAAGATCTGCTTCAAAATTATAATTAAAAATTCACTGGCACCTGCATGTGCCATTATTTTTGCATAGTAATGCTTAATACTGAGATATTAAGTAGTAATTTCATACTACTTCTTTATTTCACATTCCTTGTGAAGATCAGTGAATACAAACTGCAGAATAAAAGTCCATTTTACAATATAGTAGTGCCTCAAGATTCTGATGTTTCTTACTGAGATATAACTTTCTGTAGACCTAATGCATAATTTCTCTCAATGGTACTTGTCAAAGACTCTCAGTGGGCCAAGGTCATTGCTATTATGTTAAAATGTTTTCATTTTTTGAATTATCAGTGAATTGTTCAGCTTAATGATGATTTACTTTGATCTTTGATAGTATGACAGGTCAGGGAACATATTTTAGAGCTCCAGGTATTGCGAGGTAATGTGCCACCATTGGAGACTTGCCATTCTTCAAGCTACCTGAAGCAGTCAAACGTGTTTGTATTATAAAAATGAGTAAGAATTCCAGTACTAGAAACCTAAAAAAATCTAAACGTTGAGCTGTCAGGCAAAACATACTGATTACTTATTTTCTTCCCATGTAGCAATTGCTAAAATCTGCAGTCTGGTCTCATAGTGTGGCATGCTATTAATATTGGAAAGCCTGTTCCTGGACTAGAAATGGGGTCCTTCTCCGTAGTCCTTTTCCAGGATGTCATTTCGCTTAAGCTTAAAAACTTTCTAAAGTTCATCACAAATGTATCTGCCACCGAAATATGCCCATGTGCATTGTGTGTTCTTGTGCCAGCATCATCCTTTTAGCTTAAATAGTACTTCTTTCATCCTCGTCTGTGAAAGATCGTGGAAAGGACAGTCATTTGTTTTAAAAACTAAGACTCCAAGTTCTTTCAGCTTCTTATCTATCTCGGTAGAAAAAATAGTAGAATAGTAGCTTACTGACAGAGGAGGTGTCTCACAGGAGCAGACATGCTTTTTAGTGACATATGTCTACTTTCAGGATAAAGGGTCCCAAACAGCCATGACTGCTAACATCATCCTTCTAGTAGTTCTTCTTACAATATATGATCAGTTCTCTTTCACTTGTCTAAAAGTAGGACGGCAGTACTTTGTTATCTTTTACTAATGCTACATGAAAATTTGATTTGTTCAAGTTGGGGACCAAATATTTAAAGAAATATATTAATTGTAAAGATTATCCCTAAACAGTATTTCCCCAAGTTTTTTATTAAAAAAAAATAAGTCTTTGTTCAGCTTGTATTGGAACACTACCTATTGGTGTACTTGCAATAAAACCGTTTCATAGATTTACAGAACTGCTACAGAAGGCAGTGACAATAGCAATTTGGGGGTTTTTATCTAATAATTTAGGATGTAGCATTCATAGACAGGAAGCCGAGCACTGAATTTTAAATAGTCCATCCAAGTAAATAGATTTAGAGTTACGCTATCAAACAGCACAGGAATCATAGTAGCAAAGTAGGGACTAGCTCTGTTTTAATGCTGTTCAAATCTACTTGGGACCAGGAACTTATATTTAGCTGAGGGATGCTGAAGGAAGTCAGACAATATGGTAAAATGACAGTGAAAACATTTTGACTTTAGGGTCCCACTCATGAAGACAAACCAAAGATGAAAAAAGTAATTTTTAGATTCTTTATTTGGATGAACAAAATTGTGGCTATGTTTTTGTCTGCTAAGAAGCTAACTAAAAACACTGATGACGAAACAGCATGGACTTAAGCCTTTGCTTTTAAACGAACAATTTCCAAACTCGCCTCAGGACCATGCTGTGATTGCAGTCCTGCCTTCCTTCAGGCACCCAAATACAAACAGAAGCGTGAGCACCCACTTTCCTGTTGGCCTGGTGGCTCCGCTCGCAGCTGTTATAGCCTCACACAGCTTAACGTCCTTCACTTGGAGACTTTAGAGCATGTATGCCTGGAAATGTCAATAGCTATGCTATTTCCCACAGAATACCACAGAAAAAGTACTGTGGTTTCCATCGAGTTGGAGATATGCTGGGTGGGAGGCAGGGGGAGGTGTGTAACTGGCTTTACTTCTGAGCTGGAAGACATGGTGGGGACACAAGTTGGAGCTGAAAAGTACCCACAGTGCAGGATTACCAAGACTCATTCTACCTAACCTTAAATTTTTAATTGGGACATTAAGAAAGAAACATAGGCTCTGCAGATACTTATACTTAATGGGCAGCTCCAAGGGGCTATTCAGCTAGTCTTTCGCCATTGACTATAATGAGACCCTTGGGTGATGAAGCATCTAATTTCATGACCTAGTTACAAACCAAAAACTATTCAATGTAAATGTGCACCTATTTCTAGTCCAATCTTGTTCTTTAAATAGTTTGTAATCTGGGAAAAAAAGTGTTGTTTTTTAATACTTCACCCTCCCCATCTACAAAGGATCTTTTGTAAAATGTCTTGACAGCTGTGTAGAATAATTGCTGTGTAAGTTCTCCTAAGTCATGTATTTATTCTGGGGATGGGGGGAGGAGGAAACACAAGAATCCAAATTTGGCATGTTGATATCTGGATCTTATTTTGCATTTTTTGCATTAATTTTACCAATACCATTGCAAATGTATAAATTAAAATAAAGGGATACCTTGCTGTGATAGTCTTTCCTATGGTGTTCTGTATCAATAAGGCAAAATAAAGTAGGTTTACTAAGTATAGATTAAATATTCTTACATCCATGAACACATTTGCTATTAAATTCTAGGTACTATGGAATAGCAAGGTAAATATTATAAAGCAGTGACTAACATGGTACTTAGGAGACAGTAGCCATACAATTCTGAGGATACCCCATTATAATGACAATACCATGTATCAGATTTTCAGAAATTCTGACACGTAAGAATTAGACCAATTGATATGTAAAAGTTAGATCGATTTCTGAATATTCTTGAAAATCTCATTTACAGTGTTATAACTACATTAATTAGAATGGAGGTTAAAATTGTGGCTGGCTTAGTTTTAATAAAATGCAAATTTCCTGAGTTCAAGGGAATCAACTAAAGGTTAAAGCAATTAACAGCTGGGTTTAGAAGCAAGAAAAAAAGTAATGAGCAGGGGAAGCTGCATCAGTGAGGGAACAGCAAGCACTGAGACAGAGCTTTTGGCAGGATCTGCCTTAGTCTGAAATGCATCTGTAGTAGAGCTTTAGTGGAAAGAAACATGTAGAGTTTCTTGGCTGTATTCCATGTTATCAATAAGACGAAGCAATACAATAGAAATAGTTATGCTTACGGTTATTTTGTGGATTTTTTAAGCTAATCTGTTTTACATTTGTCGTTTTCATATGTGCTATTACCTTAATGAATGAAGGATATAGCCACATGATGGTAAACTTAATAGAAAATACACTGCTAGCTTTAAGTTTTTTGGGGTTTTTTTGTTGGTGGTGACATTTTTTTCCTGTTTCACTTAATGTATATTTATTGCAAAGTTCCCAGTGAATGATACGCTCTTAGGAATGCCAGTTTCTTGCTACATGTGCAGAGTTCAGATCTGCTCACAGCAGTTAGGGTATGAATAAAACTGGTATGGTATTGTTCCAGGGACTGTTTAAATACAAATAGATGGGGTACGAATGGTAAATCACTGAAACTGATACATAATCTGGGTTATCTTTAAATCAACCTTTAGGAGAACAAATCAGCTAACACTGCACTCAGCATTGTCACTGTCAGTCAGGTCATTGACTGAGCTTCAGCAAATCTGAGGATGCATTCGTTGGTTTAAAGACACACTCTTGTATTTGCTGTATCCTGATTTCATAAATACAATACCATTTGCTTTTAATTTAGTCAGGTTTATGCTTTGAAATTACATTCCTATCAATTCAGTGACATTGTTTAAGTCTACAGATTGTGAACATATTTATCTGTGTAGCTGAGGCAGTATTTCTACAAATTTGACTTTAGTGGCTCAACAGAGCTCTAAATGAAGGCAAGAGGGCCTTGTTTTGAAACTTGTGTTCTTCATATGGATTATAGCAGATTTTCCAGCATTTCTCTGAATTTTTCTTTAACTTGCTTATATTTGGCAAATTTGTTTTTATTTCTGTCATTGATTCTGGTGTATTTTGCCCTATATCTTAATTTCTTTGCTGATAAACTAACAAAAGGTATGAGAGAAGTACCTATTTATATAATTTATTCTTCCCTTCCTGGTTTACAACTATTTCTAAACTATACTGCACAAGAAACTACTAAGAACACCTAATATGCTCCTTTGATTATGTTTCATGCTACCTATTTCTCCATTTCCTGATTTTTCTAAATGCTGCTACTTTTTTGTTTGGTTGGTTTTAATCTCTCCTTTCTAATTACACTCAAGCTCTTCTTAATGGATTCCTGTCACTAATCAGAGAAGCAGAAGACCATTTATTCCTTTTGACAGAGCTTCTAGGCTAATGCAATTACCTGGCGTAGTCCACCATTTTGTCATTCTCTTTAACCTTTTAAAATTAGTGCTCTTGCCACTTTATTTGTTTAGATTTTAAGAGGCTCTCTGGTACACTATATGCTTACAGATCTTTTTAAATTCTAAATAGGATTTAGGATATAAAAAATACTAAAAATTATGTAGCAAAACCCATCATCTATGCAAATAACCTACTGTGTCTTGTAAAATCACCCGCTTCTATCCCATCTGCTTCCTCTTTTCCTTTCCCATCCCTTGTAGTTCTATCACAGTCCAAAAAATTTCACACATGGTAAAATAGAGATTTTCAAATAAAGCAATTCATCTATATATTTTGAAAGTCCCTGGTAACACGGCAGCCATGTAGCATACGCTGAAAGTTCCCAGTTTCAAGATATTGGACATAGATTAAAACTTTCCTAGAAGAAAGAATCTGAAATGAAACTACACAGTAGTAGTATAACATGCTGCCACTCTATAGCATGGCGTCTTCAGCAAAGAAAATCAAATCTCACACATTAGATCCTTTAGATACTGTGTTTCACAGGCTGCCTTGAGGACCACACTCCAGTCAGGGTGCAATGAGTGTTTAAATATGCACAGATTCAGCACTCTGGAACCCACAGTTTCCTTTGGGTCTTTGGTGTGCCCAGTGGCTTAAAGCTCAGCTAAAATGATCAACAGTTCAGTATATGGGCAGATATATCTGGGCAACATGCCTGTAGCTTAGAGAATTAACTGGTTTTGCCACTGCTTAAACTTCTGTCCAGCTTATCTGGGCACCCATCTGAAGAATTCCTCCTTATCCCCATTTAAATGTATCTATTTGTGAAGTTGCAACCAAAATTCACAATATAATGACTTTTATTCTTGTGAGACTTAAACGATCATAACTTTTTTCTTCGATAGTGAATTTAATCTACTGCCCAATAAATTTATCAGACCTGTCCTAGATATATCAGGATATCATCATTATACATACACTAAGGATGGAAATGTAAGAAAAAAAATCTTTGACAATATAGAAGGTGGTTACTGAGTTAGCAAAAAAAAAAATCATATTTCCATGGGGGACAGAAAAACCTGAAATGATTGAAATCTCAAGGTTTTGTGTACCATTAAAGGTTTAGGGACAGTAGATAATTTCTTAGTCCTTTTTGTTTTCTGGTTTGAGTGGTCTCTTTCCTTCTTGTCCTTTTCAATCTCCTTCACTTCAGGCCCTGTAGCTGCAGCAGTTGAGGCTATTATATGAACATATTGTATAGTATTTTAGATGAGGTGACTCTGGAAATTCAATTTTGTCTGAGATTCATGGAAACAAGTGTCATCCATCAGGTCTCATGAGGTTTTCACCAGCTCCTCGAGCATGCTTTTTGGGGTGTCAGGAGGCTGTGAGGCTACAAATAATTTCTGATTTTGTTGTTCATACTGATTTTTTTCCTCTTTTTTTAAAAAAAACCTTGGAATAGACTTTTTCATTACTGCAGTCAAAGGACATTACAGTATCATGCACAGCTAAAATATACATATATACAAGCCTCTGATATTTTCAGTTTAAAATCATATAATCCCCATAACTTCTGTCATTATACCATGTTACAGTAAGCGAGCACTTCTCCTACAATGTTTATTTTTCATTAAATAATCGGCACACTTTTGAGTTTCCAACTGGGTTTGCCAGAGTGATCTGGGGATAATCTAGATAAACATGTTCAGGCTCATTGCTATATACCTATATCACAAACTACATCCCTTTAAATTTTGTTTGACTGACTTAGCTGATTGCCAGGCTTGCCTCAGCAGACATAACTTCTCCTTGTAAACCTCCCACCATCCTAATAATTCTGGTTATCTCTGTAGTCCCTTTAATGTTTCGGTTTTTTCCATGGTTACATTAGTGTCTGTTTAAAGGAACTAACCTTTCAAAAGAGGAGGATAATGATGAGCTTGGATTGTTTTCAGCTTTTGGAGTGTGTCATTTTTGGAGACTGGATCATTTCATCCTCTGCAAAGTGTAAAAAAAATAGTCTCTGAAATCACTTAGACTGACAAGTACCATGACCCATAATCCAACAGTGTGTTTATTCCTTAAAAAAAAAAATCCTGCCCTACTTAATGGTAATACTTGTTTTGACAGAGAATCTTCAATCAAGAAGATGGGTGATTAGTTTTATAGGTCCTTATTAGTTATATAAATCTAGAAAAAGTAATTGAAATGTGACATGGTTGATCAAATGTAATTTTGTTGGACTCATTTTTGTGCATATATTCAGCATCAGGAATATGCAATGTGCGTAACACTGTATAAAAGAAAATAGAGGGTTTCCGATGGGTAGGATGTCATTTGCTGAGCTACACAGGATAAATTTAGAAATGTACGTGTTTTAGGAGGCAAGTTATGTTTCATTTAAGATTATAGTAACTGGATTGGTCATCATGAAAAATTTGCTAATTTTACAGTGGATAAATAGATATATAGATATACCAGTCTGTGAATTAAATGCATTTCTCCACCTATTGTAAGAAACCGGGAGCACAGACTTAACAGTTGCTGTGATCTAAATCATTACTGAATGCAATTAGCGTAAGGGCAATTGTTGTGTAACATAGTGACTGCTGTGTAATGCACCTCTGTTGCATGAAACTAAAATTGCCTAAAGGCAAAGATCTTCAGTGAGCTCTATGTAGGTTAATGGCACTGAACAAAGGTAATGAAATCCCGGAAAACTCTGCCCCCATATTCAGAGCTGTTCCAACGTAGCTCTGCAGTGCTATAACTGCACCCATCAACCAAAGGCAATTTTCCCACTAGCTATGACCTGACACTTACAGCAAATTTGATGACATTCTCTGTCCTATGGCTACTGTACTCTTTGTATGTTAAGAATGACTTTGGAGAAGAAAACTCACTGGGGTTAAACTTGTTGTATAGCTGCTGGTATTTAAAACTGGATAAAAAGAAATTATATTTAGAGTATGAACATTTTCACAATATTACAAGACAGCAGTACTAACTGATGTGCCTGACAGGCTATGGTTCTGATCCATGGTGGTGTTGTTTACTATTAGTTCCCTTCCCTGTGAAATTCTGAATTTCAAACCAAAACAAAAACTTTCCGTGATAAGAAGTAGAAAAATACTTCTTTTCCAAATAAAGGAAATTCTTTGTAAAAATTATTTTGACATAATTGTAACTACTTTCAGTAGAAGATCTTTACACTAAATAACATTAAATTCTAGAAAAATCAGGCTCTGGTGCTTATCACTCAGGACTCTTGAGTCCCCTTTCTCAGTGCTGCAGAGCTAGATAGAGACTTGGAAGCTATTTTGTAGGGACACTGGAAAAAATGTCTCCCCTGCCCCAGACTCTCTGTTATAACATCCATGAGCCATTTTGCCTCCAGCACTCATTTCCTGCCATGCTAAAGAAAAGGTTGCATGTTGTATGTTTTCTGGCTAAATGGTCCTCAAGGTTACAACCTCAGGCAAAAACTTTCACATCAGTATTGACTTCTATGTTAACCTGATTGTAATCTGCATGACTAAGCCAAGAACTTGGAAGTTCTTGGTTTGACACTGGGGACAAAAAGGCAAAACAGAAGGTCTCTGTTTCTGAAAGCTCTCCAGCCAGACCCTCAGCTTTTATAAACTGGCACTACTGTGAAGCTGGAATACGATTTAACATTACTTTTCTTTCTTTAGGGACAGCAGTCATTGAAGCCAGAATTTCGGGTAACAGCTCCTGAGGATTCAGGTCTTTATTACTTATCTTGTAATATGACATGCATAGGAAACATAATTCTACTGCTTTGGTTAAAGCAAAGTGAAAAGCCCCATTATTTTTAAAATTAAGTACCGCTACATAAAACTGTACAGAAATAACCAAATAATGTCTGCATTTTCTAGTAGTTCAAAATGGCTTGGGATCTAAACAAACTAAAAGATAGCTACTAGTCACAGTATTTCCTGAGGGAATATAATTACAGTTTCATGTTACTGGTTCCTCTACCTTGTCTTTTGTTCTTGGATGGCAGGAGAGGGAAAGATAGTTAAAACCAAGGAGAAGAAACAACTAAAACCGCAGTGACATTAACCGAAATAGCACAATAGGCACTTAGGTGTCTAGAAATACAAACCCATTTTTGCATGTCATTGTTTCCAGCTGTAAACATGAATTTGTAGAATGAAATGGTGTCTTTTGGGGCTGCGTAAAATCTTACTAACAATTGCTGCATTACAGCAGCGACTATATCAAGGTGTGATACAACTGGAGGTTATAAGCCATTATGTAGCACTGAATCTTGAGCCACCATTCAGCAAAACTGTTATACCTTCCCACACAAGCATCCCGCTCCCCTCCATATTTACGTCCTATCATTTAAGACCTGTTCACGCATAGTAGCTTCTCAGTGAATGGATCACAGGGAGTTGTTTAGTACAGCTGATAAAATGCTGTCCAGAAGCAACATATGTGGAAATAGGGGGCTACGGAGAACTGAAAGGGTTAAGATCATCCCATTAGGAAATCTTAACACCCCATAAGGTGATAGCCTGCAATCTGTTTTAAATATGACCATGTGTCTTCATGAAGTTTAAATGTATCCCACAAGGAAGGATCCACAGGCACCATCCTTTGTTCCCTGTAGACCTCCTTCCATCTGGAAACTATGGGACACTCTACTATATCCAGAGATGCCAGCAATTTACCCGAGGTTTCGAGGGTCTGCTGCCAACAGGTACCAATAATACACAGAAAAACCCTATGGTAAGTTTGCCATGAGATTTGCAGACATCGACTAGTAATTCTCTGCAAATAAGGTCTGAGCCTTGCAATTATGTTCATGCCTAGAAACTCATAACTGAAATTTGTTATTTGTTTATAGTAAACACTTCTTTGAAACCACATTGTCTGTATGGTTCCTGATGTGTCAAGAACCCTGAAAACCGCAAAACTCCAAACCATACTTACTTTTGTATCTGCTAATAAACAAATTGGTAGCATATTTTTCCTGTATCGGGAAGAAATATAAGCCTGACTCCCAAAAATCTAGCCAAGCTATTATGCATCAAAATTACCTAAATTCAAGCTGTAGCAGAAGTGTGGCTTGAAACTTTGTCGGCTTTAAAATTTGGCATGAAGTTGTGAACAACATACCCATTTTGGAGTGTCCACCATTCAGTGGTTGAGTTGTATAGTCACTTAGCTCTCCTGTCGTCCTCCAGAAATCCTGAAGTACTTCATGACGTTAGGCATCATTTTCTTTGCTTTACTGAGAACTGAATGGACACAGAAGTCTTCGATGAAGTATTCACACAATCAGTTTATACTATATCCAGAATAAAATTCAGAGCTCCTGAGAAAGAGAAGCATTTATTGTAAAATCTGCCTTGTGTGTCTGAATGCCTCTCAAACATGAGTTGTATCATGAAACCTATTAGTTGTACAACTCCTGGTGTTTTTTTGTGAAAACAACCAGCTCTAGTAGCTTGACAGTACAATCAGCGTTCCGTGTCTATCATAGAATCATAGAATCTTTAAGGTTGGAAAAGACCTCTAAGATCGTCAAGTCTAGCCGTCGACCCAACACCACCCTGTCTACTAAACCATGTCCCGAAGTGCCATGTCTACACGTTTTTTGGACACCTCCAGGGATGGTGACTCCACCACCTCTCTGGGCAGCCTGTTCCAATGTCTGACCACTCTTTCAGTGAAAAAATTTTTCATAATATCTAATCTAAACCTCCCCTGACGCAACTTGAAGCCATTTCCTCTTGTCCTTTTGCTAGTTACTTGGGAGAAGAGACAACACCCACCTCACTACAACCTCCTTTCAGGTAGTTGTAGAGAGCGATAAGGTCTCCCCTCAGCCTCCTCTTCTCCAGACTAAACAACCCCAGTTCCCTCAACTGCTCCTCACAGGACTTGGGCTTTAGACCATTCATCACTTTGTTGCCCTTCTCTGGACACGCTCCAGCACCTCAATGTCCTTCTTGTAGTAAGGGGCCCAAAACTGAACACAGTACTCGAGGTGCAGCCTCACCAGTACAGGGGCACAATCACATCCCTACTCCTGCTGGCCACGCTGTTCCTGATGAAAGCCAGGATGCTGTTGGCCTTCTCGGGCACACTGCTGGCTCATATTCAGCCGGCTGTCAACCAGCACACCCAATGTAGGTACATGAAATGTACAATCTACTCAATTCACACTAATTCTTGTGTTGCTATTAAATAATGAATTGTGTGGGCAAGTGTGGATCTACATAGATGAAATTGAATTTTACACTTTTTTTTTTTTTCCTGATAGGTAAGGCCAGTCACCTTGGCTGACTCTTCCCTCCTTTGGCTTACAGGCAGCTCCTCCTCCTAATGAGCTTCTGGAAACAATTTCATTTGTATAAGCAGAGAAACAAAACAGATCAATTAGTCAGACTGTAATTTTGATACTGTAAAAATGACAAGAAAAAGCAGTTCATCTCCTTCTGATTTTCTTTTAAATTTATTTTTCTTTCATTTCCCAGAGGAAATTGGAAGGATTTCAAGTTGACATGTGCTGTACTGCAGTCTCAATTAGTTTATAGCGAAACTGCCAGAGCAGGGAGATACAGCTTTACTGCATGGCATCACGTGGAGTCTAGGAGCTAAATTAACCTGCCATTCTTGTCTCTAATGATCTTTAAAAAAAAAAAAATTACACTACCATAGAATTTGCTTACTTCCTTTGCTTATTTATGCTTCAGTGTTAACATCCTGCTGCATACACTCAGAATTTAATCTCTTTTCCTTTTAAGTTACAACAAATGGTGTAATAAAATAACTGGCTTAAGACTAAACAGGAAAAGGAATATAGATAGTGAGTAAATCTTATGTCCCTTCAGATGCTGGGCACCCGTGTTCGTGCAGCATCGGACCGAGCCTGGGTGGGTTTTCTCACGGCACGCTGCGCAGGGCAGATCCTGTCCACGGAGAGACGCTCTCCCCTTCGGTCACCCGAGCTAATATATAATTTCCTTACAAGACAACAACTCTGTTCCTAAAGGATGTTCACATGAGAACTCTTTGCTGCAATTTTAGGTAAAGGCAAGGCCATGCAGGTGGCACAACCACCAGAGCTGCCTGCAGGCTCCTCTGTTGCAATGAGCCGGCTGGGTTCATCCTGCGGCCCGGGGATTTGTGCGGCACCCGGCTGTCAGGTGCCCACCTCGGTGTGCAGTGGTCTCCCGCTCAGGGCGTATATTAACACAGAACATTTCTTAGTACTTCACTGTAGGGACGTTTATTATGTCGTCAATCAGCTGACGTGTAGGGTCGCCCTGGCTCGCGATTGAAAGAATCAGAGTAATCGTTTGTTAGCGTTGGGCTGGAGATGCTTCTTAAGAGGAAAGAAAGTGCAGAGAAGAGGTGTCTGACTTTATTTTACTGCTACCATGAAATTCTGGACAATAGTGGAGAACTAGTAATTAACCATAGATTTCATACAACTAGTTTTATTTGTCAGGCATTCAACTTGATCCTATTTTCATCTTCAGTTAGCTACTCCTAACTTAGCACTTACTAAATAAAAATAATTGTGGTCATTGTGTCTATTTTGTAACTAATCAATAGAGAAGTGTCATGATTTTGCCCCAGCCGGTAACTAAGCACTAGGCAGTCACTCGCTCACCCCTCCCTCCCCAGTGGCATGGGGAGGAGAATGGAAAAAAACCATTGTGGGCTGAGATAAAGATGGTTTAATAGGATAACAAAGGAAGAGAATAATAGTAGCAACAGTAGATATGATATGATATGATAAATATAAAACAAGTGATGCACAAATGCAATTGCTCACCACATGTGGAAAAAAACAACTCAATGCCCAGTATGTTTCTGAGCAGGAATCCCACCTCCCGGCTCTCTTCCCCAGTTGTACAGGGAGCATGATGTTCCATGGTATGGAGTATCCCTCTGGCCAGGCTGGGCCAGCTGTCCTGGCTGTGCTCTCCCAGCTTCTGCTGCACCTGGCAGGGCGTGGGAAGCTGAAAGGTCCTTCACTGAGTATAGGGACTGCAACTGCCTGGCAACAACTGAAAACTTCAGTGTGGTATCAACAGTGTTCTCATCCTAAATCCAAACCACAGCACTATACCAGCTACTAGAAAGAAAATTAACTCTATCTCAACTGAAACCAGGACAAGAACATGATTAAATGCGTGGATTATTACTGTTCATTGTACACATGTACATAGAATGACTTGTGGACTTTGTGACTTTGCTGCGGCTCCTGGCTTTTGAAGAGTCACAACAGCACATGGAAAGTGTGCAGAGAAGCCTTCTCTTTGTGTTTTGCTCCCACAGTTGTAGTGATCATCAGATTTTGCATATTTTACAGAAAGAAGTATGTATACACTGAGGGGAATATTCTCTAGAGGATGGTCATGAGGACTTTCTTAGGAAACAGGGTGGTGACAACATCTCTCTGCAGGCAGGCTGTCAGAAGGAGATGGACACAAGTTTGGCCTTTTTTAATGACAGAGGAGTACCCTTTAAAAATCCCAGGCTAACTAACTTGAAAGAGAAGAGTTTTGCACTATTTGGAGGGAGAAATTGGTCAAATTTTGTTGTGTCTGTTAAATAAAATCCTGTTGAGACAACTTATCAGTGTAATTTCAGTTCCTGCTGGTAGTAAAATCAGCATAAAGGCATTGCAGGTGTTTTATTCCAAACAGAGAGAAAACATAAAATTATCTCGGAGAGTATTTTCCATAATGTTTCACACAATGTCATGCAGGTTTTATAATTGCCTAGTAATTTATTGGTTTTGCATCTTTTACCTTCTTTATAAATTTTATAGAGCAAAAACAGGTATTTGGGAAGGTTTTGGCATTACCATCCTTGACAGATAGCGATGTTTTCCTTTTCAGACTTCCCAGAGAAATCCTATTCCTAAATGTGATCATTTCTATCAAGAGGAATTGGTTTACTTTGTAAAAGTCTAATGTCTTGAAAAGCAGTTTTATGGTAGGTGTTTGCTGTTCTTTCAGTTCACCTGACGCTTCAAATAATATCCCATTTATTGACAGCTAATATCCACTATCACAGCAGAAGAATTTAAGAAGTGCTACCTAAGAACACAGCAAGAGCCGACACTTTAAAAGAAAAGCTTTAATGATTGCTATAAGCAGAATATTACCTTTAGGGATGCAATTTTTATGAACTAATAGCTAACAGATCTCAAGCAGCTTTAGAATTTGGCAAAAATTCTTTTCAGAGTTGGTACAGCAGAAGCCTACAACTCCAAACTAGAGTGGAATTTTAAAATGGGTGCTAGTGTAACTAGGAAGATGAGAAGGACGTAGCATTGCTGTATGCAACCTGAATGCTCATGGAGGTGAAAGAAGGGGAGAGTGGGCTGGGTGGCTGGGCCAAGGTTAGTCTTGCAGCATGCTGATGAGTGCAAGGAGGCAGGAGAGCTTTATGGCTTCCTTGCATCACCAAGGAATAACTGTCACAGTAACTTTTTAAAGTAAAAGCCATTTCCATGCCCACTATGACTTGCCTCAGCTTGATGCTTGATGCTCTGTTGAGCAATTCAGTTACAGAGATGTATCACTAACCAGGTGGACACCTTTCAGTGAGGGGAATGGGAAGACAAGCTGAAGCTCGCTCTGAAATTACTTGATGCTCCTCACTGGGGTACTATAATTGGAAGAAGTGATCTGAAATGTCTGTCGACTAAGAAGTGAAAGTCTCGATATGAATAAAAATGTTATCTACTGTGTGAAGCTCGTTCTTTGGGAGACTATTTTCTTTTTGTTTGTGCTATTGTTCTTCAGTAATGAAGCAATTTTTGTAGGAAAATTGGGCTGTCTTTTCTCATACATACTTGATTGCTGTTGTGTGAACTTTCACAAATATGGTTTTAGCTGCATCTTTGATAAGGTTTTCTTTACTCTCCTTTATCATGTAGCTTTAAGCTATTAAAGTTTTTCGTGGTAGTGACAGAACTAGAACCTCTTCAGAAATATCCAAGGGATCTATTCATGTTATCCCTACTTGAAAGTCTGGATTACAGTGCCTAATTCTTACTAGAATAGAATTATTGGACATTAAACTTCAAATGTTTTTTATTAGCAGGACAGTACCTCAATCTAATTCAGGACTACCTTGATGATAATTATGAGAATCTTGTACTAAATTTCTTTTAGTCGATTGTTGCACTGACATCCAGTTGTACTGGTTTCTACAAGATAAACTGTCAATGAAGCACCTTTGTGCCCAGTTTTACTCTAGAACTAGATTTATTTTATTTCTAGTGTGTTAAATTTTAAATCTCTGGCTAAACTAGCAGGTATCATGAGCAGCATAGCTGCTTGTTTATGGCAGTATCTGCACAATGGTTATCTTAAGTGAATTGGTTCAGAGAAGCTGAACTGGTAAATGCATGTGCAAATCATTCATTATCATCATTACAGTTTTTATTTTGATCACTTCTTGTTAACTTTCTGTAAGCATTGTATCATAAAGAATTAGAGATGGGGAGGTTAACTTCAACTTTTGGATTGAATTTTGTAGGCATTTCTAGCTGGATCAGACCAGGGACTGGTGTGGCTCAGAGCCTCGCAAGTGGCAGTCAGAGAATATTTTGTTCATACATCTGTTTTGTTTTAAACTAGTTTACAGATGAGTCTGTGGCCTCATGATTAACTTCTCTTATCACTTAGCAGGTGTAAAAAGGTGTTTCTGTAAAAGTGCTGGTTATGTTGTCATCAGTTGATATAGTTTACCAAGACTTTGACCTCTGCAATACCTTTGACAACAAATTTACAGATTAATTATGCATTGTGTTAATAATGTCCTTTTACAATCTGTGGTTTCAGTTCATCTGAGAGTCCATTTCTGCAGGTATCATTCAGAGGGATTAATAGGGGTTTCTATTACCTGTTCATTAAAGCTGTCTTTTTATGAAGTTCACCAACTTATCTTTTTGCTAGTAATGTATTTATCAGCTGGAGATCATCTGATTCTTTGATCATCTTCTGTTCTGCTCTATTTAAATACAGATGATCAGAATGATACATGAATTATAGATGAAAGCATACTATTAATTTAAAGGACTACATGACATTTATTTTATCTGCCACACCTTAACCAATTAAAAATAATAATTTTGTATAATCTCTTCTAAAATTACATACCTCAGTAGTCATTAGTTTACTGAATTAGAGGAGAACTGAGTCAGATTTTTTTTTTTTTTTAAAACCTGCTGCCAAGGTAAGCTGGTGCTTCCACTGATCTACCCAAAAGAATAACAGAGAAAATAAACTGTATTGGAACTAGCTTTCTTGGCTGTACTTAGAAATGGCACAGCAGGTATCTGAGGAATCATACCGTGCGTCTTGTTCTCCTGTTATTCTGAATCACCTTGTGTGCCTGGGTCTTGCTCCAGTCTGGAATGAGGATGCGACAAGAAGGTGTGCACAGACCTGAGGAGTGCTCTCAGGTATTTCAGCTTAGATGTAGTATAGCAACAAGAGAAAGAAGGAGAGAAACCTTCTACAGCCATATTTCTTTTCTTCAGATCCTCAAGGTAAAATTGGAAGGTAGGATGTGCGCCCTGCTTTACCTGCCTCTGAAGTGAGTGAGGAGAGATTGGAAGCATACCTCCAAAAAGCAAGTGGCAGCCAGCAGAGCCCTCCTCAGGATGAGATCCAGCAGCTTTTTTCATGACTTCTGAATGCAGGTGAGCAAGAAACACGTTCTCCTTTTGAGGCTTTTCTATGATTTGGTTTGCTCCTGATTACACTGGTGCTTGCAGAGTATTCACCACTTCTGAAAACTTGCCCTAATTTAGATGTGTTAATGTAGGATCCTTAGGGCTCCTGTGATAATTAATCAATTATTCAATATTATCAGTGGTCTATCTGTTACTTTTTGATGGAGTAATGCTGGCCAATGGCTGCCAGAAAATTGTCCTCGCATTCGCTCACCTAGTGATACAAGTCCTCAGACCAATCCTTTTATTTTTTCAGGATATACGTCCCAGTTTCCAAACTCATCTTAGAGTACAAATGCTCTGAGGTGGTTTGCTTTGCATATCGTTCCACTATAATTAGTCATTTCCAGACAAGCAATGAGCCCTCTACTTAATGGTGTTGTTTGAATGTGCCTTTAATACCACTTGACTTCAAAGACAAAACTATATTTGTTTACTTTATTAAAGCAAAAGATGAGGGTAAAAAAAAAAGGGGGGCATGAGGAATGAAACAAAAAATGCAGTCTTGAAGCCTGTTTCATATGGAAGTGTTTTCCTAGCTGTCACTTTGAATCTTTACAGCACATGTCAGCCACAGCAGCCTAGGGATCAACTTGGTTAGCACTACTCTGCCTTCAAATATTAGTTCTCCCAGTTGGATCCTATGTCTCCTTGTTATACTGAATTCTAGCTGGTGTAACTGAAGCTAGAAATAGCATTGTTGATGTACTTTGCTGCTTTAAAAAAAGCAGAGGAGGTAAGATCTTGTATTAGATCATCTGAGATGGGCTTTAAGCTACATATTTATATAAAAGCAGTTCCCTTTTTAACAAGGAGGCCTTATTGTATTTCACCTTTTTCGAGCTCTTGAGGAGAGCTGAACTGGGAATGCTTGTCTCTGAACTCACAAGTGATTCTTCAACATGTTAATTCTCTGCTCATGTTTTCCTTCTTGCTGAGGAAAATAATCGTATTCTAGCTACAAATTAGACCTTCTCTTTTCAGACAGAAAAATTTACATTGTGAAACACTTGTTTTTCTAACTGATTGCAAAATGTGTATCATAAAAGTTATCCACTGTGTAATGGTTTCAGTTGTATAGAGCTTTTCCGACTCGCTAAAGTGACTACACACCACACTTTAATCAACCACGTGTCAACATTAAGAGCAAAGTACATATACTAAACTCCTTGTTCTCTGAACATTTCTTTCCCTGGCAGTTGCTACACAGCAAGCCTCTGCCATCTCCACACAGACTCTTCAGATAAGCCAACACAATTTAAGCTGCTGCGCAGAAAAACAGACCTATAAACCTCTCTGGGTGAAAAAGAACCGTCTTAAAAGTGGTGGTGCTTTTAACCTGGATAAAGCTCACTTTTCAGCTGAGATGAATTTAATGCGAAGGAACAGTGAGTTCATTTTAGGCTGCCTGGGCCAGCATTGCTTCCTAGAGAAACGCTCGGGAAACTGTGCTGCGAGGAGTCTTCTACTCCCCAGCACCTGGGGGTATGAGCACTACCCTAATCGTTGGTTGCCTCTATATAGCCTGAAGCTGTCAAACTAGGAACTTAGCTTTAGGCACGTTTGTATTCATATGGTGTTGGCATTATTTAAACTCCCTCTGCCTCTGAACTTAGATGCTACCTAGATATGAAGCTGGACTCAAACGCACTTGGTAGTTCATTGACTTAGTCTGATTTGAACTTAAAATTAATGCTTTCAGGGCCTCAAAAGTGATGCAATAGAGAGGCACAGTGTCCTTAAAGTTAATACAGTAAATCAAGCTACCTTATATATCTGAAGGTAGGCAGGACAACAAATGCAAGTGAGAGAGACTGGATTTTTCAGTGCAGTATTTCAACCTAAATTAAGGTTTCCCTGCTTACTACAGGGAAAGGGGAGAGCAGAGTAGGAGAATAAGCCAAATTTATATTACAAGTGTATATATTAAGCAAAGTTACATTAGTAATAGTGACTATAGATGGAAAAGTTGGATGACAGGAGAATACATTGTGTTTAATATACCGTCTTCTCCTTTCTGAATAATGGGGGCAGTGTGCGTGTGGCGAAAGATACAGTTTTGTTAGCACGAAAGAATAACCTGTTGTGGTGGGTTGAGCCTGGCTGGGGGCCAGGTGCCCACCAGAGCCGCTCTCTCACTCCCCTCATTCACCAGACAGGGGAGAAAAGGCATAACGAAATGCTTGCAGGTCGAGATAAGGACAGGGAGAGATCACTCACTAATTATCGGCACGAGCAAAACAGACCAAACTTAGAGAGGGAATTCATCTAATTTATTACTAGGCAAAACAGAGTAGAGGAATGAGAAAATAAAATCAACTCTTAAAACACTTCCCCCCACCCCTCCCATCTTCCCGGGCTCAACTTCACTCCCGGCTTCAACCTTCCCCCCCTCAGCGGCACAGGGGGACGGGGAATGGGGGTTACGGTCAGTTCATCTCACGGTGTTTCTGCCGCTTCTTCATCCTCAGGGGGAGGACTCCTCTCATCGTTCCCCTGCTCCAGCATGGAGTCCCTCTCACGGGGTGCAGACCTTCAGGAGCAAACTGCTCCAGCGTGGGGTCCCCACGGGGTCACAAGTCCTGCCAGCAAACCTGCCCTGGCGTGGGCTCCCCTCTTCACGGGTCCACCGGTCCGGCCAGGAACTTGCTCCAGCGTGGGCTTCCCACGGGCCGCAGCCTCCTTCAGGTGCCTCCACCTGCTCCGGCGTGGGGTCCTCCACGGGCTGCAGGTGGAATCGCTACACCCCCTCATCCTTCCTCCATGGGCTGCAGGGGGACAGCCTGCTTCACCATGGCCTTCACCATGGGCTGCAGGGGGATCTCTGCTCCGGTGCCTGGAGCTCCTCCTCCCCCTCCATCTGCACTGACCTTGGTGTCTGCAGAGTTTCTGACATCTTCTCACTCCTCTCTCCGGCTGCAAAAGCTCTCTCTAACTGGTTTTTCCCCTTCTTAAATATGTTATCACAGAGGCGCTGATTGGCTTGGCCTTGGCCAGCAGCAGGCCCGTCTTAGAGCTGGCTGGCATTGGCTCTATCAGACACAGGGGGAGCTTCTAGCAGCTTCTCACAGAAGCCACCCCTGTAGCCCCCCCGCTACCAAAACCTTGCCACACAAACCCAACACACCTGTGCACCCAGCGCATGCCATCTCTTGTTGGTTACAGAGATAAAAAATGCGCTCTTGGCGAGCGCCTTTCTCTCGCTGCCCTTCTCAGAGGATCCCAGGGCACCCTTTCCCTGTGATGGGATTTTCAGGCTGCGCTTGCTCATTCATTCCCCACCCGGGCAATGTCTGTGCGTACAACCTTCTCGATACCTATCACTGAACTATCACTACCTTTAAAATAGCTTTATTTAAAACACCGCAATATTTCCAGAAGGATGTCAATTTTAACTGTGCAATATTTGCACTGGTGCGGCAGTATTTTGAAGCTTGTATTTATTGGCAGATATCAGTTGTTTGAGAAATATTTTTCTTGAGTTTCTGCTTCACTTCGTAAGGTTGTATTTGAAAAATGGCGCCACAGTTTTTGGTCCTTTTTTTTTTTTTTAACTTTAAAAAAGCATTAATGAATAAAAAAACCTTACGAGTACATTCATGGGGGAAATAACTTTAAAAACTTTACACACCAGCCTCTTTTACCGCTGGAGTGGCCGTACCGGGATCTCTGGTCGGGAAGCAGCTGCCGGAGGGAGAGAAATGGTGCTCGCCAGGAGAGGGCTCCCGCAGTCTTCTGATGCTACTCAACTGCGGAGCTGGGAGGCCCAAAGGTTTAGCTGCAGAAAAATTCGTGCAAGAACTGCTCAAATCGGATTATGTTCACCAGTGTGCCATAGATACCATAAATGTAAAGCTTAAATAAATAAGTCTGATTTTGCTTAATTTTTTTTTTTTTTTAGGAAAAAAAGTGAAAAATAAGGGTGCTGTTGCAGCTCAGCTGGATTTCCCCGTCCTCCCCCCGCCCCTTTATAAGACTGTTGTTAAACAGCATTTAAATGATATTATGGAAATCAACTTTGTAAACAGCACCATCACCAATGTGCAGGTTAACACTACTGTGCTTGGCTTTGCCAAGGACATTCCAGAGACTTATGAAGTCTCTTCAGTTTGGGGTACTTAATATGGTTTAATCACTATTAATCACTATTTAATCACTATGGTTGATCACAGCAAATTTTTTTTTGCATATTGTTTATCATTCTTTGCTGTTTTTCAAACAACCTTATATATTATAAAGGATAAATTTATATTGTGATACAAACACAGAATCAGCCAGGCTGTACCACCTCTTATTACACCTCTTATTTCTTAAAAATAAATGTGGTAAAATCTTTATATGAATAATATTGCACTAGTGTAACAGATGCTGTCTTCATTTCTGCTTTAAAGAAAATAAAGCAAAGTTATCTGTGATTCTAACAATGCCTAAATGAACTCTGCTTTTTAGTTCTTGTTTATAATTGTAAATTACAGGTTTAGTTCTGCTTACAGTTTAGTGTAAGCATTATCCCATGAAATTCATGCATGGAAAGTAGAAATCAGTGTATTACAGTGCCATGCAGTCAGTAATATAAGCAAAGAAAAGAAACCATTATTAATGTATGGTGTGTTCTTTAAATAAAAGCTTTTTCTAGCCTGGGGTTTTTTTTTTTGTTTTTGGGGGGGGTTTTGGGGGGGTGGTGTTGGTTTTTTGTGGTGGTCATAAAATTCTTAGTATAGTCGTGTCTTTTATAGATGTTCATAATTAAAGGGACAGGTTGGAAGTTCTATTTCAGCAAAAACAACTGCTAAACTGTGGAAAAGAAACCTTTACTTTTCATGTATTTAAACAAATGTCAATGAAATAGGCTGCAGTATCCCCAGAGCTTTTTAGGGATAGCTTGATCTATTCAGCTTCTCATTTTGACAGCTGTGCTCCTTTTTTCTAGTGCTACTCTCTTTAATCATTTTCATCGTAGTAATTCACAAATTCCTTTATCAGGATCAGACCTATTGTGCCATGTAATAGACCAATAAAAACGAGGGAATAACTTAATAGCAAAGGGTAGTTTGGTGTTGGAGCTGTACTACAATGTGAAGTTGCTTGGTCAGAGCACATACCAGCATCTACCTTCAATGAGTTAAAATAAATTTAGCTTAATAGAAGAAAATAAACAAAACCATATATCCAACTACCTACGGGTTTTTGCCACACTTTTAATAAGGCCCTAGGATCCTGGATGTATTGAATTAATCAGCTCATCCTGCACCAAAAGACTTCTTCGTTCATCTCTGGGAAATGATTCCTCATTGCCTCTCCAAAAAGTCTCACACAGGTGCCTTCCACAACTTTCTGGAAGGTCTCCAATTTTAGACTGTTTGAGATCAAGAGGGAAAACAAGTACCATAGAGTTTGCAGTCTCATTCACTGCTTTTCTAGCCATCTCCTCTCTTCTGTGAAAGGAACGGCACTCCAGGACCACTGCTGACTGCAGGTGCGATGATGTGCAAGGGGGAGATTGGTGTTACGTGCCCCTGAGAGAGCTCCTGGGAACTAACTGTAATTTCTCTGACATAAATGGCCTTGGAGCAGCTTTTCTGAAGAATGGACTCCCATAAAACCGGTAAGAGGTCAACCGCACCCTGAATGAGCTTCAGTCCCCGAGTGATCTTAAGGAGCAATCTGAAGTAGAGCATATTGCAATTTGGTTCTGCAGTAGGAATGAGATTCTGAATTCCACCCATCATGATTTGCAGTGAGGATCAGATGAGGCTGTGGTCTCTGAAATGTGCTCTCATACTTTAGGATATTAATTGAGAGAATGCATCATCGAGGCTTCAGACAATTACCTTTATGAGATGTGTGTTGGAACTGATGGAGTCTTAAAAAATACCTAATTGTTTCACTCGTATTGAGTCCCAGTAGTTACATAAAAATGAGTTTAATTTTCCTGCAGTAAACAGCTTGCACTTTTCCCTGTTGTGCTAACACCACAAAAAACCCCCAAAACCAGCAGAAAGTAAAGATTTATATTGTATTCTGACCTCTTCTGCAGCTCCTTAATCCTCAGGCCAAGAGGCCCAAATCCTTATGAATACTAAATGAACCCCAATTTGGTGGAGATCCTCATAAAGCCAAAGGAATTACTAAGAGTCAAACCAGAGAAAGACCATCATCTTGTACAACATAAGTAAATCTGGATGTAAGGTACAAAAAGGCACTAAGATTACTTGCAGTAAGGATAGTTTTATTTATCTCCTTGCTTAGCTGTTTTTTCTCTCCATTAAAAGAAAATAATGCAGATTTATAGTTAAAATTATAATTAGTGGTCTTGTGGTCTGTAATTAAATGGATTTTGTGTCTTTGTGGCTCCTACTGAGTCTGAAGAGATGAACAACTGTTTGCTTATCCCCAAGCTACTCTGGAGAAATTTTGCACCAGAAGTGCCTTTAAAATCCTTTTGTTATCCTTTATTATTTTCTTCACAGGGACAGTAATAAATGTTTCCTGCTCAAAAATGTCCAATTAATGTGGCATTCAAGTGATACAGACATGAGCCTTCTCCTGCTAAGACAAAGCAAACATTTGTTCAACTGGATGTAAGAGCAGGGCCAACCTACTTTAGACTTGAATGTCAAATCACTATTCTGATAATTTCCCAGAGGAGTATTTTTAAGCCTTATTATTAAAAGGATCATCTTAATGTGACTACAAGGGCAAAACGAAGCATTCATATTTGTTCAGAAGAACTGAATTTGGATTGTGACAGTATTTCCTAATATTAGTATGTAATGAAGTAATTTCATAACTTCCAAATATTTTGCAATATTTTCTTTTCAAAAGCAAACAAGATTAATATAAATCTGGCTTGTATAGTTATACTGTATTTATAACAGTGACACTAGTTGTACCCTTAATGCACAGCTCAGCTTTATGAAATACACTTTGACCACATCTTCCTGTCTGTAGCAATATTCTTTCTGGAGAAATCAGGTATTTGACAAAGTTTGTGTCAGAATCACTAAGACTATTTTTACCAAGGACATGCCGTATCATGCATTTGGTTTTTTTGGAGGGTTTTGGTTTGGTTTTTTTTTTTTGCTATATATAATGAGACAAAGTTTAATAACGAAGCCAGGAGATCATGGTAACCTTTGGAGTAGAGCAGATGATGCTAGTATCTCTGAGCTTGCAGAGATTTAAAAACAGGTGCTGTGGTTAAGACTCAGTGGCATGTGGATAGCATCATACCATAGTATGATGACACAGATTGACTTAATAGCACAGAATGATGCATTATGAGTGATCACGAGCAAAAATTTCATTATCAGATGGTTAGAAAGAAAACGCTTTTGCTTTAAAGAAAGGTTTTGAGAAGGGTAAGGGCATGTGTATCCATATTTCCTTATTAGCACTTACTTCCTAACATTCAAAAATTCGCAATAGGCTTCCTGGTCATGTGTGGGATTAGGAAAGTTTGATGGTACTGTTGAAAGCTCGTTGTCCCTGGCAGATGCTTGAGAAGGGTCTAGCTCTGATGGGTTCCTTTGTCACTGGCACAGTGTGGCTAGCTAGTCTTAGTGTTAGTATGCTTTTATTTCTATTTCAGTCTTTTGTCTCTCTTCCTGTCAAAAGTCACTTCAACTGAATATAAACAATAACAGCAGCTCTACCTACCTTCACTGGAAAGGCAATTTTCAACCCATTAAATATACCTCCAGTAAAAATATATACTGTTGGATCAAAACCAAGCAACTTCAGGAGTCTTCATTACATACTACATGTAACATGCCTTAGAAAAAAAGGGGGGTTTGGATTCAACAGTATATAAAAAGACATGAAATGGAAGAAAAAGAAACCTGCCTTCAGAGATTATAAACCGTATATCATGGTCAAAAAGTG
Organism: Grus americana; assembly: GCF_028858705.1. Lineage (NCBI taxonomy): Eukaryota > Metazoa > Chordata > Aves > Gruiformes > Gruidae > Grus > Grus americana. The sequence continues at coordinate 44,119,472 of NC_072855.1, forward strand.
TTCAAAAATTTCCCAAATGGTCTTTATAAAGATTCTCCATGAGGATCATGATTTTATACCATTATTTCAGTCATGGGTGGGGGGAAGAGACTTCTCTGGGACCAGAGTCCTGTAACTGCCCTAAGACAGTTCTCAGGCTTAAAAATTCTGGACTTTCAGACTCTACCAATATATTTTCTGGCTAAGACTTTTTATTGTAAATAGTATAGGCATAATTTGGCTTTCATCAAAATCAAAGCCTAAATTCAAAGGACCAAACAGTATTTACGAAGGACATCTTTCAGGAGACTATGACTTTTAAAGTTTATCTTGTATGCTGCACAGTCAGATATTGGGACTATTGTGAGAAAAATATTGATTTTATTTCAAAAGTGCAATGGTAGTTAACAGACTCCTATGGATTAGAGAAGGGCTTTTTAATCTGTTAATAATCTTTAGGTAGGGAAGTTTTCCATGCCACCTGTCCTATGCTTCTGAAAAGGAGAGCTGGAGCCTATCTCAGCATGATTGGGAGTGGACACTTTTCTTCCTGACTGTGCACTTCATCTCGGTTCTCACACATCTTCCGATCCGTGGATGGTGGGTTTTTACCCTTCCTCAGGTGTTCACACTGTTGAGAAGGAAACATTTTGTCACAAGAGCTTCCGGGCTCCAGGAACAGGGCTACGTGCTTGGAAGGGCTGCAACCACCAGCAAATACAGCGGCAATGCGTTTTACCTCTCCTGCTGCGTCCCTGCTGCCCGCTCTCCCGTGCCCCCAGCCCTGCCCAGGGCTGGCTCTGCCCCACCAGCTTGGGACACAATGCCCTTGGCTGCTCCACCACCAGCAGGGACTCTGCGCTGCCTGCTGTGCTTACAGCTACTCTAGACCTATGGGAGCCATATGCATCTGTCTCAGGCACTGTTGCCATGGCACTATGGAGAACCACAGAGGCTCCAACCTCGTCCCCACAACCTAAATAAATATACTCCAGTCTTAGCCCGTACCGAGCTCCTGGCATCCTCGACCCCACTGGCCAGGTTGGTTCAGGAGTGACCCAGCCATGCCAGCACTTCTTAACGGGCATCTGTTTCTTCTCTGCTGAAAGAGGAGGGACAAAGGCCAGCTATTAACAACATTTAATCTGACATTTACAAAAAGTCAACTTTGTCCATGAGATTATTTTGCAGAACTGAAAAAAAACCATTTATTTTCCTCACATGAGTCAAGTCATAAGAGTTTTAACATTCATCGCACACAAAGACCAGCTGTCTGAGAGGGTTTGTTCCAATCTTTTTTTTTTTTTATTAATAGAGAGGGATCACCGTACCACTACAATCCTTCATTCTTCTAACTCCATGGATAGGCGGTTCTGCAACTGGCATTTCCCGATTGCATTTAGCAGATGCTAGCAAAACAAAACTTCTACCTTCCTCATTATTTAGATTTTTAGTTACAGAAGGAATTGACCCATAGTAGTTTTGCTGACCTAAGGACTTGATTAAATGTGCTATTTGAAAATCCATTTTAATGTGCTTTGTTTTCCAGGAAGTGTACATATCTATATATGTACCTGTACATACACCCTTATACATATGAGAATGGTATAATGTCATTGGATATTGTGGTGAGATACATCTTCCCAAGACATATTGACGTCCATAATGGAGACAGTGTCACACAGCTAGTCACTGTTGTACATAAAGCCGGTACGAGCATCTATGCAGCTCAAACTAGATGGGGTGTACTCCACAAGCATAGGGTAGAGGGATCCTTGTGGTTTGGATTTTATTCTTTTTTTAATGTTTTTATGACTAGGAAAACGTTAAATGGATGGTTCAGTTGTTTCCTCTCCCACTCATAGAAGTTTTACTCTTTTGGGAACTGGCTTCTGCCGGACTTCTTTTGCTACTGCTCCTGTCTGCTTCTTATGTATTCCTTGCTGATATGGGACCAAGTTATACTGGCTGTTGAAGGAAGGTGGAGAAGTTATTTTATTCTTACTTAATAAAGAGGAAAGACAGTGACATTTTGGAGATGTCAAATTATAATGATAATCACTCTATAAATAAAAAGAAAATACACATTCTCCCACCATTGATCGTCTTAAAAATAAAGAGAAGACAGATTTAAATGGCACAGGACTAAAGAAGTTCAGTAGCTGTCTTAATTCTCTATTGCCACATTGCACTTTGTTGGGCTTTGATCAATGTGAGCAGAAGGGAGCACGAGTACTGACTCCGTCCAGGAGAATGGACAGGGTTCATACAAAGTCACCAGTGTACAGACTAATCTTTGTGCACCTCAGACACTAGAGGAAGGCCTTATTTGTCCTAGCGTGATTCTGTGTGTTACACAGAGTGAAAGTGAGTACAAATGGGTCTGAAAAGAGTAGTGAATAAACGGTTACTTTATATTTAAGTAACAATCCTAAGGGTAGGAGTTAAAAATGGTTGGAGTTCTGAAAGTATGTAAAGAAAGGAAAGAACAGAAAATAAATAGCAAGTGAGAAGAAAGATAACAGTAAGTTGAAAAAAAAAAAGATGGAAGGAATATTTCAAGCTGAAACAATGTGACTGCTTTCTTATCCTCTTCTACTATTTGTTTACATCACATGGTATAAATAAGGTTAAATGATATATTACAATGACCTGTAAATATGCAGACATAAATAGGGCATAAACTGCTGTAATTTCTGTAGAACTATATCATTGTGCTCTGGCTGTGGATTTAGTTCATTTTTTCCAAAGTTTATCTACCAAGATTAGCCATAACTGTTTTTAAATTAAACTATTTAAAACTTTTAAAAAGCTATTTTAAAATCTATGGTTCCAATATTCTGTATTCTGTACCATTTGTACTCTATAAAATGACATACTCTAGGTTTTTAAGAGATAATAATCTGCAAAATGCAATAGTCAGTGTCCAGGAAGAAACTATTAAAGTATATCACCAGCGAAAAGAAAGAACAATGGGTTACTGGGAACTAGACTTCAGGGAAATACCTTAATGATAGAAGCAAAGATATTACCGACTGGTATGTAATAAACTCCTTAGCAGATGATGGCTTGGGGAGAAAAGGTCTCGGAATTGTAACAATGTGATAAAAATAATTTGACAGTTCCTCAAAATAAAAGAACTGCTTTCACTTTTAAAGACTAACTGAAAGGGAAGTACCTCAAGGCAAAAAATGCACAATGACCCTTCCCATGCACCCATTTATAAAAATAATTTTATTTCTCAGCCTGGAAAGGTTATGTAAAAAAGCCTATCGGATCAGAAATCTTAGTGGAGAAAAGGAAACAATCACCAGCTAAACCTGGGGAGAGGTTTTACAGCTTAAAACTCAGGGCAGAGGCTTTGTACCTTTACAGAATCCTGAAGGCAGAGGTGGGTTATTAAGGCAGAGTAATCCGGGGGGGGGAGGGGGGAAAAATACGTGTATATGTGTGTGTGTGTGTGTGTCCATGTGTCCTTTGCATTTGTGCTATGAAATGTAGTATGTCTTCCTTAGGGAAGATGCATGCAATTTAAATTTGGAAGAAAAAGTGCCAGTCTGATTAAAAAGATACAGAAAGCGTGTGTGCGTGTCCCTGTGGGCGTGTGGGCGTGTCTGCGTGTGTCCGCACACACACACAAGCACATGTTTATTTGAAAGCTGTTGCAGCTCTCCAAAGCAAGTGGGTCACCAATAATGAAGTGCAGTACGCTTTTGCTTTTTAGGAAAAGAAAAGAAAAAAATCCTGCTGTCTTTCCATTTTCTTTTTCCTTCCACTCTCACTTACTTAGGTAATAAAAGCTTACTCTGTTCAGAAGCATGTTGTATGTTCAGGGGAGTCATCACTGTAAGAACAAAGGCATAACTATAGATAAGTTCAGGCCTGGCTGAAAATTACATAAAATGACAAGCCAGAGTAAAAAATTGGCTAAGGAAATCAGAGATAGGTTGTACTGGGTAACCACAGTGAGATGGAAACAATCTAGACAAGAACAACTAACCCACAAACCCATTCCAGGGAATAAGGCAATTCGGGAAGCAGCAGCAAAGCATCTTGCAAAGATATTGCAAAGTATGAGTCAAAGAGCTAAGGAAAAATATTTTTCTAATCCCATCCAGAAACAGATGTTTAATTATCTCAGAAAACAGTCAAAGTTGGCACTGAAATAGTCTCAACAATAGTTATTTAGTAAACGGTATGTATTTTATTATAGTTTTATGACAGTTAATACTGATATGTCTACTAAGCAGTCTTACATTTATTACTCATTATATATTCTGTTTAATTCCAAAGTACAGATTGCCAATATTTCAGGTAATGAAAATGGTATTCTGGTGTTGTACACTGGGTGTGATTTCCTATGTGTAACAGACAGACGAATATTACAGTATATGTAGATACTTCTGCCCAATGCAAAAAATACATGCAGCCGTAGAACTATCCATTCGCACAAAATGCTACTAATCACAACCAAGTCAGACTAACTAAGCTAAACTAATTTAGCATTTACAGCTATACACATCAGTAGACTTGAAAGCCAAACTTGTTTGTTTTATTTTATCTTGGGGCGCATAAAATCATGGTATTTGGCAGCACGGAATAAGGGACATTAAATCAGCTTTTATGCTGTTGTTAAGGAACCCGTAGAGGATGGGATTCAAGCAGCAGGACATCATACCCAGTAAATGGCATATGCAATATACTAATTTAAAATGTCTGTTAGAAATGAGTGTGGCATTAAAATCTGTCACAATATGGAAAAGGTGAAGAGGCATCCAACTGAAACCAAAAACTAGGATTAGCACTGTCAGTCTGCAAAAAACTCTCCTAGATCTTGTCTTTATTCTGATGATGGATCGGGATACGGTAATCATGTCCCGGACCTCTGTATTTTCTTCTGGTTTCATCTCAAAACAGATAGGTATCCCAGGGATGAATTTACTGGAGGAAGAGAGCTGGCTTTTTTCTGTGCCAGAGGTTTCTGGGAGGTCTCTGGAATGAGTATCCCGATGATGCCTTGAAATAGCTGGCATCACGCTTGAAGTCTTTTTACTGTATCTTCTGTGGTGCTTTCTGCCAAAGGCGCAGCTCCATCTGGCACGGCTGGAGGGCTGCACCCGCGTGCCGGTACTCTTAGAGGGATGAAGTGTTAGGTTTATCATCTCCTTTTCTTCAAACTTGTTTTCCTTGTTTGACAGTCTGGAACCTATGCTCCTGCAGACGCTGGTGTGACTAGCGGTTAAACACACCAGCGGCAATATATACTGCATGAACAGTAAGGCTATGGTAAAGGCGATCCTGTAGGAATCGGAAGGCCATGACTCAATACACAAAAGCCTGTTCTCCAGTGCCTCTAAATTCAGGGTTTTGCTGAGGTCCACAATTCTGTGGAAAACTGGCAGAGGGGAGCAAATGGCAAAGCCAAGGGCCCAAACGGTCACTATCAAGAAATAGCCTTGTTTTGCTGTTAAATTGCCAGCAAGGGGATATTTTATCATACGGTACCTGACTGCAGCAATAGAAATTAACATTAAAGTTGAAACTAGAACTGATGCGCACTGGAGGAAGGGCATTACGTGGCACATGATAGTGCCAAACTTCCATTGGTCAAGCAGGACGGATGTCAGTGTGAAAGGTGAACAAAACAGCACAACTAAGATGTCAGAAAAGGCCAAGTGGCCAATCAGGATGTTTATTATGGTCTTCTGCTTGCGCTTTAGTAGAGCCGTTAGTATAAGCAGATTTCCCGTAAAGCCGGCCAGACTTATAAGCGTGTACAGCCCAATAAGAAAGTACTGTATGTCGTCAACACTACTCTTATAATCTTCCCAGGCAGAAAAATTCTTTGTAGTAGCAGAGGTGTTCTTGGTAGGTGTCCTGTTGTTACGGTCTTTGAATCCTAAATCCATTTTACAGTCCTGCTTAGAATGAGAAAGGCATTAATTAGCATCTGAAGGAAGGATGATACTGGTGTTAATCAGAACATAAACGAACATAAAGTTACCTTCTGTCACCTTACTGCAAATAAATAGTCATGCTACTCTACTGAGAGGCAGATGCTGCATAACGTCAGGTCAGCGTGAATTAGTTTTGAAGGTTTTATCATGTGGTGTTCAGCACACCTAGGCCTCCTACCTGGCTGCTCACGTGGGACGATGACAATTTAAGGTTCTGCATTATAAAGCTGGCTTTTAAGCATGCTTTGCTATAGACCATATTGTCAGCCTTTCCGTGAGGGAGCAGTTAGCTACAAAAGCAATCCATTTAGAGTCGGTGAGATTACTCATATGAATAACAGCTCATTGATATGAGTAAGGAAATTACAACCACCATCTGGGCATGTGCCTAATCATTACATGACAGCAAATTATAATGACAGCACCTGAAAATATATGATATTTTGACATACGCTAACAACGGCAGGAGTGTTTCTTACCTTACTAGTAGAAAACTGACACAAAATAGGTGCGAGCTTTCAAAAAGGATCAGTTTATATGGAGATCCACTGTCAGTGATCCAAGATGGAATTCCTAATGTGATGCGTATACAAAACATCTTCTATTAAGTGTTGAACATATTTTAACTCTTGCTCAAGCTGACAGGAAAACTGCCTACAACACATCCAAAGTAATTGGATGTAATACAGAGAGGACAGTGTTAACTGGAAGTAAAACCCACAGAGCCATTTGAAAATTCAAGGAACTGCTAAATATTCAGCACAGAAACATCCAACATTAAAACCTATCTCAGCACAAAGTTATTCTGCCTACAGAATCTTCATCTATTAGTCTTCATTTTAGAAGAAACAGAAAGAGAAGAGAATTCAGTTCAAACTCCAGCTTACCTTAAACACCTGCATGTACTTAAGTTTCAAAGATTCCCCAGAGCGCCAATGTCCTGTACAAAATCGCTTAACGTTTAGAAATCTTAGGCAAGACAAAACAAAAAGATCTAAACAAACCCAAAACATATATAAATTGAGCAGAACGCTAAACCTGCCAACTAAAAAAGGCAGGGCTCTTCAAGAATGTAGCTATCCTCAGTGAGCTGTATCATGCTGACTTCTTCAAAGTGCAAGGATATTATTTGGTTTCCTCTACACATGCAGATGGGCTCCTTCCTTCACATCGCAACATGTGCGTTCCTACCGTCGGGTGCCAAAGGGAAGCTCAAACCATAAAACACCCTCGGAATATTCACTGACAGTGTGTTGTGATGGGAAGGTCCCTCATGTAAAATTAGAAATACTTATTTAAAAAAAAAAAAAAGATATTGCAAGTTTTGGTGTCTTGCAAAGAATGTGTTGGGAAGAGGTGAAAAGAACTAAGCCTTGCCAACTTCTCGCAATGTTGAGTTAAAGTGCTTTTTAATAGCTAAAATCGAAATAAGAATTGGATATGTGAATTTAGATAATCTAAATACTGTAATTGTGCGCATACGAGCAGGGCGGCATTAATGCAAATGGCCTGTGTCTATTTTTTCCCAGTCTCTAGTGAAATGGTGGAAAACCATGTAATAGACAAGCAACACTATCTGAGAGTACCCTTGCCTCTAGACCAGCTTTAAAGAAGACTGGAGATTCTGTAAGTGATCCAATCTGTCTATTTTTCTATTGATATTATCACAAGTTTTCATTTTGCCGGGCTTCTCTTTATACAGCTATTAGCTAAAGAAGTAAATAGGTTTTTACTTAATTTTTCAGAGTTAATTTCTCTGAGCTGCTAGTAATCATCTGAAAACTATGATCTCTAGACCACAGTGACTTTCAGAATCAGCTGAAATTTCTTTTCTCTGAATGTGACTCAACATAATTTTTGCCTGAGAAAACCACAGCAGTGCTCTGCCCTGGATAAAATACATTCCCCTACCTCTGGCTTATGGAGTTAGGTCCCTGTTATGTCATCCCTGTATCATTTTTTCCCTTTGCTCAGCATGGAGAGGTGATGCGTTTTGCTATGACTGATGCTTTCGCAGATTTCAGTGTGTGCACGCATCCGTAATCTGCAGACTCTCTTTTGATTCATGAAAGCCATTTCAGCTGTACATTGCATTTCAATATGAAATATTATCTGCCTAATATTTTCAGGGTGAACATTCCATTATCTTTGCACTATCACATTCATCTTAGCTGAGAAGTGTGTAAGAAAAACCCTTGCATATAACTGAGGAGTTAATAATGAAAAAGCCATTAGTGTAATTCTGGAATATTTTCTTTTTGCTTGGACACCTTCCTTTTCCAGTTTATATCTTGCACAGTGTATTGGGTCTGGCTGAGATGGAGTTAATTTTCCCCACAGCAGCCCTCACAGTGCTGTGCTGTGTATTGGTAGCGAGCAAGGTGTTGGTAACACACCAGGGTTTTGGCTGCTACTGAGCAGTGCTGGCACACATCAAGGCTGCCTCTCTCCAACATTTCTCCCCCCCTCAGCAGTAAGCTGGGAGTGGGCAAGATCTCGGGAGGGGACACAGCCAGGACAGCTGACCCAAACTGACCAAAGGGATATTCCGTGCCGTATGACGTCTGCTCAGCAATAAAAGCTGAGAGAAAGGAGGATGAAGGGGGAGGGGAGGGGGGGCATTCATTATTTGCGACATTTGTCTTCGGGAGCAACCACTACGTGCACTGAAGCCCTGCTTCCCAGCACATGGCCAGACATCGCCTGCTGACGGGAAGTAGAAAATAGATCTTTTGTTTTCCTTTGCTTCCACACGCAACCTTCCCTTTTGCTTTATTAAACTGCCTTTATCTTGACTCACAAGGTTTTCTCCGTCTTATTTTCTCCCCCTCCTGAGTCCAGCTGAGGAGGGGAGTGATAGAGTGGCTCGGTGGGCACCTGGCGTCCAGGTCACTCTGGTCACCAAGGTCGACCGACCACACACAGATTAAGAAAGCGTATGAGTTGAGCATCCCATTGCCTTATAGCAGGTTTGAAACTAGTCAGGAGTTATTTGAGAAAGGGAAATGAAACTTTACTCAAGAGCTAGATCTGTCCATATCTTGGTTAGTAACCAATCAGTCATTGGATGAGAATAGGAAGACTAATAAGAAAGAGGTAAGGAAATCCAGTAGCATCTTCAGATTCAAAAAACCTCAGAAACTCTTACAATGCTCTCAAAGTGCTGATGACTCTGAAGGAAGGAGCTTTTTATTTCTTATGTGTGCCTACATATGTAACTCTCTGCCAAGAAGGATCATTCTGTATACTCCTCTATTTTAACTGATACTGGGTTGAAGGGCTAACCTGTAAGGGAGAAACAAACAGCAGATGGTGTTTCTCTCTCGGAAACCTGGAGATTACGATTGCTTTTAGAGTATCTAGGGGTATTTTCAGCAATAGTTAAATTCCCACACACAGTCCTATCTGTCCGAAGGTCATACCAAGTAGTGACAATGCTTAAGTTATAATAGCAGCTATGCACGTGTAAAAGTTTTGTTGATCCACGTACCAGAACTGCAACTTCCTCCCTAGACTTTTTGGTGATATTGGCTGTCATTGAAAAGGTTGATCATAGGCCATAGGTTCATCAGTGTGTGGAGAGAAAGCAGTCATTCCTACTGGTGAAAAAGGCTCTTTATCTAGTTAGTCAATTCCATTCCAATTATGTTCTAGAGTCTGAAGAGAAATCTGTGTATTTTCATTCAATTTTGTTTAGTTTCAACCAATGGATTCCATGAAGAGAATTGGAAAAAAAGAAAATCTGGTGCTGTCACTGTTATTTCTTTCTGGTGCCACTTTCAGCTTTGGGTGACTAAAAGTGAAAAAGAGGCTCTCAAGTCAGATGCACCATAATTATTTTATCTTCTAGAAATTTATATTCCATAGAGGTAATGCTAAGACTAGGGCCAAGGAACAAAATTTTATGTGTTGTTATACTGGAACATATTTATTAAATGAATGTTTACTGAGTTTTTCTTAAAAATTTAATTGCCAGGTTCTGTGGACTTCTACACCTTCACATAAAGCTCTTGCAGTACGACTTTAGCAGAGTTGTTCATTCTGTTTTTAATAGAATTCTTTAAAAATAAAAAGTGAATATGCTGGTTTTGCTGAAGTAGACATATTCTGTTGAGACACATCAATATGGAAGAAGGTTAGTGGGAGTGCCTCCGAAGTCCAGCGTGGGCTCTCCAGCTCCATCCCCCCTGTGCTGTGGCTGCCTCCTGCCTTGGGTGAGAGCTGAGCAGGTGCCATCTCCCCTACCACGTGTCCTGATTTCCAAGAGGAAGGAGCACTGGGAGAAGCCACAGCATGCTCTGGCCAGGCCCTGGCTGGACACTCGGGCACTGCAGGAGCCCGCAGTGCATTGCGGCCACGTTTGCACAATCTCCCTATCGTCACAGTTTCAGAGTGACAGAAAGACAGGGAGAGAGGGAATAAAACTATAGTCTTCTGGTTTCAACAGAGAACTGCTGTGCTAACAAAAGTTCCCTTTGCAAAATGCCCAAAGAGAATTTTATTTTCGTTATGGATGTGTGAAATTAAAGCAGACTTTTCCCCCGATATTTCAAAAATTGCTAAGTGGATCTCTTGCTCTCTGAGCCTCCTCTCTCCTGCTCAAAAGGAACCAGTTGCTCTCTCAGCTTGAGTGCCACTGGCAGTAAAGACGCAAACAAAAGTGTTCCTCCTATACCATTGATCTTCAGTTCCCAAACTCATATTAGCATACCACTGATTTCACAGGGCTGTGTGAACTTATTGGCATTTATCTTGCTGCTTTGTTTTAACAGCTGCTTTTATTTTGGGGGATTTGCTCACTGTCCCTCTGTCAGTTGGTCAATCCCAGCGTGACACGTGGCTGTAGCTTTGAGGGAAATGAAGATTCCTGAAAATCCCACTGTGGGAAATAGAATTAAATAATATAGCCTCTTCTGAAAACCCTCTCCTCATATTTGAAGTGTATTTCTAAAGTGAATGCACCACAGAGGGTCCTCTTGCATCTGTTTTCAAGATCGAATTTAATCAATCTGAAGGTACCTGATGGAGATTTTCTACCTATCAGCTCCAAAAGTTGGATCACTTTCATCTTCTACATCAATCAGTCAAGCAAATGAGGTCCCTTTCCGTATTCCTGCTCTGCATACACTCCCCGAGACTGTGCTCGGCTACACCTGCATGAGCTCACACCCTGTGAGCTTTAAGTGGGTTTGCTTCGGTCTCCTTTAGTTTCAATGGGATGCTTGAGACAGGAGGCCAGGCTGCACATGGCAGGAGGGACTGCAGTTTTGTAGCAGGATCCAGAGTGGATCTGACTGTTTACTGTAAGAATCAAATTAATGCAGTTAATGTTAAATATGAGGAGTGTTTGTGGTTAACTTTTACAGTAAAATGTATTTTATGACAGTTCATGTACCAGGATCTTGAAAGATTTCAAGTAACACCTCCTTAAATCACATTCATCTGTGATACACCTCAGTCTGATGTGACTCTTATTTTCACCAAACTCAAGCTTCAGAGCGGTTTTCAGTTGCAGTTGCCCTAAGGCCTGAGAGTGACAGGGAGAACTTTAACCATTATTCAGGTTTAGCTTAGCTACAGCTACCACGTAACCAAAAATATGCTAGTTCAAAATGTCTAAAATCTTAAAATTCATCTCATTATTCCACTTAAAGCTATGGTGTAAAATACAAAATCCATAAATTATAATTTAGGAGAGTGAACAGGCTAGATATTTCTCTTTCTCTATGTATTTAAAGGGAAATTTTCAAGAACACAAGCGCTAGGCAGGCAACCATCCTCCTCTGAAGGCAATTGTTCTTTCAGCAAATCTTCCTTCTATTAGATGAGACGCTTATAGTAAGGTTTATTCACAGGTAAGACCTCATATCCTACAATTTTAATACTTACTAAGTTAACTCTGACTGGCTGGTGCCTGTATAGTCTAGTCAGTTCAGTCCATGTAACCGGACAATTGATCTTTACAGCTGTGAACAATTTACAGTCTTAGGAGACCTTTTTCTACCTTAAAAAGACAGACAAACAATACAGGGAGGAAGCAAAATGTGCAAACTCCCTAAGAAATACAACCTTTTCTGCCCCCATAATACTGGAGTGTATCGGGACTGCATACAGAATAAAGTCAGAGGAAGTCTGTAAGCTTCTGCACAGTTGTAAATAGTTAATATGACAGGCTGTGACTACCTGGCCACCTAAGCTTAAGGAAAACACTGAGCTACGTTGTTACTACCTGAGAAACAAACGATGCCCTCATATCGTTAAAGACTGAGATAATGTCGGAGCAAAAATTTGAAACCACCGAAGAGTCACACTGACAACACAAGCTAAAGATGAAATGCCGCTGCTTCAAATGTTCTTCGTCATTACATGCAACAGCAAAAACTAGTCTGACAACCTGGGAGAATTCAAAAGATTGAGATTACTTCAGAAGTCCAGAAAAATGGATTTTCATGGATGTTAATGGTATGGGTCTTTATCTGCCAAACTAAAAGAAGAACTGCAACATTATTCTGGAAAACAAGAATACGGCTTCCCAAAATAAGCAAAAGCCAACTAATAAGATTATTTCTCCAGCTCCAAGGAAATGTTATGCAACGTAATGGAATATTTGTTGGTCGGAACAGAAAACTTGAAATGCATGACTACACGTTACACCAGGGAGCACAGCAGCTCCCGGCTCGCAAAGGCAAAAAACCCCCCCAAAAAACCAACCCAACCCAACCCGAAACGGGAAAGACTCTTATTTTCGCCAGGGGATCACTTTGCATGGTGTGCCGCGCACCGCCCTGCGTCCGAAGCCACGCACCGTCCTCAGCCGGGAGCCCCGGGCTCCCTGCAGCCGCCGCGGCTCGGGCCGGGGGCGGCGGGAACCCAAACTCCCCACCGCCGCTGAGGCGAAACCCGCCGATTTCCGCGCGTTGGCTGGCAGCGCGCTGCCCCGCGCCAACTTGCGCGGCCGCCCCGCATGGGGGAGCTGGGTCCCGACGCCAGGCTCCCTGCCCGGCGGCTCCGCGCCCCGCGGAGCGTTACCTGCGCGCCTCTCCCGGCTCCCGCAAGCGCCTCGAGGTTTCGCGGCGGCGGCGGCAGGCGGAAATGGCCGCGGAGCGTAGCGCGGGTGCGTAGCGCGGGACGAGGCGGGCAGCCCCGGGCGGTATTCATAGCTCCGGCCCCGGTGCGGAGAGCGCGGCTCCCCGGCAGCAGGGGGAAGCGCGCATCGCCCCGGCTGCCTGGCGGCGCATCTTACGCGGTGCTGCGGAGTCGCCGGGGCTCGCTTGCGGCCGAGGGCCGTGCCCCGGGCCGGGATGCCGCCGGTGCCGGGCGCCGTGCTCGCTGCTCGCCCGGCCGCTGGCGGGGTCAGGGCTGGAGCCGCTGCGCGGGCGCATTTCGGGAGGCTGCTCCGTGCGGTATCCGGAGCCTGTTCTTGTAGCGTTGCACGGTATGACAATTAGAGTTTCCATGGAAATGCAGTGAGACTGTAAACAAACCCCGCGCTCGCCAGTATTGAAGGGATGCTCTCAATTTCTCACCCGGAATTCAGGACGCAGCATTTTGCAGAGGCGAAATGCTCTGCGTGTCGCGGGGCATCGGGAAGCGTGAGCGTAGCCAGGCGATCGCAGAGCACTGACCCGAGCGCTCTCAAGTTCCCCTCACTCTGTCTGGAGCGGAGCTCCACGCTGCTCAAACACCCTTTAATTTTTGCCATTATTTTAGAACAGGTGGGAGGTGATGGATTTCCCCCAAACAGTTTTCCTTTCTGAGTTGAGTAACTCAGTTCTTACAGAGGCAAATATCTGAAGGGTGGTTTTAATTTTATCTGGGCCATCGGTGGGAAGGCAGGGCATTTTTTAAAGTGAGCAATATTTTAAAGCGTAAAACTTGTTGGGTATGTCATAGCACAAAGCATGAAAAGACAAATTCTGCCGTTCTCACCAGCTGCTATCTTCTAGCACAAGAAGAGTCATTGATCATAGTCTAATTACAGGGCTACTGGAGAACTGAGTGACATGCAGGTCTCCGGGAGCACGAGTGGCAGAATCTGACACAAAAATGTAATGACTTTTCCATTTGCCAAGGCACTCCTTCGACAGTTGATATTAACACAGCACTGCAGAAAAGCTGTCAGTGTAATTAGCCTGTGAAAGACTGTGCCACACAAAGACAAAACGGCTGGATCAACCATATCGTAAAATAACTTTGAAAGTCCAGTTAGGTTCCTTATTTAATTTAGGTTAAAAATACTCATTTTAGGGTAAATGATCAAGGAGCAATTAGCCTTAATCTTCAGTGGATGAGCTCAGGATGGTGAGGAAGATTGCATCCCATCTTCTTTCGCCCGCTTCTGCATTATTCACCACCCACTGCTGGTGAATCACTGCATGTGCAAGTGGAGCACAGGGAGCTGCCAGGTGGAAGTGATGTGCCAATCCATCTCATCCTTTTAAGACAGCTCTCCTGTTAGTCACAAAGGAGAACAAAATTAATCCTTTTTAGGGCCGAGCAGCAGTTCTTAACATTTTCAAGCATCTTCCCACCTAACACTGATGGCTTTGAAGCTTTTCACATAAATATTTGACCTGAAGGTTGAAACCCACTCTGGTTCTAACCTGCGATGGGGGGGATTAAGACCACCTCCCAGGGCACTGATTTACTTGGATGTCCCTTGTTCCAGGGGAGCCTCTGACATTGCTGGCCACACTGCATGAGGTGGATGTTCCTTCCTGGAAAGAGGGAAGTTTTAGAGACACGCAAATCTTTCTATGAAAACTCCTGGCTACAGCAGACTGACATTGTGTTAAAAAAAAATAAATGTAAATTTGCTGGCACGGGCCACTAATGGGAAATTATGTCCTCTTGCATTGCACAGCTATGATTTATGTGGGATGCCATTTTACCTTCATAAACGTACAAACAGCCTACCTCCATGTTGACCGTTTCTACGGCAGGCAGTCAACTACTGCAGTTTCCCAAAAAGCCTCCAGAAATTACATGCTTCTTTGCAAGAGCAGTCAGTAAGACAAGTGTTTCTTCCTTAAAGCAATTTTCTCTTAAGAACAAAATTTCATACTTGCTTTGTTAGTTGTCTTATTTCAGGAGAGTTCATCAACCAGTAATGTACTGGCAGGTGTGGGTTTGTTTGGGTTTTTTCCCCCCCTGGACCTGTAAATAACACCAGATTTCTCTCAGCTGTATTAGGACAATTCATCCCTGATACTTGTGCACATCAGAAGCAATTACTATTCCCACCATTATAATTTTTTTCCTCTTCACTGTTTCTGTACCTCTGTCTTGCCAGTAATATTACTGAATAATAAAATAGGTGATCTAGAGATAGGAAAGGTACTCACATTAGGACTGACAACAGATAATAGTACAAGTTCCCTAGAAACCAGCCTCCACAGGGTTGTTGAAACCATGGAGAAGTCCTTGAGGAAGTAAGAGATGGTGATGATGAAAGATACCTGTTCTGGAGGAGCTAGGGAAGAAGAATGGTGCATTGGAGAGAGAAGGCTGGGATTCCTGAGTCAGAAGGGCACAACAGAAAATACAGGAGAGAACTGTGTAGTTAGAAGAGTACAAATTAATTTTGCCATGTTTCTTAAGACATCCCCAAATATATCTTTCTTTGGGAGTATCATCACAATACCTTTGAAAATGTAGCCTCTAAAGGCTGACTGTGAAAGACATGAAGACTCAAAGCTCCAACTGAAGTTGGGGAGAACTAATGAATGCCATGAAAAATCAGGGTCTAAGCCACCTGACATTCAAATTCCACAGCATGTCGTCAGTTGCCCTGAGTCAAAGCTTGCCAGGAATCAAAGTCTGATGTTATTGTAATGTCTGCTACCAATGGAGCACCTATCCATGGGCAAAACAGTCTAAACCGGCAGGATGTAGCTACTACAGTTTCAGGCATTTTGTGAGATACATATAAAGCATTTCTGTGGGTCAAAATTTTTCACGCACATCAACCCAACTATTCATCCCTCACAAAAATACTATTAAAATACTATTAAAAATACCATTAATGTCTAGCTTTTGTAGATGTATATTTAGCTCATCCCTTCCACAGATTCTTACCTCACATAAAGCAGCTGAGCACAAAGACGGCAAGCCTTGGACTACTAAAAAGGTTGCATTGGTTGAGATGTCTTTGCGATGAGAGGCGGGACATCTGATGGTTAGCTAATAGAATACGTCCAAGGGTGAGCATGTAATTGATCATTTTTGTTGTGTAATGTGTGTCATCACATTTGTTGGTTGGTGTTATACACATTGACTATTAATGCCCCTTCTGGGTGATCCTGCTGAAGCCTATTTCTGCTTCATCTGAAGCCAGGTGAGAGCTTGCGTATGAGTGTATGTGAGTTTGAACCCTGAATGGACAGAGTGGGGTGGCTGTAGCAGAAAACATGACTTCGTATTTTAGCTGGGTGGACATAATTCGGGTTATATCTCAAGCAGTCTTTAAGTAACGTTGCATATGATCAGGATAGCTTTACACTAGTTAGCTTGGCTATATTGTTGAAAGTGGAACTGCAGCAGCAAGACTCTCAGCAGCGATTAACCACATAATTATTCACACAGCTTCTTTGGGTTTGTGACATTAGCAGTCAAATGAAGGGTTGTTATGTTTGGTGTCAGTTGCAGTCGTTGTAGAATAGACATGCTCTTAGCCAAACAGAGAATTTGCTGCTATTCTCATTGTACTCAACAGGAAAATGCCTATTTTGTCTACTGATGTCAGACTTTTGCCCCAAGGAGCACGAGTTCCCTTATCTGTGAATAGTGTAATGTGAAATTCAAGTATTTCAATGGTACTGATGTTCATTACTAGAAAATGAAAACAATAAAAATAAAGTTAAAAAAAACCTTCAGAGAGTGTTTCCATTCATTTCCATAGCAGTGACTTCAGTTTGTTTTATACACAGTAGAAACCACAAATGACTCTCGTGGTGTTCTTTCACTCAGTGGATTTTAAGTTTCACAGAAGGATTGCATTGCCTGAACACATGACAATACATTGTAATGAAAGTGACAGCCTCATTTTATGACATCTTTTCTTTTCCATTTTTGAGAGTTACAGTGAGAGAGAATTTTAATGGGTTGATCTTTTGGCATATTTTTTTCCATGTGGTTCTTAAAAACATCTTGTTCCCTTCTCAATGCTTTTGCTTCAAAGAAATTCTGTATTCTTTTACTCAGGCTGTTCTATTTCCTTAGCTGAGATACTCGTGTTCTATTTATTGTACTTACTCTCTTTTTGCAATGTCATGCCTTCACACAAATAAACATACGCACACAAACAAACACAGCCTTCCAGTCCAGGGTGCCTTTGATGCACTGAAAAAAATTACTCCCTGGAAGAGGATAATCTTTAACACAATGGGTCCTTTCCATGGGGTGCAGTCCTTTAGGACCAGACTGCTCTCCAGTGTGGGTCTCCCATGGGGTCACAAGTACTGCCAGCAAACCTGCTCCTGTGTGGGCTCCTTTCCACAGACCGCAGCATGGATATCTGTTCTGCCATGGCCCTCCGTGGGCTGCAGGGGAATAGCTTGTGTCGTCATGGTTCTCACCACGGGCTGCAGGGGAATCTCTGCTCTGGCTGCTCCTACCCCTCCTTCTGCACTGACCTGGGTGTCTGCAGAGCTGGTTCTCTCACATTTTTGACACTCCTCTCTCTCTCTCTCTCTCACAACTGGTATGCAGCATTTTTTACCTTTTCTTAAATATGCTATCACAGGGGCACCACCAGCATCACTGATGGCCTCAGCTTTGTCCAGCAGTGGGTCCCTTTCGGAGTTGGCTGAAAATGGTTCTGTCCAACGTGGGGGCAGCTCCTGGTGTCTTCTAACAGAAGCCACCCCTGCAGCTCCCCCGCTACCAAAATCTTGTCATGTAAACCCAAGCCTCTTATTCTGAACTGGTCCTAAAAATGTATCTCTGCTCTGGATACCTGTTGGCAGAATACTACATATCTCTATCACACAATGCTTATTTTAGTTTTTAAAATAGCCATCTTGCCCATATGGATAAGAGCATTACAGGGAAGTAGTGGGATCATCCTGGCAAAGAAAAAGACTTTTTCCCTGCCTAGCAATACATTTATTGCCCTTAAAAATCTCTGTATTGGACAATAATTTTTTTTTTTTTAATATGAATGGATCATTCCACATCCATAGCAATGAGAATCCTCAGTTCTGCATGTCCTGGAGTGTCACTGCTTCACACAGAAATATGCTCTTTATGGGATCTTCACCTTAGATCTCTGCCTGAGTGTATCCACCTTTGCTCTGCTCAGATGGAGTCTGGTGCATGTTAATGACCCACATATGTCTGAAGTTCTTGAGAGGCATTATATACAGCCTGCATTTACCTTCTGGCTGCTACCGTTAAAATGTCAGCAGTGCCCCAGCTACTGGTTTATAGCAACCTTGAGGTATGCCTGCTCTTTGCTTTCTCACATCGAGGACTGCAGTTAAAATGCAGTTGAGCTGAGCTCCTGGAAATCCAGTGTAAACATCAACCTCAGTGCTGGGTTCTAAAACCTTCTCATGAGGCTCATTCTGCAAAAAATGTTACAATCATTTATTATTTACAACTAATATTTTAGCTATAATTTCCTCACTTGAGAATTATCCACGACATAACAGTGTCACCATATAATAGGAGTATGCCTGAAGGTAAAAATGTAAGAGCATGTAACTCCTTACACTTGAAAAATTAATCTAGAGCTTTGGAAGAGTTAGGGCACTCCTGTTTTCCAAGAAATCCAAACTCCTAATACAACCTGCAGGGTTCGTCAGGGCATTTTCAAAGTGCTGCTTAAGTTTATTTGGGTAACTTCTCTCGGACTTCCAAACTCCATGATTTTTATGCCCATTGAAGTAGATCTTCTGCAGCAGTGCTTTTTGTGAGTGAGAGAGGAAGGTATTTCAGGATTGTGAAAAGAGCAAATGGAAAATAAAATTCTCCATTTTGCTTTTTATGAATTTGTGCAGTAAACAGTAAACTGTCCTCCTACAGCTAGTAGTAGTTTGCAGAGCTACTCATGATAGCTTCATTAAAAAAAAAAAAGTCTAGTTGCTGGAAACTGGAGTTTTCAAAAGAAGCAGAAGAGCTGGCAAAGGCAACAGCCTCCACCTTTCCAGTTCTGCATCTCACTGTGGAGATTTATTCTTTATTTTCAGGGGTCCATTTTCCCTCCAGCTCCCTGGAATATCCCACTGCTCTGTATGAACCTGCAGAAATGCCTTTCTTTTTCCATGGGTAATGCAGCATGGTGAATCACTTGGCTGGGATGAATCAGAAAAATACCCACAAGGGCCACAGTGACAGCTGTATTTTCTTGAGGTTTGATACTTTATTGACTTAATTTACTTTTAAAATACTTTCTTATTGCTTCTAGCTAAAAAAAAAAAATAATTAAAAAAAATAGCAAGAACAGCAACTGGACAATTCTTATTAATCCAGTCATCACTCTTCATGATAAATACAGACCAGAAGCTAGTTGTACTGGTTTAAAAAGCCAAACCCGAACTTTGCAATTTGGTCCTCATACTCTAAAATTGCCTCCTTACCCACTTTCCAACAAAGCTTCTCTTTCCAGCTTTAGTTTGGCCACAAGATGGCAATAACTTGCAGACAAAATGCTGAGACAGCCAGACAGCGATTTGAAACTGTCTCCCTTCCTGAGCTTTTCCCTGCGCTCTGCCCCCTCCTCTTTTGTTTCAATATTTAATTGCATTTATTTCAGAATTACTAGGCAACCCACCCCCAGATGTGTAATTTAAAGGTGATGTGCTTGCAGTGAGATTTTCAGGATCTGCTCAGCAGAGCACCATCATGTGATACTGGGATAAGGTGGAGTTCGGCTTTAAGGGGGAGTCTCCAGCCTTCCTCACCAATCTTTAGGATCTCAGCTGGAGGAATACCAGAAGATCCTTCCCCTTTCCCTACTCCTTCTCCATCCAGCCTCCTGCTGCCCCTGAGCACATCAAAGACAGGCAGAGCAGTTGCAAGGTGAGTTTCCCCTGCGGTTGCTTTCCCATGATTGTGGGTGGTTGTGTGTGGGTTAGGCTGGTGTTTGCTCGCTCTCTCAGGTGCAGATGACAAAATCCCAGGAAGGGGTAGGCTCCAGGTTGGACTCGCAAGTGGCTAGGTGAACCATCGGCTCGGGCTGACAGCATTTTGTGCTTCCTTTTGAAGAGCTCCAATAGTTTTACAGTGCATTTCCAGTCACCTCACAGCACGTTATTTCACCCTTTCTGTCTCCTTGTGCTAAACTTTTGAGCAAAATCCTCCTGGAGAGTCGCAGAGGGATGTGTGGTGGGGGAGACTGTGCAATCACCCAGAGGGGTCTGCAGAGCTGTGGGCTGTCTGCACCCAACGCCAGCACCCAGGATGGGGAGTGATCTCCCTCCTGGCTTGGGAGCTGGTGGGGTAGGGGACAGGGAACAGTGCAGCTGTCCAGGAGATGCAACTTCATCCCCTCCTGATGTCTGGTCCATTTTGGAAAGGTGGGAAGGGAGGAAGGACTCCTTGTCACTTGCCAGCAGTGCTGTGTTTCTGAGCTGGTTCCCAGCCGTGCTCTTACGTTGCGTCTCTGCTACGGGGAGAGGTGAGGGAAGAAGGATTAGTGGCATTTTCTGGTTTTGAGTTTGATATTTAATAAATAAGCAAGAGCAGAGCTTGGCTAAGGGAAAAGAAAAACCAAGAGCCTGAAACCTAATCCACCTCATTGCTGGGTGCAGTTTGGTCCCAGCTGGTGAGAAAACCTGCCCAGTTCTCTCCTTGCAGGACATGGTTCCTCACCTGCCACCTCACCTCTGCTCCTGCCATTGTCCCGTCAAGTCACAGGGCTGGACTGCCCACCTTGTGCTGTACAAGTGAAAGTGGAGATCATGATTAAATCCAGACGTTGATTTTTGGAATGGGCTAAAGTCATACTGCTGGAAATTGAGGAGTCCTGAGTCTGCATCACCATCACGCTTGCCCTTTGGGTAAAGCACCTATTTCTGGCTCTGGCTGAAGAAATGCTTCAAGAGGCCCTGGGGGGTGGGAGGTTCTTCATTGGATCCTAAACCCGGTTATGTGGACTAGGGAGACCTGATAAATTTAGCAGAGGTGGCAGGTCTGAGAGATAATGCCCAAGTGTGCATGCCTCGTTAGCTTGAAAATCAGAGTAGCCAAACCTCAGGCAGAGATGCTTTTCTCCCAAGTCGCTGATGTTAACTTTGACAGTAAAATGTCACTCAGAGGCAAGCTACATCGCCTGTCATGGTTTCATGTAGCTATGTGGTGATTATAAAAAGGCAGCAGAGCCAGTTGAGGTGAGCTCATGATGCTGGTGAGAAGACATGGTGTGAGCATGGACATCCTTTTGCTGACCCTCAGGAGGAGCCGGAGCTGCAAGCCCAGCCCTCACACGCTGGCGCAGCCCCAGCTCCGGTCCCCAGCAGGCAGCTGGTTAGAAGGGTGTCTGCCACCAGGAACAGACAAAGACGATTCGGCTCCGGAGACTTAGATGGCACCGAGATTCATATCGAGTATCATTTAAGATGAAAAGCTCACCCGTTCAGGGTAACTTTTAATGAAGTACACTTTAGTGGGCAATGTTTTTACAGCTTTTGTGATAAGTGCCATATGGAGCTGGGTTTGAAACCCACTCGTGTGAATTTTAGGTGGCATTACTTTCATTACCATAACCTAAGGTTAAGTGAGCAATAAATTTAGCTCATGGGAGAGTGGGCAGAGGGAAAGTTCCAGATTCAAGGTGGCTGCCACTAACGGTGTGTTGGAGTAAAGGTGTGTCAGGTTATTTGATTTCCTTTTTTTTTTTTTTTCCTCCTGAACACATATGCCTGAGTTTCTCTTATTTTAAAATCCGAGGCCTTGCAAAGGGGTGGTTTCTTAGGCATGCCTATTTGCGTTGCACAGGTAAAGAAATTTTCTGCAATGTTTTAATTTTTGCTATTTTTTGTCTTTCATCTTGTGTTGTTCTTTCTTTGCTGCACAGCCCTGCCATCTGAGATTAAGGTGTGCAGAGTTCCTGATTTGCCTTTGACTCAGTGCCAGTGCTGCTGTGTGCACTCGGCTGCTCAACACCAAGTGTATGTATTAGGTAAAAAAGAATTCAGCGATTTTTGGAGTAATTTTCCCGCCCCTCACATTAGTCAGATGAATTTCTCCCCCTGCCGCCCCTTATGTGATGGCTGGATATAATTCCCCTTAGAGCAGCTTGAGAAAGCAGACCTTTGCAGATTAAACTTGTAAAAAGGAGATGTCAAACATCAAGTATGCTGGTGGGAGACCGAAACTGCTTATCGGCTCGTTATCTCGCATAACTTGTGCCGGCGGGAAAGGGCCGGGCAGGCGACGCGCCCCCCCCGCCCCCGCTTGCGGACCTGCATTTTGCTCCTGCCTCCTGCCTGGCTTCCCCCGGGCTGCAGCCCCCGCCCCGCCTGGGACCAGGCGCCGCCGTCCGTCCGTCCGTCCGTCCGTCCGTCCGCCCGCGGGGCTTTCCCCGGCCGCCGGGCTGGTGACCCCCACCCGCGGGGAGAGCGGCGGCCCGGCGGAACGCCCAGAGCGGCTCCGCTCCCCAGCGGGACCCGGCCGCGCCGCGGCTCCGCGCCGGAGGGGCTGGCGACGCGGCCGGGGGGTGAGCGGCTCTGCTCCTTCCTTTCTCCCCAGGTGGTGCGAGGGAGATGCGGCGCGGAGGAGCGGGCTCGGCCGAGGGTCTGCTGGCGGGCTGAGGGGCGCCTTTGGACGCCCGGAGCGGTGCGGATGAAAGCGGCGGCGGCCGCCGGGAACGTCGTACAGCGAGTTGGCAGCAACATGAATACTTCGGCTCTCGCCCCCCTGGGAAATTTTTCCGGTCACCCGAATTTTTCGGAGAAGAACTCGCCGATCTTGCAGTTTGAGGATGAGGATTGCCACGTGCCTTTGGCCATGGTCTTCACTTTGGCCTTGGCTTACGGGACTGTGATAATCCTGGGAGTTTCTGGGAATCTGGCCTTGATTGTCATTATTTTAAAACAAAAGGAGATGCGCAATGTTACCAACATCCTCATTGTCAACCTGTCCTTTTCTGATCTTCTGGTGACCATCATGTGTCTTCCCTTTACCTTTGTGTATACTTTAATGGATCACTGGATTTTTGGGGAGGCCATGTGCAAGTTGAATCCCTTTGTGCAGTGTGCCTCAATCACCGTCTCGGTCTTTTCTTTAGTCCTCATTGCTATCGAACGCCATCAGCTGATCATCAATCCCCGTGGCTGGAGGCCGAATAACAGGCATGCCTACCTGGGGATTGCTGCCATATGGATTTTAGCCACAGCTTCCTCTTTGCCTTTCCTGATCTACCACGTGCTAACGGATGAACCTTTCAGAAACATAACGTTTGATGAATATAAGGACAAATACGTGTGTTTGGACCTGTTCCCCTTGGACACCGCCAGGCTTTCTTACACCACAACGCTTTTGGTGATTCAGTACTTTGGACCGCTTTGTTTTATCTTTATTTGCTACTTAAAGGTAAGAGAGAATCCCCTTGCGATATGTACTTCTTTCTGTCTGGTGTTTGTTTGTCCTTTGCAAAGATGATGGCTGTAGGTTCAGTTATCCCACATGTTTCTCTTTGTTGAATTTCCTGCAGATATACATACGATTAAAAAAAAGGAACAACATGATGGACAAGATGAGAGACAATAAGTACAGATCCTCTGAAACCAAAAGGATCAACATCATGCTGATCTCAATAGTGGTCGCATTTGCAGTTTGCTGGCTGCCTCTCACCATCTTCAATATCGTGTTTGATTGGAATCACGAAATTCTGCCTGTTGCTACCTGCAGCCACAACCTTTTGTTCCTGATTTGCCACCTCACCGCCATGATCTCTACCTGTGTGAACCCCATCTTCTACGGGTTTCTCAATAAGAACTTCCAAAGGGACTTGCAGTTTTTATTTCATTTTTGTCATTTCCGCTCCCGTGAGGAAGATTATGAGACTATAGCCATGTCCACCATGCACACAGATGTTTCAAAAACCTCTTTAAAGCAGGCAAGCCCAGTCGCATTTAAAAAAATAAGTAGTGATGATGATGACAAAATATAAAGAAGTAATAAAAATTCTACACCAAACTGCTGGAAGTGTGATCGCAGGTGAAACATGTCCAAGGACAAGCACAATTACATAACAAGTACAAAATGGGTAATGTTTTTCTTCTTTTTCCAAGGAACTTTGATTGTCGTCACTTTGAAATTATACACTCTGCATTTTTGCCCCTTTTACTGCTTTAATGTTCGCAGCAGTTATATCTGAATCTTATTATAAGGCATAGTTGGACCTGCTACTACCTATGGTTTTCATCAGCTGTCTTTTGTTCCGTTTTCTTTGTACAGTTATCCGCTTTAGCACAAAGATATATTTATTGATTTTTTCCAAAGAAGTAGTTTTCAGGAGTGTCCGTCCAAGACCATTGGAAACAATATGCACCACAGGGAGGCTGTCACTACAGAGGACACCCATCCCAGCAAAAAATTAGGACATCGAAGAGTTCTTCTTTTTTTAATCCAGCTTTTGATCGATGTTAAAGTCCTGTAAAATCAGTGTAGGCATGCAGAAAATGTTTCTGTGAAACCTGTAGAATATGTTAAATGGGGACACGCGTTTGTCCCGTTCACAGAGGCAATTCAGGCTGTAATCACTTAGGTTCAAAGACAGGATTAAGACAGAAATTCTGTTCTCATTTACGAGAATAAAACCCTACAGTAATTCCACAGAGCACAATGGGATAACTCTGATGTTTCACCACAGCAAATGAAAGCACAAATGGGCCTTCAGTCCCAACTGATTATAGCTGATTTTAATAATACAGGCTTTTTTAATTTAAAGAACCCAAACCCCATTTTCATCTGCCATCACTGACAGGAGTTAGTGTTGCTGGGATGAAAGGTACTGTCCGTTCCAAGCCTATGAGCCACGTAAATTCTCCTTGAGACCTGTGTCCAGAATCTAAAGGGAGATGGGACTCTTCACTGTCTGTACAAGGTGCAATTCCATCCTCGCAGATGACAGTGAAAATCAGGTCTGATATTAAAAAAATAAGCTTTAGCTACCTGAGTCTTTTCATAATAGTTAGTGCTGATCTATGTAAATTATATATCGCCTCATAATATTCTGTGTTCAGATGCAATGCTCTAAACCTGCATTATCTCCAAGACAATGGATGGTTTCATCAAGATCTACAAAATTTATGAGGAGGATATGGATATAGTTTGGGTGTAATTGGTATGTTTAGCTTCCAAACTCACAGTTTCCACAGTTGGTCGAAGTGCGGAAATATTTGCTAAATATACACAATAGAGCTCTGTGTGTTATTGCTTAAAATATATATCCTCTAATTACGCAAAATATACGTGACTAGATCCCCAGCTGAGGGAAACCCGCATAACTTGACTGCTGTAAATGAAACTACAACAATATCAGCCAGCTGAGGTTTTGTGTCATACAGTGTACTTTGCTGTATAATCAATGCCTTTTTGAATAATCAGCTTTTTCAAATACCTTACTTTCTTTTAGCAAGGTCACTTTAAACCATTCTGGCAGAGAAGAGGGCCTTTAAAATGGATATAAATGTAAATGTAGCATAAATGGAAATCTGACCTGATATCTTTCTGAGGAAAAAGATCTCAGGATGTGTTGGTAAATTTAATATGTTCTAAATTAGACATGGATAAATGCCTAAGAAATGAAAATTATTTGGTTTGCCAGCATTTAAAAGTCAAAAACCGTGCCTTGTGCTGTCTTATAAATAGTGTAGAATATTAAAGTAGCAATGTGTTCTTGAGCATTGTAATTCCATGTATTTCTCTACTGGCAGATAATTTAATTAAAAAGGAGGTTTCTGTGGTTGAGAACAGAGAGGGAATGTAGAAAATGAATTCTAAGACAGAACTTTCTTTCAGAGCTTTGCCCTTTTGTATTTTATGAGATTTCCTTTCTCTTTGTGGTTCTCTGTGGAGTGTGTTGCTAGTAATTTGACAAGAGGCTCCTGAAATTATTCCCCTGTCACTTTACGATAATTTTCATATGCTAAGGGTGTGTAATTTCACAAAGAGGTACAATGTAGAAACCCAGTCATGTTTTTTTATTAAGAATGTCATGGTGGGTTTTTCCCATTAGACAAAAAAATAACCGTGGATTTTATGTTTTTTCCCATTTTTGAAAAAAAGCACTTCCAATCCAGTGGAAGGAGAAAACGGAATTATTTGAGAAAGTTACCCATTAGTTTGCTGGAAATTTTTGATCAGGCCGAATGAGGTGTTTATACAGAGTAGGTGTTGGAGCAATTTTAGAGGAACCTGCCGGTGTGTCCTAACATTTGGAGGTCTTCAGTGGGACAGCAGCATAATTCCTCCTGTGTCAAACTTTCTCCTGCTTGAAGTACGGTCTCAAATCATAGAGCTCATGTGATACCATCTCATACTGTCTCCTGAGAACGCGTGTCAGGGTTTTTTTGCCTACCACCGCCTGATGAACGAGGTGAGGCGTACGTAGGAGCATTCCTTTGGCTCGTCCCTTTTAAGCTCAGGAGCCATTTTTCGGCTGCACCGCTGTCCTAGGATCAGGCTTCTCTTCACACGTTTCCTCGCTTGCCTGCAAGAAGCCTTGCTGAGCCTCGGCTAAGGACGCAGGCTAGCACGTCGTCACACGAATAGCGCAGGGGATGCTGCCTGAAACGACAGCAGGAATGAACGCAGTGTAAAGAGTGTCCAGCGGGAAAATGCACGTAGAGAATTTCAGAAGCAAAGTCATTGCTCTTCTAAAGAATTTGTTATGAGGAGAAGGATAAAAGTAGTCTCTCCGAGGTGCTGACCTGACATCTGCAGGGCGTAGATGACGTCTACCGGGAGCAGTATTTTTGTCTTTGGTTTCATGACTTGACACCAGAGTCCTCACAAGCCGCTGGAGACTTTCCCCTCCTGACGCCTGGCTACAAAACTAATCCTCTTTTTCCCTTTCAGATCTCCAGCACGGCTTCTCATCCTCTATGTGCTAAATTTCTTTATAGGGTAAGCTCTCGGGTTTCATGTTTCTCTATGATTTCTCAGTCATTCTGGTTTGGTATTTGTTCCTCCTATGTGCTGTTTTGTCAAACTTCCCACACTTCAGCATGTGCCGATTCCTGTCTCAAAAGCCTGAAGATCCCTCTCATTCTTTCAGACTGGCAGAAAAGTTTTACTGACAGAAAAACAGAACAGTGAGGGATCTATAACGTATCTTGCTATTTATGTGCAATACATTTCATGTCAAATCTACAGCCTTAAATGACAAACGTAACTATTTAATAAACATTAATATCTGCTTCATTTGTCAGTTATTTTATCATCTTAAACTTCAGTGTTATCCACCGCAGACATTTAAAGTTTCTGCGTAATCTAAACTCACCAGCATATTTGTAGGTCATCTTAATAAACACTTCTTTATTCCCATATTGCTTTTTTCAACATATCTCTTAGTTGTGTCATTGTCACTACGTACGGTAATCCACAACTTTCACATCTTCATAGAAAAAAAAGGATAATAATAAAGGAGGCAATTAATTGACAATAATATCTGCTTTTGGTAGGCTAGGAAAAAGCTGGGTATTAAAAAAAAATCAACCCTGGTTTTTTTATCTCATAAAAAAAATCAGATTTAAACCAGGATAAGGAATTAACATGACGGGACCCCTCGGGTCACTTGAGCTGGTGCTGACTGCATCTCGTCACTGATGAAGGTGTGAAGGGCTAAGGGTTCGTATATTCTGACTCTGCAGTCTTGCAGTACAGTACCAGCTATTATTAATGGATCCTGAAAGCAAAAGTTGCTACTGATTTATATTCAGACTGTAAATCAGCATATGTTTAAATCCAGGCCTGTTCATCAAATTCTGATTCTGACCTCAGGAAAATGTTCTGAGATCAATGAAACGGGAGATTTTGCTTAAAGTTAATCATTTGCCTAGGCACTCTACTGAATAAAAGTGCATTGCTGGCTGGGAGCTCACACTCTTTCCTAAAAATCAGATTTTAGATTTCAGCTTATTATACAAATAAATTATTGGTGTATAGTTTTTCTCTGGATTTTTCTCTGGCCTCTAGTGCCCCAAAATGCTTCAGTTTAAGGCTTTGGCTCAGACCTCGTCTGAAAGAATTTACCAAACCAATGCATAGGGAATAAAGACAATAAGGAAACTTTTTTCTGTTCTTATTTTTAAAGCATATATAACAGTAGGAAACATGAGCTTAAATAATACCTCTGTCTGCAACCGATTTAATTAATTCAGTTGAGTGGAAAGGGTAGAGAAATAATAATTATAACCAAATGATAAGTTTTGTTGACAGCTGCTTCTCAGCTGAAGCATATTTGCAACTCCAAGGATATTTACAGCTCCAAGCTCTACCATATCCTCTTCATTCCTGTGTTATTTAATATGTGGTATCTGCCTCCCTGAGTCATTACTAAATACCCAAGTCATTACTAAAGTTGATGTGAAAGAAAATTCTTTTCTTCTGTCCATGTCTTGTAGAATTTAAAATGGTTGAGGATTACACGTAAGAGGAAAAAATACGACCAGCTTTAGTCTCTTACACTTTAATTAACCTGTGGCCAGAAATAGCTTCTATTGCAGAACAATGTTAATGGTCCAACTGAAGCTGCTATTTCAAAGATTAAGGAGAGCATTCACAAAGACTAACTTCAGCTGGAGGATGGAAGTTTCCCCAGCCTCCTCCAGGAGCAACCCAAGGGCGCTCGCACGTCCTCTGCTCTGCGTCACACATCTACCAAAATGTCTTTCTCTCCATTATCTACATGGACTGCGAAGGGACGGCCAGCTTCCAGGGCCAGCACTAGCCCTAGTCACTACTGCCTCCCTTCCTCCATCTTCCATGGTGCTTCTGCTGTCACTTCATGCTTCATACCCTTGGCAGCTGGTTTCTGAGGAACTCGTAAGAATTCATACTCTGATTTTGTAAAGTGCCCGAGTATATGGCAAAATTTAACTCTGTTCAGGACAGTGCTTTAAATAGTTTCTTCCATTGAAATTTTCTTCTGGCAAGTTTCTGGTAGGCAAGTTTCTCAAAATTTGCACTCCATAGACGTACATCATTTACAAAGTCTATGTAGGAATTACATCCTACATCCAGCTCTTTGCAGCAAAACTGACAGCACATGCTGTCTTGTGTTTTCCAAAGATTTGGGTCTATCTGACAGATCAGGCTTAGTTGCAAGAAATTTGCGCCGGATGCAAATGTGTTGAGATTGCTGCACAGGAGAGGCTCTGCACAGTTAACTAACTTGCCACAAAATATGCAAAATTTCAGATATACAGGGAAATAGATACACGGAGTTTGGAAAAGAGAGAAAAAGCAGAAGATCTAGATGAAGTCTTGCATTCTGTCAGATATTCACAAAACGACTCAAAGGGAGACTCAGACATTTATTTATTTTGGGGGCCAACAGACTGACACACAAATGGTTTTTTGGGCAAAATGGTGGTCAAAAATGATGTATGATTAATAGGTTCTCTGCTCCTGTTTTCAGAAAAGGGATATGGTTCTTTATACATTACTGTGAAAATGCATTTTAAGATTCTTCACCTTAGATCAATCTAGATCTCTTTTTGAGACAAAGGAAACAAAATGTTTTTGGCACAATCGAAAAATAACAGCTTCTCATCGCACCCACCTGCTGCACATGAGTCTATTTGCTTTCACTTCTGCGCACCATGGAGAACGTTTGTTTGTGGCAGGAGGAGTAACCTGATCAACAAAGCCCTCCTTGTCTTTCTTGGTTTGTGTTCACACTGATACTGTGCTGCTGTTTTTCACTTTGCAATCTTTTTTTTTTTTTCCCCACAAGCTATGACATTTTTATTATGCTATTTATATTGTTTCTTAATAAAAGCTCTATGTGAAAAGATGTTCTTGAAAGGTCCTATTCAATGTGTGTTTGAACATATGGGTGAAAGGCCATACAGGATTTGTAGAAATGTGACTGGCAATGTGATGATGCTTCAGGGGGTAGGGAAGTAGAAAATATATTTGTTGCATACGGTTATTCAGCCCTTTTCATTTAAAGCTTTTGCTGTAATTTTAATTCATGTAATGTAAATGTCAGCTAGGTCTATGTATCTAGTGATTCCTCTTGGTGACCAGCCTCTGGAGACATCCAGCTAGTAGGAGATACTGGGTAGTACAACTTGTTTCCTTACCTATGGCCCTCATCATTGCCTATAAGCTTCTCATTGTTTGTGACATACTCCAACATGTATATGCAAAAGTGTTCAGTTCTTTCTCTTTAAGACTAGTAAAAGTTTTACATTTAAGAGATTTAATAGATTGTCCTTTCTGATTTTTCCATTATTATTATGACTGTAATGGTTGAGGCTTTTCAGTTAGGCCTTGATTGTAATTTGGGGTGCAGGGGTAGTCCCCTGGATGTCAGTCACCATGTTCATGTGCTTATAATTAGGTGGTAAAGAGCCTTAAAGCCTGACCTAAATCGCTGCAAGCTTCATGGAAAGCCTTCCATTGACTTCAGTGAGCTTTGGGCAATTTCCTTGTTTCAAGTGATGCTAAGGTGCGATACGTGTCTGAATACCTGCTTCCTAGAGAGGGCAGCAGGCCATAAAAAGTGACATTTTTCTATCTGTGTGGACTCGGCAGAGACACAACTCCACAGCTGTCCATGTCAGTCCGAGGGACATACCTAAAAGCTATCTTCAGCTGGTACTTACAGTAAGGTTACAGCCTCTTAGGTTTTTCTGCAAGTTTTACTCTGATGCATTTTCTTGACATAGCTACAAGTTAAATGTATCTGCCAAGCTGTCTGGCTTACTGGTTTAAACCAATATTTGCTTCACAGAAAATTGAAGAGGGCACTAGCAATTCTGAATGTAGTTTTGGCTCTTGACAGGTATGCATATTTAGAGATTTCCACTACTAAAAGTTTGGACTTTGTTTATTATTATTATTATTATCATCATTATTATTATTATTATTGCTGCTGCTGCTGCTTTTTTAACTTTGTCCAAAAAAAAAAAAAATCACTAACACGCAGACAGCATAGTTTACATTTAAAATTCACTCCAGGCAGTAAGGAAAGGCACTCAGCCTTCAGCAGGGGCTGTGGATTTACCTGGTAATGGTGCTCCTACAGCTGGAACATCAGCAATCATGAATCAAACCACTGCAAATAGCTGCTTACAAAGGCTATCTTGAGAATTAGGCATGGGCACCTTTAAGTCAATGTATAGAAACTTGAATTCAAATACTAATGTTTTTGTGGGGGAAATTATGCACTCAGATAACCCAGTGACTTAATGAAGTCTTAAAGCCTGAGACTGGTCTCACTCATATTAGTCCAATGCTGCGGTAACTGCTCTGACATTGTTCAGAAGATGATGGTGTAGATGAGGCAGATAAATGAGATCAGTCTGTGAATGCTGTCAGACTGGGTTTTTAGGCCCATAGATCTTACATTACCCAGGATCAGGATAGCATACTGAATATTTAACCCTGCTGTTCCTTGAGGAAATTATGTACCTTGGCTGCCTGCTCTCCCTTCCTTTCCATAGCTTTTGAATTCCCTGGTAATTTTCACCCGGACCTGACAGGTTTGCCAAAGGTAATGAGCTGTTAGAAGCTGAAATGGTATTGTATAAGGTGGGTACCTGTTCTTTAAATAAGTTTGTTCTTTTAAGCAAGACACACATGTAATCGGTGTTATCATTGGAAGTATTATACGCTACACAGTAAAATATATATCTTTAATATCACTTAAAGTAGCATTTCGAAATGCTGACTTGAAGTGAACTTTATATATTTATAAAAAAGCCCTAAACCTTTAGCAGTTTTTATACTTGGGGCGTGTTTCTGTGGTTTGGAAGGAACAAACCAAGCTGTGCCAGTTGTGCAGCTGTACTGGCTGCGCAGCTGGTGTTGGCAACAGGGTTTTGGTTTTTGTGACTGTGGGACCCTGATTGTCTTCCGAGGTCGAGAGCAGTCCATCCCAATGAGCAGCAAGTCAAGCAAAGATGCCAGGAGGCCTGTATGGATGAAGAAGGAGCTCCTGGCAAAACTCAAACATAAAAAGTAAGTATACATAGAAAGTAAGTATACAGAAGGTGGAATAAGTGACAGGTAACATGGGAGGAATAGAGAGACGCTGCTTGAGCATGCAATGACAGGGTTAGGAAAGCCAAAGCCCAACTGGAGCTGCGTCTGGTGAGGGAACAAGGCAACAAGAAAGCCAACAAGAAAGACAGCAGGAAGGGCTTCTGTAAGTACATAAGCAGCAAAAGGAAGACTAGGGATTATGTGGGTCTGCTGCTAAATGGGGCAGGGGCCCAGTGACACAGAACATTGAAAAAGCTGAGGTACTGAATGCTTTCTTCCATCGCTTTTTACTAGTATGACCAGCCTTCAGAAATCCCAGGCTGTGGAGACCAGGGGAAAGGCTGGAGCAAGAAAGGCCTACCCTTGGTGCAAGAGGATCATGTTAGGAAATACTTAAGTAAACTGGACAAAAATAAGTCAATTGGCCCTGATGGGATGCAGCCTTAGCCCATGGTGATTGAAAAACTAATCCTGGAAACCATTTTCCAGGCTCATGAAGGACAGGAAGGTGATCAGGAGTAGTCAGCATGAGTTCTCAAAGGGGAAGTCATGCTTAACCAACCTGATAATCTTCTATGATGAAGGCTATCTTACCAAGCCATCTACTGGATTGGTAGGCGAGGGGAGAGCAGTGGATATTTTCTACTTTGACTTCAGTAAGGCTGTTGACACTGTCTCTCATAACACACTTACAGAGAAGCTGATGAAATATGGGCTGGATAAGCAGGCACTGAGGTGGATTGAAAACTGGCTGAACAGTCAGGCCCAGAGGGTGGTGATCAGCTGCTCTTTTCAGTGGTGCCCAGTGACAGGACGAGAAGCAATGGGCCTGAAACACGGGAGGCTCCCTCTGAACATCAGGAAACACTTTTTTACTGTGAGGGTGACTGAGCATTGGCACAGGTTTCCCAGAGAGGTGGTGGAGTCTCTCCTCTTGGAGATATTCAAAACCCATCTGGACAAGGTCCTGGGCAACCAGCTCTAGATGACCCTGTTCTAGCAGGGGAAGTTGGACTAGATGACCTTCAGAAGCCCCTTCTAACCTCAACCATTTTGTGATTCTGTGAACTACAGCGTCAGAAATTTATCCACAGAATAGAGCTTCTCTCTTCAAGTAAAGCTCTCAGAGAAGCTGTTTTTATCTCCAAGCTCTGAATTGCATGTTCCTAAAACATATGTACTGGCAATCATATTTACTACATTGTAGTTACTGTTAGCTTTCCATTCATTTTACTCCAGTGTTAAAACAGAGAGAATGTTCTCAAATGTCAGTTCTTTAGGCACCCTGAAAAACACAATCTGATTTCACTGATCTCTTAGAAGACACTGGGCTCTGGAAAAGTCTTTTTACTTACTTTGTAGACATTTCAACGCTAACACATTGTTAAGCAAGATCCAAGTAACCTTTCATGCAGAAGTATTGCCACTTACTTCACTCTGATTTCCAAATTTGGTATAATAAACTCTTAGATAGATCTGTTAAACTATATTTGATTTATACACACACTGTTAGAAAAGCTCCGAATATAAGAGTAACTTGGTACAGGTACTCTTACAAGTTTGGTGAAGACTAGGAGCTATGCAGGTAAAAGCATTTTTATCAAAGCCTGAGTAAGGAAAAGAAAAGAAAACTCACTCTTGCCTGCTACGTTTGGCAGCAGCCGGCTGGCCAGCATTATCCAGGCAACGAGAATGCTCTCATGCCTGAGCCAGGCAGGGCAATGGGAAGGAGGCGCACGGGGTCCGAGAGTTACGGACCACAACCAAGAGTTTGGTATTGCAGTGTCAGTCTGCATGGGAACATGAGGGGACAGCTCAGGCAGATTTGGTGGGCTGAGGAGCAGATACAGGGCATAGAAACATGGAATCCCAATCTTATTAATTTTCTTATTTAGAATAACCTGTGGTAGGATGATATCTATGATAATTACCAGTTTCTAGGCCAAGCTATAGTACATGTGTTTTTCACAGGTTTTGGTTTGGGCGTATCTTTTTTTATTTTTTTTAAATAAAGCTCACAATTATTTAAATAGTAAAATCTATTTTAGCACAGTTCCTATGTTAGAACTTGTCAGTGAAGGTGCTGACAGTACAAATTATTCTTTCGCAACTCTAAAGCCAGCTGAATTTGAAAGAGTTCTGATTGCTCTAATATACTTAGCTTACTTTGTATAACATTTTTTAAAAAAAGCTACAGATGAAGCAGTGTTTCTGATGAATATATATATGCAATACTACTAGCTGCATAATAAAGACACAAGTCTTATTCATATATTGTTACTAAAAATTGGTGCTAACCCTGTCACACTGGATATTGCCATTTGATTTCTCACATGATTTTCTTAGAAATGCAGTGCTGTTTGTACAATGACTATGATTGCAGCTAGGCAAAAAAAAAACCAAACCAAAAACCAACCAAAACCTCTCTGCTCAGAAGGTATATTTTTGTGATTTCTTAACCCCTCCTCCCTCTCCATCAAACACCTCTCCAACTTGTGTTTTTAGTTCAGAGTAGCAGACAGAGAGTTCTGACGTCTTTAAAAACCTCCCTGAAGGCCTCTACCCACACTGACCCAATGTGAGAGCTGTGCTGATTTTTCAGTGCTCTCTGAAGGAGGATACCTGCTAGCAGGACTATTCAAGTAGACTTTGCACTACTCTGCTACTGTGCCCTGCTAGCCAGAATCCAAGAGCAGATAGGACTGCTTTAATTAGACAGAAATGGAGATAAACATATTCTTTGTGCAATGCTTATTTAGAAACATCTTATACATGGTACTGTTTCCAGAACAACAGGGAACTTTTTGTAAGACAAGTTCCAAGTGAGCCTGGGTTTAAGAAGCTCTGCCTCCGTTTCCTTTCGGTGTTGTGTTTGCAACGCTTTACACTGACCCTCTCTATTCCCGTTGCAAGCAGCCAATATTGCAGTCACGGAAATGATGAACACACAGACCTCTTCTAGGTATGGTTCAGGATTAAGCAATACCTCTCCCCACCTTCCTCTCTTCCCACGCCTACACATCGCAATCACTTGTCATACTGAAAGGATAAACTAAGCTGCGGCATAGATCCAGCTTAATAACAATAAACCCAACAATAAAGAAGGGGTTTGATTGAGGGAATTGGTCCAATTTATCACCTGGTTAAACAAACACTTGTTCTGGTGTGAAGGGCAGAGTTTAATGGGGGAATGACTAAGGATGGGAAAGCACAGTGCTTAGGCTGGCACGGCCACAAAAAGATGCTAGTCAAACCGTGCCCTGAAGTTGTAATAAAGAAAATACCTGTTAATCCATCAGTGTTAGCTCTGACCTGCTATGAGCTCTACTATTTTGGGTGACCACCATTGTGTGAACAGCTGGTTTTGCCAAATGAAAAGACTTGATTGGACTTTGAGCCTGGAGTACTTACTGCTTTAAATGAGTCTGTGCTTGTCTTTTGATTTAAGCTTTGCGTGCTGACAATCATTATTGTGTTTCCATATAGAACCACCTTATGCACACTATACTATAGAAGCTGTTAGCTCTGTTCCAAGAAACATAATAATCATAGAAGTACACATTTTCTAGTAAACTCTATAAACATGTGCAGTGATTCACGGTATGGGTCTCCAGATTGCAAAGGCTGGTATTTCTGTGATTTATTTTTTTTTCCTTCACCTGGAAGCTATGTGGAAGAAACGGATTGCTGCAGGGCTACATCCAATGAGTAAAGAAAGAGTGATGCCCTTGAGCCTGCAGAACTGTATTCAGGAAAATGCAGTGGTCAAGATTCTGTTTGAGGAGTAGGCTGAGCCATGTCACTAGCCCGGATAGCTGAGCTTTCTCTGTTGCTTCTGGTATGCAAGTAGCTTCAAACTGTCTTGCTTAAATCAGTGTGGGATACTTTTACCAGCAATTACTGTGTTGAACCTCTATGAACTCCGATTTTCAGCTCACTTTCAAAGTTCTGACTTAGAGGGAATTGCCTTGATTTAGCTAAGCTTGACCTATGAAATCATATATGACTCAGCCTGTCTCCCTTGTAAAGCGCTCAGAGACTATGATATGTGATACTAATAAACAGAGTGCCTATTTCTAAGTATTAATTTATTTACTGTACTCACTGAGGCTGGTTCATCTCACATTTAAGTTTGAACAGCACCATTTTCTTGAAAGAGAGAAATAATAACTAAAATCTGAAATGTGAAACTGTTCTGAGTTTCAGTCCGGTCCCCAAGATATAGTTGTGCACATTATATTAATACCCAGTGCTGAGATCTTTTAACTGACTGTATTAGCAAATAACTGCAGGGGCATATATCTGGATTACACATTACAACTTTTGCATGTAAATGTGTAATAAATGCATACAAGTCCATCATTAGATGGATTGGAAAGATCATTTTGAATAGAAGGCGAGTCACTGAAATAAAAATCTAGAGGTTTTTAGAAGACTGTTACTTCCTGACTTTTCAAAAGTTTCACAGAAAAATAGAACTTGACTTTGACACAGAGTATTCTGTCACATACTTGAAAACGCATTTCTAAAATGAACCCTTGATAGCCTGGTATTTTGACTAACGTCCTTTTTCTCAGTAAATTGTTCTTGTTCATAAGATGGATATAAAATCTAAGAGGTCAAAACAGAGTTCCTCTCTGGATTCAGTACGAGCTTTGCCGGAGGAAAGAGTAGTAGGAGTTGCTGATTTTGCTTTACGTCCCATGTCTATTGGTACTGTGCTAACATTGGTGTACTCCCAGGTGTTCTCCTTTTCTTCTCTGAAGTTTGTTCCACCGTTTCCCTTCTGTTCCATTCCTCTTTAAAAATATTTTCCTCTTTCTGCCCAGCCCTTCAAATGATCTTACTAGCTGTCTCACTTTTACAACATAGAAAGAATTTGATGACTAGTTTTCTAAAATTTAAGATAGATTTAATGACAGTCATGGAAGATAACTGTGCCTGACGTACACAATGTATGAAATAAAACCTGCACAGTATTAACATAACTTTTTAAGAGAAGAGATTGATCAGTATTTTCCAGAAAGGATTCCTCTTTTTGCAGTACCAGGGCTTTGGGTTCTTTGTTCTTCTTTTGTCCTTTATTTATTTATCAGTACTTACAGTATCTACAGGGTCCATTTAAGTTTTATACTGTGGTCAGCATGTATACTGGGAAAGCTAACCCAGGAACACTAAAGGATTAATTTTCAGAGACACAGTAAAGACTTAGACACCTAACTCTCAGTAAAAGGCAGTATCTCATGCATTTGAAATTCTTTTTGCTACATAAACATGATAGTGATGAAGACAAAGAAGCAGAATGTAACCTGTCCAATGTCATTAGAAAAGACTTTGGAATCCGTGTTTATCCCAGTTAGTCTCTAGGCTTGAACTCTTCTGACTACTGTACTCATGACAGCTTAGTAGAGGCCAAAGACCAAAATGCCATACGTGGGATAATCACCTAGCTGCCTTTCCCCAAGATCTACCGTATGGCTCTTGCATTAGTATTAACATGTGGCATAACCCACACTGTCACGAGCATGGAGAACTATAGCAAAATAAGACAGCATGAATTACAACCACGCCTTCCATTTCTTAAGCAGACGTTAATCACTAAAAACCTTGTTTAGGTGCCATGTATGTCTGTAGAAGCATAAAACCTTTTGAGAACTCAAAATGGTATAGCTTGTCTAGTAAGAGATGTGGCAGTATTTACCTCCAGCTCTGTACCTTGCCTGTTGTTGGGACAGACACATTTGTGCTGCAAATATGTTTCAGATAATTTAGGTAACAGCTGCTACATGTCTTTTGGAACCTGAGGGATTAAGATAAGCAGCCTACAAAATCTGTCAATACACAAACCAGCTGCCCCATTTCTGTACCCATGCTGTCTGGTCCCCACTGTCCCCTCCCCCCGAACTCTTCATATAGAAATAAAAATTCCTTTCCATTTCAGATATGGTAACTTGATGTAGGATCAGCACAACTCTCATCACTAGCCATTCATATCAACGTTTTTCCTCACTGATCCCCTCTGGCAACTTTTTTGAATTGCTTTGAATTTATAATTTGTCATATTGGGAGTTTTAAATGTAATACTAGGTTACATTTGATTGACTTGGTATTAAATATCAAGGGCCTGCTGTGAAGCCTACAAAAGTCCATAGGAAAACAGACTTCATCATTGCAATATGAGACATGCATTCTTTACCTTTTTGAACATTAATGTTGTTGCTGCATGTGAGCTGTGCTCCATGACACATCCCACATTTTTTTTGTGTCCTGATCATTTCAATCAGGAAACCTGCTCAAATTTTTTTCACTCACTTTCAATGACAATTAGGGCATGGACTAGGGTATGACTAGGCACATTCCTGGATTCAGGGTTTTGGAAGAAATCTTGGGCTGCCTTCCACTAGACAAAGCTGGGAAGGATGAATCCTCTGGGAAAGAAAAGAGGTAATACCTTCTGCTGTTAAATGCTTGCTTTTTTTTTTTTTTTTTTTTTCAGTGAGGGGCCTGGTCGTCATTATCAGTGAATGTATTCCTGGAGCACTGCTAGTAGCCATGTTGGCAGGATGCTGTTCTTCAGTTAATCATCTCAGCTTGGTTAGAAATTTGTCTGAGATAAGGCACCGTGATATTTATACATACGTTTCCGTGTTGCAGCACTAACAACACCTACATTAGATATCTTAAAGTTAGTGTGAATAATTCCAAGCAACCTGTAACATAAGGCATAAGATAATATTCTTAGTATTCTGAAGACCAAAGAAACCATTGCAGTGAGTACTGGATTATACAAGCGGTTTCCTTACAGCCCAGTAAGTAAATGTAATTGTAGCTCTAAAATCTTGTCAGCCTGTCTGCTAGTTGTTGAAGTACTACGGGTGGTACAATTTGAGAAGCGAACCTTCAGAATACACTGGAGGGAACAGGTGACCCCTGGAAGTGCCAAGATGTGAGCTCTCTCCATACGCAGGTGATTCGTGCTGTCTTGAGCTGATGGACAGAACGGTTCTCCAAGGGACAGTGTATCCATACAGACAGCCTGCCTCTGAAATAATGGCTCTTTTACCAGAACTTTCTTCATGAACCTGGAGTTTATGAAGTTTTGTAGCTGAAATGAATACTTTTATATCCAAGTGAGATGACTAAGGTCAATCTGCCAGGGTAAGCACCGAACCCATAGAGTCTCAATATGACAATTATATGCAAAATAAGGAGAAAAAAAAAAAGCCAATGAAGGTGGCTATCAATAAGAAATGGATAGAACAATGAGGATAAGAAGAAAAGTAGCTTTGGCAACAAACTTTCTGATTTAGTGCCAATGTCCTTTTTGACTACGGGTTAGAGAGAGAAACAACATTTGCAGCTATCTCCCTGCAGGCACCAGATTGCTAATAGAGGCAACAGAGCTTGCAGTTCCTTTGGTAGAGATCCAGTGTAGTGGATGGATGAGGAAAATGTGTCATAGCTTCATTGGACACTAAAATTGGTGTTGAAATAATAACAGATTTTTCTTTCAGGATCAAGCAGAAAAACAATCAGGGAAATATATGGTTTGGACTGTGTGAGAATTCCAGTTTTGGATTTTATTCAACAACAGCAACAACAACAACAAAAAAAAGAAGATTTTGATACTGTTTGGGGTTATTTAACCTTTTAAAACATGTTTTTCTCCTAATCTTGATAAAATTTTAATGAAAAATGCTGTTGTGAAACAAGAAAATGACATTCTGGTTTTTAATGTTCAAAATGAGCTGTTTCAGCTTTTTCAAATAAAACATTATATTTAGATAAAACCATGAAATTAAGTGCTAAGAGGCATTTAAAAATCCTCTCCTGCTCCCAGAAAAAACATATTGGTTGAATGAAGCCATATTTTATGAATAACATTGTTCCAAATAAATGACATTTTTGGTGGTTTGGTTTTTTTTTTTACTTTATAAAGATGCACTGCTAGCACTAATCCAGTCCTTTTACCCACTCTCGTAAATCCCATTGTTACATGTAATTTCACAATAAATTACAACCCTTTTACTGTAAATGAAAACCCTTTGTCGTCTTTCATAACTTTTCTTCATGAAATATCCTGCATTCCATGTTCGTGGGTGCTAAAATATTATTGTATTATTATAGAAATTGTTTGTGACATATAGAACTTTAAATAGCTGGGTATTTTATTAGCTTCCAGTATCATCAGAATAATGGCATGGGACTACAAAGTCCCGTTATGACAATTCTATGCAGAATGAGGCAGGAAAATTAGAAAAGGAAACAGAATGTCTGTACTGTAACTTTTCACCTCCTCTTCCTAAAGGAAGTGATAACTCAAGAAAAAAACCAGCATCACCAGAGGTACTGCGAAGGAGAAATAGTAGAGAACCTTGGGAGCATGACTTTTAGACCACGTTCATCTTAGAATTTGTAATAATGTTTGTTGCTTTAAAAAATAAGTTTGTAAATTGCCTAAGGTCAATATGACTTCAGAAAATCAGAAAAAATTTGTGATATATCTTCATTTTTGAAATGTTTCTAGAAATCCTTTTTAAAACATAAGATGAAAACTAGTGAAAGTCATAAATCCCTTGCAAATGAGAGTTCTCTTTTCAGTAAGCTAACTCTTATCTTCATATGTTTTTCCACAGTAGTTCTCACCACACATGCAATTCACACTCTTTTCTGTGATTTTTCTCCAAAAAACCCCAAAGTACAGTATCTACTGTACTGATTCTGTGGTACTATGTATTAGAATGTTTATACGAGGAAGAATAAGCTGGGAGATGTGTGGGCGATAGCTTTGTTACTGTAGAAAGACTAAGCTTGAGAAATAAGCTCCAGTCACTATGGCAATGAACTTAAACTTGCCATGTGCCATTGTAAGGTTTTTAAAATTCAATTTTTCTTTCTTTTTTACCACAACAGTAACATACAAACAATGAAGGAACAAGTGAGTGTTGATTTACAGCCCAATTCTGCAAACCACATCAAGAATAATGCACAGATCTCGTGGTGCTGTAAAATGAAGAAAAACTGAGACAGAAGGAGAAAGAGCAAAAAAAAAAAAAGAGAGGAAGAAATGAGAGACAATACCTGCACAACACTTTATCAGTCTTTCTTGACAATAGTCTTTAGCTTCAGCTGTATAAGCTTTAAGGTCTTTTTGTTCAGCAGACACTTAACAGCTAATTTTACTTTGAAGTTTGGCGTGCAGAAATGAAATGCACTTTTCTCCTTATTTCTTAGTTTCAGGCATGTGATGGGATGTTATAATTCATTCACTGAAAGCTGCCATTCCCATTGGGACTGTTCACGGGACTATTGGTAAGCTTTCAGCTATTCAGTAAAGCATTTAGTAGTATGCAAGCGACTGACAGGATGCAGAAAAAACGCATGTTCTGTCTTTAAAGCTGAGCCATACTAATAATGAATTGCTAGCGGAGTAATGGTTTCAAACATTAGTCAGTAAAGGTGACCGTATGATTTTATATATCCTCATACATATATACATACAAGTGTGTGTGTGTGTATATATAACAACATTATAGAAGAGTTTTTCTTGTTTTCTTTTAGTCTAATAACTACAGCTGTATAACCCTGTAATGCAATGCTGTGTACAGAGATAATACTTTTAAATAATCACTGATTGATTACATTGCCATCATAAAAACTTCTGAAGAACAATTTTCAAACTGTAATGATTATTTTATCAGTATCACTCACTCGTTTTGGAAACTGAATGCACTGCAGACCCAGGGCTAGTTTACTGCATCTCATTTAATTTTCACCATACCTGTTGCTATCATTTAGATTTGTTTAATAACAGTGAAAAAATCACAGTATAAGATTCTTAAAAATGCAGGTTCCCAAGCTGTGTTTTGTTTTCCTCTGGGCACTTTTTGGAGGAAACAATACTAGAAGAGATCACTTGGGTTATTGATTCAAGTCCTCTGCCACAGCAGAATTGTTCTTTTGTCTACACATGGGCCTTTCCTGTTGATGTAGGAATGAATTTCTGTGGCCATTATATATCGAACAGTTTAGTCAGAAGTGCTAGAAGTAATCAAAAGGAGCTAAAAGAGAACAAATTGCTTTTGTATTACCAATAATTTAATTTCTGCCTTTTAGCTGAAAAGAAAAATTAGATTGAGCACTATAAGCATTGTAGTTCATGCCAACAAGCGACACAAGTCCTCAATTTTACGATACTGGAAGCTCTCCCTCATTTTTTTAAAGGAAGAGCATATGTACAGAGAACCAGGCTATGCTGGATGTGTATGTGTGCAGGGAACGAAATGTAACAGATTGGATGAAATATGAAAATTCTAGTCCATTCCTGAAATTCTGATGCTGGCAAATGGTCAGTTATCTTTGTTCCAAACACAGCTAGTACAACATTTTGTAAGATCAAGCTCTCTAATAAAATATAACATAACAAGTACTAATCGCATTGCTGGTGAGCTGCTGGAAGACATTCAGATGCCATAATAATGCTGTAATCAGCACTCGAGAAGAACAGGTATAAATGTGTAACCTAATTTAATTCAGGAAAGTACATATTTTTATAGTATTACTTTCTGCTTAGACTTAAATTATTATTTATACAATCAGAACTGTCAGTTACTAAAGTAAATAAATATAACTGGTCCTTCGTCTCCTTTGTTTCCCTGGATACTGTGTGTGCAGTGCGTCAGTAAGGGCAGTTAATATCTGTATGTTCAACCTACT
Source organism: Grus americana (assembly GCF_028858705.1). Classification (NCBI taxonomy): domain Eukaryota; kingdom Metazoa; phylum Chordata; class Aves; order Gruiformes; family Gruidae; genus Grus; species Grus americana. The sequence continues at coordinate 44,162,290 of NC_072855.1, forward strand.
GTTTTTCTTCCTTTTATGTCCCTTATTTGTGGATCCACAGGTGATCTTTTCCTTTGTTCCATCAAACTGCAGTTTTCATTATACTGGCAGATGCCATTAGGCAACAAGGAAGCTGATTGCTGAGTGTGGTGAAAATAATTGCTTATGAGTCCATCAGGCCCATTTAGGGGAATAATTGTGTTTACTCTGTTTATCAGTGCAGAATTCAGATGGCCAATATTCAGAGACTCTCAATTTTTTTAACTGAAAAGAAATGATTGATCTGATTATGAACACCAGGAACTTTCCCAAAGTCAACCACCCAAAATCAGTATTTTGCATTGGTTTTGACAGAATGACACACTTTTTAAAAGTCTAAATAAAAGAGCCACTGCTTTTATTTCAAGGTTGCAATTCCCATTTATTATTGTGTACGATAAACATCTAGATCATTTCCTCAAAATCTTTTACTGCTTAAACATACACACACCCGCACAAAACCCTTTGAATTGAAAGCAACAAGAGGTTCATTGCAGACTAAGTAACCTGGAATCCTTTTGTGATGCTGTTTTTGGGGCAATAGCTCATGACTGATACATGGGAAGGAGCAAAATGATAGTTGATCAGGGTTTAAAGAGAAGTTAAAATTTTGATTTAACACTGCATATCTCTTCTGTTTTCCCTGATTAATTTTAATTTAACATAAATTCCAATTGGTTAGACTACTCAAATGGTAAATTCAAAATCTTAAATTTTTAAATTCATGAATGTATTAACATTCAGGTAGGAAAGGGTAGGAAAGCATGCTCCAAATAATTTAATATTAAAAAAACCCCCAAACTCCAGCACTTCCACAGGGATTCCTTCCTACTTTAAGTTATGACTTTTCTGAAAGCTTGAATAACTCATAGAAAAGAGCAAAGCTGAATTTATGGAGATAATATCACCTGTCTCACCTGCCTCCATCACAAATAGATTGTATTCATCTTAGCTGCCCTCTCCTTGATTACATTTCATATTTGAAATGATTATTATCCTAAATTATTTCCTGTTTGAAGTATAGTTTTTTCAAGTCAGTCTGACAGGCATGCATCTCACTGAGATGCCTAATTGCCTTTTATACTGGAAAATATTGCTTGAAAAACATGTGCTTTCCAAACCCAAACTGATTCATACATAAGGAAACGTCTTGACAAGATTATTTTTCAGCATGCAGCACAAGGCATGTAAGTAGTATGAGATCTGAAGACTATAAAAATCAAATCCCTGAGCACCTAAAAATCTCCTGTTAATCCTGTAGGAAAAAGACTTCTATATTAGGATTGAGACTAAGTACTAGATGTTTCAGAAAAAAGGGTAAGGATTTTTTGTGCTCAGAGAATGTATTTTGCCCGATCCCCCCAGCTGGGACTGTAACTAGCGCAGCTGAAGAGCCCATCCGACCACAACCCAAGGCAGTCTGAATAGAGACTATGTGGGAAGTGTTATCCTTCACGGGTTGCTGTTCTATGCATGAAAACAAGAGTTAAGGTCCAGGACTAAAATATTTTTCAAGCATGTAGCTCATTTAACTACTTCCACTATTCCTCCTATTATTGAAAACCAACCACTTTCCATTCAAAGTAAATGCTACAATAAATCTCGGTACCGCTCACTTCCTTTGCCATTTGGAATAATTGGTTATAACAGTACAGCAAAATTAAAAGATGCGGCGCATGCAGCCTTTTTTGTCATGCCTGTAGGCTAACATCAGAGATGGTTAAGGTGCAACATACATCAGCCCAAAAATGGAGTTAAACAGAGGATATTTATGCCTCTGAGGTAATTTTTTTTTCTTGTTTCCACATACGGAGGGGTCAAAAGGGCCCAAAGGAGAGCAGGTTCAGAGCTACACACATTAGCCTGGGTAAGGCAGTGTATCTCTGGAAGGGAGCAGGCAGCCTTGGCACAGATGCATAAGGTTCTTGTGTTCTCTTGCAAAGAGTCTGTAGTTCAAATCTCAAACTTGTGTAATACCAAGAAAAATAATTCTCAGTGATAATTGCCAGGAACACTCCAGGTTATCTTTTACTCCAGTGTGACCTAAGTATCTTATTAAATAGTATGTGTTTGTGGAATTATATAAAACTCCTGATAACTTGTTTAAAAAAAAAGTTTTTGTTCTCTAAGCCTGTTCCCTTCCCATCAATAAACATCTTTGCACATTTGGTTTCTCATTAGAGTTTCTAGCATCCTAGTGGAAATAAATGTTATAAGATTGTTTTTTCATGCTAAGTTAATATGTTGGTTTTGCAGACTGGAGGATGTTTTCTCAGCAGGGAAATAATAATTCTGAAAACAATGGATTTTTCTTAATGACATCTAAATCTTCCTAAGATATCCAGGGCTTCAAGCCAAACCATCCACAGCATGAGTTTGCCTCCATTTCATCAGTGATTGTGTTGGTAACTATGCATTAACAATGATCCTCATTTTACTTATAGGTGTATAATTAGGTATATCCAAGAGCTAGCCCAGTTAGTGTGTTGAAATAAGCCCCAGATCCCTATACAATACCCAGCACCAAGACATGCCAGTTCTAATGAATTCTCAAGGTTACGGTATTTTCACAGTTTACAGTGCAACATTGGCCACATATCTGGCTTTGCAGACTTTTGGTAAAATGAAAGGCTACACAGTTTTGTTGAATTTGTGAATAAAAGCTATATTAGTTTCCCCATTCAATAATATTTTTCTCAAAATAACTAGTTTCAGTATCAGAATGACTTAACATGCAATGGATATAAAGGGGAGCAATCGTATTTATTGTTACAGAATTCCCTCAATTTAATTTCTCCCCCTTAATCTGTCTTTAACAAGTGCAAGTGCAAGTGCAAATGCACTAGCGAGGACATGGGGCTAACTGCACATCGGTCCCACTTAGGGCAGCCTGTTTTTCTGGGGATGTGCTGATCTTCAGCAACTTGCTTCAAACCAGATTTGACTGACATCAGTAATTCAGATCAGGTTGCTGAAAACTTCACAGTCTGGGATAACTGGTCTCATTGCACAAGCCTGTACCGGTCACTGACCGTAACTTCATTAAATTCCCTGAATCCAGCTGGTTTCATCACTGCCAAGCTACTATTATTATTACTATGCCAAGCTGTCGTTGCTGGAATTTACAAACAGAAGCAGAAATATTTCAAGTCCTAAATGATGATAATCCACTATTGTAAAAACATTTTTCCATGTAAAATAAGTACTATCAACTATCACAATTTGTTTGCTGAGATCAGGAAAGGTCAGGGAATATCTTTGGAGAGCCTTTTTTGCCAGAAGAAATTACTTACATGTTGGTGAAACTAACACTAATAAAGATTCTCATATTGTTGAGTACTTACTGCACTGAACACATCTCCATTTTTTTCTACTTTCACCTGCTTACATAATTCTAATAGATCAGAATAATGCATTTTTCCTTTGGAAAAAAAAAATTAATTGTTCTAAAATTTTACTTGAATTTGCTTCTTCTGCCTTCTCCTTCACTCTCCACTCCCTTTCCAAAGCAAGCCCAGGGGACTGTAATTCTTTATTAAAAATGTATCATTTGCAAATCTGCTCTTATTTCAGACTGTATTTTGTGCTAAGACTTTCCTAAAAACACGCCCTTTGTTTCTTAAAAGGGTCTATAATCAATATTTTGATAGCGTCTCAATTGTACTGCTTATATTAATAAGAAAAAAATTGCTGAAAGTAAAGCAAATCAATTTTTAGGGGCCATGGTTGTACAAAGAAATCTTATTTCATGTAAAAAATATGTCCCTATGTACCTTGCCTGACAATAGAGAGGTCCCAGATAGGAATTGAAGCAGACAATTAATTTAATTTAGTTTTATGCTATTTTAATTATGCCAAATTGATATAAAATACCAATAAATATGAGAGTATTCCTCATTCTTCCATGGTTGCTAAACTCTGTGCTTCTCTGATGCAACCAGCACATAGACAGAAGAATATAAATGCATCCAGCTTCCTTTTGCCCCTGTGAGCAAGCTGTTGCTTTTAACACAGAGTTTAGCTTCATAGTTTCTGGAAGTTTGGGGTTCATGCTTAACATGGCACACTGTATCTAGTCAGTTAGTTTGCAAAATGCCTTTAATGCAAGGTGGTGTGCACTTCTAACCAGTAGAATCTAGAAGAGGTTTTAATGTTATGAGCAATATACAACCATATAAAACCAATAATTTGATCGATGTACTGATGATTAGTATTATTTTATTGCAATTGCGTGTTTTAAAGTATCTGACATCCCTAAATGTTGTTGGTGTTCTGATGTGTGGCTACAGGAAGAAAGAATTTTTCAAGACTATGGAATCTCTTATGCCTTACCCCGCAGTAAGGTATTCAAAGGGAGTCCACCTTTTAGAGTTGGTCTAAGAAAACCTGTTTAATTTCATGCCACAATAGAGTAGGCGAGTGCATCCGGTCAAAGCGTCAGATTTTGGCATAGTGATAGTAATCTCCACACAGAGAAGCATTTTCTGAACAGCACTTGTTTGGTTTCTTGCTGTTCCTTAGTGCTAGAATAGAGATTAAGGTACCCTCAGCTGTATTTCTGCCAAAGCTGAAGTTCCAGAACTGGAAGTAATTGTCACCTATTTAAACTGGTATCTCTGTCATCATGCTTCCCTAGAAATTCTCCTCTTCTGGTTCTTTTGCTCACGGTATAAAGCACAGTAACAAAACCACAGCATATACAACAGAACAACAAATCATAGCATTATCAATAGAAAATGTGCCCCCAAAAATATGTTTCTGAGGGTTCCAAAGCACCCTGTAGACACAGCTTGTTGTAGGAAGCAACATAACATAATTTACTGTTCAGAAAAGTTTCTCTTTCCCCTTCTTGCCTTTATCTAAGATGAGGATTTTTCCCAAGTTGAGTATCAGTGCAACATTTGGAAGCATTAATCTCTCTGTACTGCTTAAAATGATTGATAAACCTTGGTCGGTTTGGGGGTTTTTTTATATGCTTCTTATTTTACAGCAATGATGCCTCTAGAAGAACTGATAGCATATCCATGGGATTGTGGTCATATAAATCACAAGTGTCAAGCAATGCAATGCTTTTTCTTTTTTTTTTTTTTTTTTCTCTCTAAACAAAGCAGAAGTGTGGTATATAGAGTAGTTTCTCCAAATGTTTCTCTGGGGAAACTCTTCCACGTTTTAAGTTCTTACATCTGAGCAATATAGCATCCTGTCAAAGAGATATGCTGTGAATTCTAACATTTCAAATCTTGGACAATATGTCGTGCTAGTCCTTACAGCATCTGCAATGCGGTAGTCATCTTTAACAATTAAAAATCACATTTTCATCTGTCTACTGGGTTCCCCAAACCTAGAAATTAAGAAGCCTTATTACTTTTTATTCAAAGATAGTAAACAGTCTCCAAATCCTGCTTAATTAATAGATATCACTTTAAATGAGATATGTCATCTGAATAGCAGAAAATATTCTGTAAAGTTATGCAGCTTAAGTCTGTCTGGGAAGGGGAACATTTCTCTCCATTAATCCTTCAAAATGCTTTTCAAATTTGATGACTGCCATGTCGATCTTGCATAAAGATCTCCATGGGATGCCGCTGATCATCCATGGATAATGAGATACATAGTTCACTGCTGTTTGTACTGTACTGCTGACTGATCTGTGCTCACTCTTCCAATAGCCTTATGTGGACAGCGTAGGAGAAAATGATGAAAATAGATCTCTGTAAGAATCTAAAAATCTGACTTTTGAGGAAGAACAGCTTTTGCCTACCATTACTTTCTCTCAAAAAGGAATGAGAAGTGTAGCTGGGCAAATAACACACTGATGTTTCAGCATGCACTTATTTGAAATGTGTAATGAATGTCCTTCGTTTGTACTTATCTCTTTCACTTAAAAGGACATTTGCAGGAAAAATAGCCATGGCTTGAGCCTGGAAACCAAATGATAGCCATTTAATGCTTGAATTAATAGAAACATACCTCAGCCTGGAGTGTTATGATCACATAAGCAGCTCATGTTCACTTTTTATAACACACTGCAAACTTTCAGTTGATGCTTATGAGAAAGAACATTTAAATTGTGTGTAGAACATTTACATTTCTATAACAAAATGGCCATTTTGTCTTTCTGGCTTGGTTTTAGAGTGATGATCATTTCTATTCAAAGACTAAGTGGATCAAACTTTTGCTTGGGTTTTTTTTTTTTTTTGTCCAATCTCTGTGTGCAGAATTTTCATCATAAAGATTCCTGCAGCACTGACAGGAAGATTCACTGATACAGTGAGAAATGGGATAAGACAAAATACAAGTGTTTTCATATACAAACCTCAAAACTAAGAAACATATATTTCAAGGGTTGGCTTCTCTGACTGTTGCATAACAGGAAACAGTATTTTCTTCACAAGTTCAAAGCTGTCAACATAAAAAAACCCACGGCAGCTTTAGCTTAGTATTTAATTATCTGTAAAAAAAAAAATGCTTAATACAAATCTGGTATTAATTTTATAACCCTTTAGAAGAAATAGAAATTTGGAACACTATTATTTCAATGATATTATTACCATTGGACACAACCTCATGGAACTTCAAAGTTTTTTACCCACCTACATTTATTACAAGCAATTAAAACTGGTTATTTAAAAAATATATAAGGGAAAAAAACATATGCTGCCTTCAAGTATTTCCAGGGCTACAGAGAAGAAAAAGGACAATGGATGATTGCATATACTAAATTGTTGCTAAAATATAACAAAACATTTCTTTAAAAAGTGTTTTACCTTAGCTGAAGTGTAAGCAATTTTTCTTACGTAAAATATGAGCCCATCCTAAAATGCTGAATCCTGAAATCCATGGCACTCCATAGTTATTTGCCTTTTCCCAGTATTAAGGTAACCTCCTACTAGCTTATCTGAATTTTGTTTATTAAACCAGAAATAGGACCAGCTCAGTAATATGAATCCTGTCACACCAGTGGAGGCAGTAGCCTCCCTCCAGGAGCATGTAGTTGGAGAGGTCTTGGTCTTTTTGCAGATATTTTCACTTAACTACCACATTTCTCTTCTTGCTGATCTAAGAATGTGAAGTGAGGCAGTAAGTGTACCATGATTTTGAGAGGAGCAGTCAGAATATCAGAACAGACAAAAGTCCTCTGTGCTCTTCTCTGACACACTGCTGGAGCAGCCAGCAGAATTTCACATTTTGGTAACTCAGTGCATTTTCATGTCATAAAAGAAAATGGCAGGTCCACTGCAGTGGCTACCTACTTATCACCCGTTCAACCCTGTTTTGAAAGAAACCTGAAAATCTGAAAATTCAAGCTAATTAAAGCATTCTGGGAGTGGCTGCTGAACTGGCATTTCCCATTATGCTATCATTGGGATCAGATTTGGCTATGCGTTGTTATGTGAGACTGTATCACACCATATTATAAACTGATATTACAATCAGACTATATCATATCATATTATTGGATATAATGCTTTCCATAAATTTCAGACTTCACCTAAGAGTATGAAGTATGACTCCATATCTATGCTTGTGTAATTTAGCAACCCATTATGTCCAGTGTCTGTTGCTGACGTGAAATACCAGTGCCATCAATTCTTAGAATTCCACTTATATGAATTTATGTTTTCAAGGCTTTGTTTGCTTAATGAAAGCTGATATTCTCTTTCACAAGGCCAAAGATCAGTTCTTTTCTCAAGGACTTTCCATGAGTCCTTCTACTCAGGAATAATTTCTCTGGTATCTAAAATGTCACTCAATTCTTCTTTTCTCTGTTTCGACCACAAGTAAATGGTTCAAGCCTGCCTGCGCACAGTGCAGCATTAAAAATGTTAACAGAATATTTTTCATCCTGAACAATGTGGTTCTCTCAGGACATAGCTCTATCAGCAAGGCCTGTTTACAGCCTTGAGTGTTCAAAGTTTCACAATAAGAAGTAAAGTGTAAGGCTTAAAGCTGTATATTGTGACAACTGCGCACAAAGTAGCAGGCTATGCTGTTTCCAGGAATGAGAGGAAGGATAGGGTGTGATATGTCAAAATTGTACCAACAGCAGTGGATGATTATCTCAGCATTTTCTCAGAATTCATGGGGCCCTACTTTCTCTTGCACTATGGAAAATTAGGATATGAAAACATGTAAGTGATGAGGCTTAACTTCTGAATATCAGCTGACATACAAAATAAAATTCTAAGTTTCTTCTGATGAGTATTGTAGGAACTGAGACGTTAGCCCCTCTTCATACTCACAAAAGAGGAGCAGAGCTGCATCTTTCTTAAACACCTCTAACCTTCCACTTTTTATATTGCTTTAGGCCACTGTATACATCTCTCTTTGCAAATGCACAGCTAAATCCCCCACTTTCCCAAAAGCATGAGCCTCCGGAAGCAGATGCCCTCCTTACAAGGCTCTTGCACTTTCTGGCCTAGACTGCCAATGGAGCTTGAAGCCCCGTCGGCGCAGATCTGGACCCAGATTCTTGGCAAGGCACCAGGCCCGAGTCCCGGCATCCTCAGCAGAAGACACCCTTGGGTGACACTTGCCCTGGGGACAGGGCCATCAGTATTGCTAGCCAGCCCATGACAGAGCATCCTGGCCAGAGGCCAGAAGAGCAGACAGCTCACCCCTGCCTACAGGGAGGGCACCCCGCTCAAGGTGACAAAAAAGGCACTTGAAGAGTGCCAGCGGGGCTCGTGCATGACCTGCGCCCTCCTTACGGACAGGTCCCCATGCCCAGAGTGCCTTTCCACCCCTGCCTCCTGAGCTCTCTTCCTTGGGACTTGCTTCTACTGCTGGGGGAAGAGATACAGCACAAGTTTAGGTTTTGGGGGGAGCCAAGCAAAACCTTCTACCCACTCTCCCAGACAATCTAACTGCCCTCCTCTGCTTTGCAAGCGCTATAGCTTGGCTGGGACTCTAGGCATATTTTCTAGAGCTTGCAGGTGGCAGCACTGTGAGCAGGGACAAGAGGAAGAAGCATCTCTGTGCAGACCTTTGCTCCTAGGTGGCTTTATTTTCCTTCACTATGTAAGTTTTTTTTCCCCTAAAGATTGTGTTTCGTTGGTTTTTTTTCCTTGTGGTTCTATTAAGACATAGAAAATTTAGTTATCATATGCATTGTATAAGTCTTATTCCAATAACCTTTCCTGTTTAAAGAATTGTTTAAAATTTAAAAATCCATGTCCCAAAGGCTTGTTTAGGTGAGTTATTGTCCCAGTCATTCTGTGTGTAGCTCTTACTGCATTTTCTCTTTATAACCAGTTCCAAAATTGCATTCATGACTCTCTGTTGTCTTCTATGGCAGCTTTTACATGTAGAGCCAAAGTCATTCTTAAAACAAAAAGGTTTTTTCAGTATTTTCTGCTAAAATAGTTATTCTTTGCTTCTACTTTGGCACATTGCTGCACAAGATTGTTTGCTCACTTACTGTGATGGGGACTGTCCACTTTCTAGCCCTATCTTATTTCAGCTTTTCCTACCTAATCTCTAACTCATTCTCAGTTGTGCATTTCCCTGGTCCACTTGTAGTGAGTCAGTTTGCCTTCCCTGGGACCCCCTGGGGACGAAATGAGCCTTTTTAAAGATCCTTTTAGGCTTTGTTAAGATCACTACAGATTTTCCCGCTAAATTCTCACTCTCCTTGCCACAGTAACCATTTTAGTACCTCAGCTGTGTCTCGTTGCTGTGTGTTAGCTTTTTCCTTTCTCTCCTTTTCAAAAGCTAATTTACTGCTTCCCAAATCAGACTTCTCTCCTGCTTGCTGTTACCATATATGTAATCTCAGGTAGCTCAACATTTTTCCACAAAGCCCAGAGCTGGTTTACCTCAGCATTTTCCTCTTAAAATTTTCTGCTGTCCACTCCCGGAACCCAGTCCTTCTCCACCTAAACCCCACTGTTATCACTTCTAAAGTACTTCTATACACCTAGCCAAAACCCTTCACTGCCCATATGGGGGTATACCTCTTTTTTCTTCTGAAATCCTTGAAATACCACATCTGGGATACCTCAGCATTTCCCACCAAAACTTTCTGCTGTTCCCTCAGACAAACTTTGGCACTTCCCATCTGATACTTGACTACCTCCCCCTGTGAATTGACTCATGTTTTACTAACCAAAACTGTTCATTCTACTTTCTGAGACATATTAGCACTTCTAACCAAATCCTACACTGTTGACTCTGAGGTTCCTCAGTGTTCCCCAACTCCCAAATTTCACTGTCACCTTGAGGCACCTCAGCACTTCATCCCCATGGCCTCTTAAAACAGCTGAGTGCCCTTCACCCCCAAGAACCTCCCATGTTGCCTCTGAGATTTCTCAGCTTTTCTCCCCCAAAATGGTCTGTCACCCTGATGTATCTCAGCATTTCCTACCAAAAAATCTCAACTGCCCAGCTCAGACATAGTGGGTTGGGTCATGTGTCATCCCCCCTCTGAGGATTTTCCCCTGAGGAAAATCTGTGACAAACCTCGCCTGAGACCTCCACCATCGCTGCTGAGGTATGTCAGCATTACCTTAGCGTTTCCCGCTCACGTCTCCTCTGCCTTGTGCAGACACCTGAGCGCAGCCCAGCCCCCCTGAGGTGAACCAGCGCTTCCCGCCCACCTCTCCACACCACCACCTGCGGGCACCTCTGCGTCCTGCTGGCCCCGCCATTACCGCCGCATTTCCCACCCAAATCCTCCCGCCAATATGCCTCAGCGTTTCTTGCCCAAGCCCTCTGAAGTACCTCAGCATTTCCCACAAAATCATCTCTCTGGTTTTCATGGGTATCATGGACTTACTGAATTTTGATTACTAGAATATTAAATTCTGTCTGTGGCACTGCAAAATGAATACCAACTTAGGTACCTCAGCATGTGCTGCACTGCTGCACCTCAGAGGTATGTTAGAACACCATCTGTATAAAGTACAGTCGAGATGCCCATAATGGTCAGTAAATCAAACAAACTCTAAAACTTGTCTGGATCCTCTGTAAAAGCAGCCCTATCAGGACTGTTGTTCCACAGTGCCAGCTCACCTACTGAGTAGTCATGGCTGATCTGAAGTAGGTCATACCCAGACAATTGTCACAAATTCTGAGAAGCACTGGAAGAAAATGTTCCATCGGAGAAACTTTATCCATAAATTACTCTATGAGAAGATAAGCTTGTAGATAAAAAATAACCCCTTCTATCACGAAACAGCAAATCTCCTGAAAGATTAAAAAAAAAAAAAAGGTATGGTGTTGAGTAGGTGCCTTTTATACATAATATCAAAACTTCTGATGGCAAAGAGACCAAGAAGCCTGTTTACAGAGATCAAGATGTCAGTTACACTCTTTGAGGGTTCAGGATGTAAAATATTAGAAGAAGTAGATATTAATGTTCTTTGTCTAACCCATTTTCTGTGACTAGAGACAAGAGGAAAATTGAACTTACACAGAAACAAAACAGGTCAGTTCGCTCACTGTAACATGTACAAAAACTCCTACAGTTATCAGTGAGCCTAACATTTCACTCACCTGGTTGTGTGGAAATTCCTAGCATTTATGCTTAGCCTAAGTATGAGCTTTCTGTTGAAAAATAAATCAACCATTAGGACCACTGAATCTTCCCATGTCACTCTAAAACAGAATAATTTGGATCTCCTGTCCAAAACTGGACATGTGGATCTCCTGTCCATAACTGATTCCAAAGACAACTCCATCCTGGGCTGCAAGCAAACTAGGAATTGCAACTGGTCACTGCCAAGCTTCCTTGCCTAACTTCCTCGTAACTTGGCCTTTTTGGCTGAATGAGTATGTGAATGAGCAGCACCATAGTTGTAAAGACTTCTCAGCCAGTTTTTGTATCTCTCAAACAGAAATGTCCAGGAAACACAGTATTTGAAAAATCTGGAAAATATATCAGTATATAAATACTGCCTTTCTTCAAAAGGAGATAAGCTGGTGCAAATTTATTTAGATTATACGTTAACTAAATGGAGATCAGAAAATTAAACACTTTATCTGTGAAAACATTTTAATTCAGAACAAGTAACTGTAATTGGTGAAGGCTTCTGAACATGCTTCAGATAGGACTGTACCATCTGGAATTATCAGCAATTTGATGAAATGCCAAATTTTCAGTTTTTAATTTACTGATATTAGTGGAATCTATTTGATATATTCTTTATTTTGGATTCATGACTAACATCACAATATACTTTTTGCTGAACCAGAAAGAAAAAATTGCCTAACAAATACACCTAGCTATTTGTATTTTTGGTATTTTTATTTTACAATTAAGAAGCTTCTAGGAATGTCTAGATGAGTGATCATTGCATTACTTACTTAAAAAAACTCTTTTGCAACATGGTCAGTGTTTTGTTAATTTTATTCCTGATCCCGGTCAGCTTCACGAAGGACACTAGCCCCAAAAAACATGGTTTATTAAATACATAATACAAATATGCAAATTAAATACAAATCACAGAGTAGTTTTACTATATTGTGTAACAACAGATGACGAAGGAATTGAGTGAAGATTACATGCATGTGGCAATAAAGTAATAAATCAAAGAAAGATCATGCTTTTTATTTGTTTTAGTAATTGTCCTTCAACCGTCTTTGAGTTTCTCATTCTGTGTACAACTTACTAAGAGTAAGTGCAATAGAAATAGATTTTTAAAGGATAAAAAAAAGATATAAGCACTCAAATAATGTAATTGCTTTACCTTCATACTTCAAATTTACTCAGTCTTCTGGCTAGCTTTGATTTTTTAAATTTGACATTACTATGTCTATGTGATCCACTATAAAAGTATTCTACTGCTTGATCATTACCCCCCTAAATACTCTAATATTGCTCTCCTCTGCTCTTGTATATTATCTTTTCCCAAATAGTTTATTAGGTAGGTTATTGTTAGTTTGTCCACAAAGTAGGGCTTCATATGTCAATGACATACATCATAATGCCACAGTCTAACAACTAACGCTCGCTCCTAGATTACCTTCTCATTCACAGTTACTTCTTCTCTTTCAACTTTTACCAGTAGCCAGATTTCCCCTTGCTACCATGGGCATTGTCTTCTTCTAGTGTTTGATGTTCTAGCATCACAAGTCTAGTGGTTTTCTCTATGGAAATAGTTGCCCTTTCACTGTTTCATTTCTCTCAATCTGTGTATTTACCAGCCTGTTTGTCACAAAGGCTGACTTGTGCCTTGTCAGTAACTCCTCTTATTCCCAGTCAGTCCAGCCGGTTCTCTCTGGCACTACAGTAACCAGTTCCCTGATGGTGGTGTGACCTCTGATCTGATATAATTTGTACTTAACATTTGTACTTACCATTTGTACTTTCCCACTCTTTTATTGAGCTCTTCAAAGTACAATGAGATTCCTACCTCATTGCCAGAAAGAAAAGATATAATATCAGTACTACTATTAAGTTAAGGTACTCTGTTTTGAGTTCTAGAGAATGGAAAGATGAGAAATCAAATCAGAAGCACCAGTTGCCTGAATGAGTAAGACGTAGGTTGAAGATAGAAGGAAGTGAGTCTGAGGAAATGGCTCCATTTATAAATTTGCCATTTGAAGTTTCTTTTCTTTTTCATGTGCAACTGAAACTCCTTCCTCTGCTCTGACACTGAACAGACAGGATGGCTGCCTAAGAAGGCTAAAAAGCAGGGACACATGGCTGCCTTACCTTTGTGTGTGACATGTAGCCATTTTGTGTAGACATGATTTCAGCTTTGTGGGAATAAGAAGCTAAATCATTTACAATAAATGGGCATTCCCAGATGAATAGAAAATGAATGAGCATCTCGGGATTGTATTTCCTTTGAATATATTGAGTTACCTGAGTAAGCAAATCCAGTTAAGGAAATTATAGGCCCTCTCTTACTTTTACCAGAGAGGGCAATGATTGCTTAAAGTTCAAGAGTGTCACTTTCTGGCCACGAGGTGAAGGATGCCTTTCTCATTGATGGAATTAAGCTCTAATTATTTATCAAGGAGTTCACCACAGGGTCTGAAATCGGATGTCATGTGTCTCTAATGTTTTGCTAATATTTTGATTCTCTACTCTAAATTTTTGGTTTCTTATAGCGATCGGCTTTTGGAGCACCTTCTTCCTCACTTCTGTCTCTTCTTGCCCCCAAAGAAAACAGGACAAAGCAAAGTGGTCTAGTTTCTAATATCCAGCAAAGTATGCTATTGGATGGGGGCAGTACACATTGGTTTGCAATGAACACATTGCTTCTGAGGGGAAGGGGCTGAACTTCTAGTGCAGTTTTGCTTCCTTTCCCACACTGCCTCAGAATTATGTTTCTGATGGAAGTATGCTAGCTTATACAGAGGGTTTCATGCATAAAAGAAGGTAATGACAGAAGGTAGTACTTACATCCATAAGGAAGACAAAGTCCTAGATATCTACATTCACAATAACAGCTTGATAGAAAACAGGATCTGAAGAAAAAAGACATGGCCTGAAAGTATGAAACCTCCCAGCTGTAGACTTTCTGCATACAGATGGTAAATGAGGATAAAGCTGTTCAATTGTAACTTTTGCTAGCATATGACCTTTTGTCTTAGCTTAATCAATAAAGTAACCAATACTTCTCCAATTTTCTCTGAATCCATCTTGAACAGTAAAAACAATTTTTCTATTGCATATCTCCAAAATTCAGAAAGCAAACCTCAGATACTGACTAACAAATGGAATTTTGAGATATTTTAATTAATCTAAGCAATAAGAGAAATATGATTAAGGAATATACAACATATCCCAAAAGAAACTGAAATCCAATCTGAATATACTGCATGATGTGTCTTGTAGCATGCCTGGGTTTTTTTGTGAGAGGCACCCACTAATTATCATCATTAAAATACAACATGGAATGCAGATACTGCATTCTTTTTTTTCAATAAAAATGCTTTGTGCTTTAGAGTACCGTATTGTGATTGAAATTAACCCTCTGAGTAGGAATAGTAAAGCATTTCTGAAACAGATTATTTTTATTGTTGGCTAAGATGCCTATGTGTCTCTTGGGAAAATTCTGCACAGAAATAAGAGTAAATATACCATGCAGCACACATATTAAGTCTGTCTCTTAGGCAATGTCAAACCAATTGCGTATATATTAGTAAGTTGACTGATAAGTCTCTGAGTGCGTACAATAACTCAGACCATCCCTTCTGTATGTGACTTAGTGTGCATAAGCAGATCGGGCAGAGAGTTCCTGTGCAGTAGCCATTGCTTCAGAAGTTCTGGGTATCAGGGTGTCTCAGAGGAATCAGGGACTCAGGAACTACCGCTCTCAGAAAACACAAAAACCTCTGTATTGGTTCAGGCCAAAGACTCCTCTAGCTGAGTATCCCGTCTGCTGTAATAGAAGATGGTGCTTGTCTAAAGGAAAAACACAATTAACAAAGCTAGCATAGGTGCTCCTAGCCTGCAGCAGTCTGTGGCTCAGGAACCCTCTGAGGCAGTGACATTATCTTTACAATTAATAAAAACTTCTGGTATCCAAAACATTCTATGGAAAGGAGTTCCATAGCTCAATTATACGTGTTGTGTAAAGGACCATCCTTCTCTTTTTTTTATTTTGACCTGCCTCATGCAGGTTTTAATGTTTTAATGTCATTGTTTTAATGCCTCTTCTTATTATCAAGTGTTGTTTCTTATTCATATCCCTCATAAATCTCTCTGACAGTACATCTGGGGTTTTTTTTGCAGATTGAAGAAGGCTCTCTATTTAGTACAGAATCTTCCCTACGCTGTTCCAGTTCTACTATATCCTCTCTGACATGAGGGATTGCATACGGTATTCAAGATGCAGAAGCATAGTCGATTTATTCTGCAGCACAGTATTTTTTCTGGTTTGCTCTCTGATAATTTTTTTCCTCTTTTTTTCTTTTGTCTTTGTCTTTTCTTTTTCCTTTTTTGGATTCTTACTGAGTGCTCAGCTAATGTTTTAAGAGACCTATTTGTTATAATCCTAAGGTGTCTTTCAAGATTTGTAGTAAACAGGTCAGAATCTATTATAGTATCTGTAAAATTAGGGCTGTTTTGTCTCATATGTATGATTTTACAATTTTTGCTCCTGAAATTTTTCTACCTTTTTATCACCCAGCCACTCAGTCTCTCAATGTTCTTCCGCAGTTCTTCACACTCACCCATATGTTTACTATGGGTGTAGTAATCATTACTGCAATAGCCAGCAAATTTTGACACCTCATTTTTTTCTAGATCACTTGTGACAATAGGTAAACCAAAGTTTTCATATATTGGCCATCTAATGCTTCAGGCTGAGAAGGTTTACAGTCATGTTAAGCAGTTCAGCTTTTCCACATATTCAAAATTCACTTTTAAAAATGAATCAGCAAATAGACCAGAGATCAGAACTCAGAAGCTCTCACAAAGTTTCAGGACACATGGTTTGAGACTAAAATAATGCTAATATGGATTACTTTTTACAGAAAGATACTAGATCAAATAAGGGGAGACTGGATATTGGCACTGTTGATCTCATTTAAACTGTACCTCTTCCTTTGCCTGGTCAAAACTAAGGTAATTTTTGTAAAAAATGGCCACTTAGTGCAGTAGGGAGAAAGGTTTTGATCAATTCATAAGGTCTGTTTTACTTTCTGAGGCACTGTAGTAGCATTGCTTTTTATCTTACTGTACAGTTCATCAAACAAAAAGAAGTATTCTCCATTTTGTGATGTGGAGAGTGGATGCTTTTCTAGTCCTTCTGGACCACAGATGAATCACATGATTGTCTGAGATTGCAGGAGACTGGATTTGATGAGCCATGTCTCTTCTACGTCTCTGTTCCCTGGTTCCCAAAGAGCCTTGTATCTACAACAACAAATTACCACTAGAAAAAAAGAGATAGGATTAAGTCAAACAAGCAAGAAAGAAAAGGAAAGGCATGATAAGAGAAGAGAAAGCATATAAAACTCCTGGGACAGATGGAGGGGCAGTGCGAAACACAAATTCCCTGGATGGGAAAAGGGAGGGAAAGCAGAGGCAAGGAATTTTAGAAGTTCTGTGTAATATATTCATTCTAGTTTCTCTTTCCACTTTCTTTAGATCATTGTGGTATATTGGGTACAACTTGTGTATGCAATGTGAAATTTGCTTGCTTGTTCTCTTTCTGATGACTGTTATTTCAGAATAATCATTGAGTAAGCGCCCTCCACTGTTTGTTTCCATGTGTGTCTTACTGGTGACATTATGAGAAGACAACTCCATTTGCTAGATTTTCAATTTTGTCTGAAGACACTGAGCTCATAGGCACCATAATTTCTCTCAAGAATGAATTCCGTATTTCATCAGGTGGGTTTCCAAAAAGACTACTTTCTTCAGACAAGTTTTACTCGTGAGGTTTGCAATTCACTTGTAGTTCTCGTGATGGATAGCGTGATGCAGATCTTACCTCTCAGTGAGGAATCAATAATAAGATTTGAGCACTAAGGCAATGGGCTTTCAGTAACCACTTTTGCTAGGCAGAAAAACTTCTGTTTTCTGAGATATTTTCATTTTTTGTAAGGTTTTGGTGTTGGTTATTTTTGGCGGTTTTTCTTTTTTAGGTACAGAGAATTATAATTGAGTTAAAGGTCAAATGTACATTGGTTCCCTGTGATTAAGTCTGAATGCAATGGAAAGACCATCATGTTCCAGCCAAACAAATGAAAAAATCAGTTTATTTTGTGGAAGGAACTCCCTAAGTACCAAAAGAAATGTGAAGGTGAAATGAGTATGCATAAAATTCTTCAGGACACAATGATTACCCATAAGCTATTCAACAATGAGTCTAAATATGCAATTTTCTTACCTGCTGGTCTCCTGAACCTTCCTGTTATCTTAGGTTAGGCTGCTTTCTTTGGATACTTCAAAGAAGTGCCTTTTTATAATTTTCCATACAAACCAGTTTTTGTTTCAAAGGGACCTTTTAGAATTTTTCATAGTCCTTTTGTTATTCTGTTGCTTAACATTGATCTTTTGGAAAAAAATAAAACCAACTAGTTCTTCCTCATGACTAGGAGGAGGTAAAAATTTCAGTGCTACGAGTTTGTATATTGTCCCTTAACTCTGAAATACCTTAGCTCTTGGGTCTTGACACTTCACATCTCACAGCCCATTTATGCTGATGCTAGTGTTTGTAGGGGTACACAGTGAAATGTGGGATCTGGGACTGATCTGGCTAAAAACTAACCTGGGGGAGGTGGTGGTGGTTTAAATTTCCCTGGATTTCCCTACCCTGACTCACTCATGTCTGCATGAACGCCAGTGCTGGCACAAGGAACAAGACAGACAATGAGAACTGGGGAAAGGGCAAAACCATCTTTTGCTGGCAGTGCCAGTTTATGCTGCATTGAAGTTATGAAACTACGATGTAAGAAATACAATCTGAGATGTCAAGTGTGCAATCTACAGCAAAACATCTGAATACAGGGAGAAAGATCTTTTAGATTCAATTATTACTTAAGAGGATTAAAAATGACATTCTTTAATTTCTTCACGAATTTCATGCCTAATGCCTGTCGTATATTGACACTTTAATGAGTGCCTGTCTACCCAAAACATTATTGCGAGCATGGAAAGAATGCTAGGCTGTGCAGCCAAAATGAGATGGATTGGTTGAGAGCACGTGTCAGGACAGAAAGAAAGGTCTTCCAGGTTATGGAGACAGTCAGTAAAGTGCTCTGGTAGTCACAAAAACTTTACACAAGGCTGTGGGACACATGCCCCAACCACAAGAATTTATGATAATCAGATAAACAACCAGTTTACAAAAACTTGTTCTTTTTCTTATATTGAGGGAATTATAGGGAAGTCACACTCAATTTTATAAAGCATATTAGTTTCTCCAAATATGACTCCCTACAAACTCCAGTACACTGATTTCAGCTATGCAGACATTTGAAATTTCTGAGCTATTTATACATACTAGAATAAATCACATTTATAGATGCAGCTTGGATGCAGTTGGTTTGGCAACTAAGCAAGTTATGCTTATATGGGTATAATTTAAAATATTGGACTGAAATCATAACTAGAAAAATAATGTAATAGGCTCTAATAAAAGAGTTGATAAATGAATGGTACAAACTCTTAGAATAATTGGAGGTGAACCAGTCCGTCCATCAGCGAAGGGATTTGGATTGTTATTGATGAAATTGGCTGTGGGCAGCTCAATCATCACAAAATTACTGGCTATATTTGGAAGAATAAAGTAAAAGAAGAATATGGAACTATAAGATAAAGTTGTGTATTTTTCCATATTAAAAATATATTTTGGGGAAAATGTCTTTAATCCTTAGAAGTCATATTATTTCTTTTCATCTAGTTATAAACTGCCCAAAGAAAGAACTAAGGAGTTTGTGTAATTTAACTCTGTACAATAATTTGAACCTTTGAAATGAGTAAAACATTCTGTACTGTAGCTATTTTAATCTTGTTTCAGAACTAGATATCTCAGCTGTGCAAGCTACAATATTGATTCGTCTGAGTGGAAAGAAATATGACTAGCAATAGTGATACAGAAAATTCTGTTGATCTGATTTCCTCTCCCTCCCTCCCACTGCTCCTGACCATGAATACCTTAACCTCCAATATTTCAATTGATGAGTGGGGGGAAAAAAAAAAAAAAAAAAAAGAAAAGGCTCTGAGATTGGAGCAGTAGTTTCAAAACTATTGCAAATTTAAGTTTCCCCTTGAAACTGGACTAAATATATGGAACAACTTGAATGTATAATGGTGTGGGGAAACCACAGCCTTCACCACTAGATACAATGAACAGCTCACCTACAGTATGAGCATCCAAGCATCCTTGGACAAGGTCTTCACTGCAAAGTGGCACACAGACATATTAATATGGATGGGTCACCAAGGATTGTCTAATACAAGAGAAGAGCTGATAACTGTCATTTTTTTCCTGACCTGGTTTGGTAAGGGATGTAATAAATCAGTCTCTTTCTATTCTATTTCTGTTCAATGGGTGGCATCGACATGCAGCTTAAGGTTTCTTCTCTAACAGAAAAAAATTGGTTTTCTGAAGGGAATTTTTTGAGTCTGCAAATGGAACCAACCATTGGAAGAAAGTTTTAAAGTGATTTGTTCAGTTCCCTGGAGTAATTATTCTCAGATGTTAGAGTAACAATTCAGATGTCAGCATTCTAACATTGCCAGTCATTTTAGAAGACACATTCAGTTATGTCACATGTACTTATCTATTTTTGTAGGTCAAAATGAAAGCAATTTGGGAGACTATAACAGAAATTTTCTTTCCTTAATCAGTTTAAAAAGTGAAGTATTGTGAGGAGTGATGTGAAGTGCCATCCTTTTGCTCTGGGTCACGTGGAGCAAGTCTACACTAGAAACTTGAAGCATGGCAAAGGCACATAGGAGTGTGATTTTTTGAAATCACTATGTGAGCAAAAAGCCCTACTGTAATTGCACTTTTACGTGTTTAAAATGCTTTTTCCAGTACCATTATTCCAGTACTCATCAAATCCATACACTCTTGTCTCTCTTTCTCTTTAGAGGAGAAGGACTGGTGCAGACCTGAGCTGAAGAGTTGACCAGCTGTACAACTGTGCCCACATCACATGAAAGAGTAGGAACTGCTGTTCTGGCCAGTGCTAATGAAAAGGCTAAATCAACACTAATGGAATTCCTGTCACCTCTTGGCCCAAAGCAGGAAAGAGTGTCATCAGGAGAAGAAATGATCTTCTGAAGGGTTTATCGGAGCCAGCTGCAGGATATTAGATAAGAAGAAAACAAGCATTTCTGTTAATCCATTCAATGCTGTAACTCTGAATCTGTAAACAGATTTGCCAGAAGTTTTATGACCTCATGCTACCTGCAGACCACATTTAGAGCCTGGAGGAGCAATTTGTCACTACAAACTGTCTGCAGCTTCAGTGAGTAATGCTACAGTTGGGTGAAAGGTAAATTGCACGGTAATAAGCAAGGGAAGAGGATATGTCAATTCAAACTATCAGGACACTGTAACAACTCACTTTCCGATTCTATTTTTATGTACCTTTATAACAATATTTCCAGGATGTTATTTTTCTTGTTTATTATTTTATATTAAAAATAATTCTTAAGTGACACAAGAATCTCAATTAAGATCTAAGTAGCTGATTATACCGATGAAACACTGAAATTCATTATACACAAAATGCTGTCAAATTACCTAAATAAACCAACTTGAAATTTAAGAAAAATTGTTTTCAGAAGTATGTTTTTTCAAATTTACTGTGTTCTTTCTATTAATTAAAGTGCATTGTTCTTATACCACTTATAATCTCTGATATCACTGTGTATAGTCCACTATAATATGAAAGCATAAAATGTATAAATGATGTCAAAATAGTATTTGTTTTCATATTTCAAATATATTAGGAAACATGGCTTCCTTTCTTATTCATGCCTTTTTCTCTTAAGACACAAAAAGCAACATACTGAAATCTCCAAGTGATTCTCCACCTTCAAGTTCAGAAGAGATATTAGGATGAAACTATGTTTTTCAACAGATTCCTCAATTGCAACCAAAGAAATTCAATAAAACATTGTAATAATAGTTTGAATAGTGTCATTTTAGCTTTAAAAGTATGATGGGAACAATTACACACACCTGTCTCAGCCACAGGAATAGATAAAAGAAATGTAGAAAACAACACCTCCAGAGAGCTTCATCAAAGAAATTGCAGGCAGAAAACAGGCCAACAATCACTGTTAGCCCTGCCTTGATGGATGACGTTGGATTCCAGTCCCAGCAGTGACATTTCTTAACTGCTCAGACCTTGAAAACAGGTGTTAGAACTACTGTGATTCACGTGTTCATCCATAAAATTACTAGAACATAGTTCATCCATAAAATTGTCCTAGAACATCTTTGTGTTTGTGCTGCTACTTTGCAGATTACTTAAAAATGCCCTGGCCAAATGGATGATGATGTTTACTATGCATCATGTCTTTCACTATCCTCATTCTCAGAGAAATGCTATCTTATATGTTCTGCTGCAGTGTTCAGATAAAATACAGTATCTTCTTGTCTGAAAGATACTGCCAGTTCTGCACAAACACAGAGGAAACTGTCAAAACACAATCCAAGTGCCGGAGTACAGCTACAAAACACTTACTAAAATCCTTTAAAAAGCAGCAAAGACATGATTCATGAGACATTTGAAGGATTTGACTTACATAAGTGTAAAGTACAGACTTGAATATGCTTTTACATTTCTAAGAGGTTTATATTTAGCAAATAAAACTAATTTTCATTTCCTCATCATTCAGCTAATTCAGTCCTACATTATCACATCAATGATTTTACCTTTGGTTAGGAAAGGATTTGGCCAATATAAGGGCTTTGTCTGCTTTGGGGACCTGATTCCCTCCCAGTCACATCAATCAACTTTCTCACACAAACTCACAATTCTTGTAATATGGTCCATTTCAGGTAAATCTCAAGTCCCAGTTCTGAAAAATAATCAAATCAATGAGAAAACGCTCACAGTAATAATAAACTCTCCTTGCTTAGTTTTAAAATGAAGTCTGGTTTTGCAGGATCTCTTTTTGCAGGACTGGGTTTTAGTGGGATACTGCCTCTACTTACTCTTTAATTGGATATATATCTCATTTCTGTCACTTCATTAGGGATGAAAACATATTTGCCAGTGAGATTCAATAGAAATAATTTTTATGATTGTTCAATATTTAAATCTCTGTGCAATCATCATCTAATTGTTGTTGCCATTTAATTGCATGAATTTTTAAAGTTCTCTTTTGTTAAAGAGTTTGCAGCACAGGGCAGTGATGTTCAGACCACGTGCCCCACGTACCCTCACTTTGGGATCCCAATGTTGTCACTGGCAAAAAGAATACTCCTAACCCAGAAGCTCTGAGTAACTGTGCAGTGAGAGAGTTTACTTCTGTTATTTATACATAGAGCCTATATAGGCTCCTCACTTAAGGCAGTGCAAAAACTGCCAAATGCCCATAATGTCCCTATTCTGCTTAATTTTAGATAAATGTAAGAAAAAAATACTGATGAATTATGCTATATACATATCTGTTTAATTTTCCTACTAAATAAATTCTGCTGGTTGCATCTGCTGTGTCATGTTGTGTTGTGTCATGTTGCAAATGAAGAGTGGAACTACCAGAGAAAGTCATCTTCTGCCTGTCAGATGCTGCCCTCAGCCTGTGTGGGGTACTTTGGAAGCACTCTTGTGACAGTTTTTACAACACAGCCTGGACGTTCTGGGGAAGAATGAAATGTTTTGGGTACCCTTTGAGGTGTGGGCACACAGTTCTCTCAGAGCTGGAGGGGACACTTATTACATGGAAAACGCATCATTCTCTCCTCCACTGTCATCAGATATTCAAGTCCCACTCCTCTTTGGCAGTCTCAGCATTATCACACATAACTCTTTCATGTATTTCTTTGTGGGGTTCCTCCTTATTGCACTCTGCTGCTCATCCTGTTGCCTGGGAGCAAAGACAGCCTCAGCTCTCGATTCGGAAGCCAGTCCAAAGGACAGTGTGATGAAGCTCTGTGACGGTCAGGAACACACAGCGTGGGCACAGGGCACAGCGCTGTCAGGTTGCAGTTTGGAGTCTGTAGGCTCACAGTGACCTCCTCATGATGCTCGTCTTTGGAACGTCTTTCGGGTTTTGCCATGGACAAGTTGTGCTCAAGAGAAGACACGTGTCTCCTGAGTTATCATCATGGGGAAGAGCTTTACGCCCCCCTACATGCAGAGGCTGGGGGAGGGCAGGGGGAATTCCTCCTTTCTTTCCCACAGGAGAGGATTCTGTGTGCAGCCAGATCCCTGTATGCCAAGGGAAAAGACTAAGACACCAACAGGCTGCTTCTCCACTGAGTTGTGTGGGGCGTTGCACAGACACCAGAAAACCCTTCAAGCTCCAAACCAGCAGGTATTCATGGTGAACCTGGAGTGTAAATGGACAATTACATTGTGGTGAACGGTTTGTTGATCTTAAAAATGTGGTTAGGTTTCGTAGAGCTAGGTATTATTATAGTTACTACAGTAGGGTTAGGTGTTACCATAGTGACTTGGTATTATAGAGCTTAAGTTTTAATTACATGAATTTTCTGTGTGTTGTCAGCATATTTATAAAATATCAAAACTAATCCATCCCAACAGGTCCCTGCAAAAGCAGCAATGACCTCTAGCTCTGTCTTTCAGGCAAGCCTTGTAAAAACAAAACTTCGGCTTTTGATTTAAATTAACCATAAAATTTACTTAGCATGAAGACTTAAGTAAACAAGACTTTAGAAATGATGACAAAATTCATTACCGATACCTTCCATTTTTTTTTTTTTTTTAATAGAACGGCTTATTTTAACAGACGGCCTAGACCCACCAAATATTAAAGAAGCAATTACTGCCTCCGGGCACCCTGTCGGCGCCGCTGCCCTCCCCCGCCGGCAGACACCCCCCAGGAGCCGCGGGCCGCCCCTCACCCCTGCAGCCCCTCAGCCCCGCAGCTCCTCCCACCCCGCAACCGCCGCTCCTCGCGCCGTCCCTCCGTCACAGGAGGACCCGCCCCACCCGGAGCGCGCGCTATAGCCCACGCATGCGCTCTGCCCCTCACCGGGCCCAGACAACCTCAGCGCCTCGGGGCAACCGGAAGTAGCGTATGGCTGGGGGCGGGGCCGCCGGCCGCGTGGGGCGGCTGAGGTGCGTGCCCTTAGTGCCGGGATGGAGGCGCAGCTGGAGGTGGTGGCGCAGATGGAGAGCTTGGCGTTTGAGCCCGGCTCCGGCGTGCCGGCCGCTGAGGGGGAGCCGGGCGAGGAGAGGGAGCCGGCCGCTGAGGGGGCTCCGGCCGCTGAGGGGGCGCCGGCCGCTGAGGGGGCGCCGTCCGCTGAGGGGGCGCCGGGCGAGGAGAGGGCGCCGTCCGCTGAGGAGGCTCCGGCCGCTGAGGAGGCGCTGGGCGAGGAGCAGGCGGCGGGCACGGACGGGGTGCCGAACCCTCCGAGCCCCCGGGGGGGCAGTGGGGAAGATCAGGCCCCACCGCCGCCTTTGGGTCCCAGCAGGCTTCCTGCCGCAGCTCCCTCATCCGACTCGGACAGGTGGGTTTAGCCCCGGGGCTGGGCCGCGGGGCGAGGGGTGTGCGTGGCTCTCCGTCGGTCGCTCTTTCCCCCCGAGGCCTCTCAGGCGGCGGCACGTGTGGGCCCGCGTCTCAGCGCTTTGCGAGCCAGGTGTCCGAGCCCGCCCCCCTTCCTCCCGCCCCAGCGCTTCAGCTTCTGTAGCTTGCTTTCTCCTTCCCGTTAAATGTGGCATTTTCTGTTAAATCTCACTAGGACTTTTATTGTTGAATTAATAAGCTTCCAGACCAGTGAGTATAAGAGCATGGGGTGTAATGAAAACGTGAGTTTGGTGGTGGTGGCCTGTAGAGCGCCATGCTTGGTTGGGCCACCGTGACCGTTTGAAGGTCTTCTTTGACGTGGTCCTCACAGAGTGTTCATACATCAGTTGTGGCAACACACTTGCAGTGTTATTGCTGAAAAAATCTGGATGTACGGTTCAAGTTAAAGAGTCTGCAGATATTAACTCATGCTCTGATGTTGGCATCTCAGCAGAAACGCTCATTCTACACCTGTATGTTTTTTATAAAAGGCTCTATCTTCTACTTGCAGCTGTGCTTTAGTGTCCAGTACAGTTGGTGGAAGGTAACTTCGGTTAGATGTAGGCTCTGTTTCAGTCTTAGAAGCCTGCACACTTCATCAGTTTCAGTGAGTTTTGTGTTTTCTTTTTGGGCCATTGCAGCAAGATGGGTATGTGCTCCTTCTAACTAGTGGCGGCTGAAATGAAGTCTAAGAATTTCCTCTTAAAAAGAAGATACTGAGCTGCATTTACAGTTAGTGGGTTAAAGCTTGACTTTAGAAATACTTCGTGTGCTCAGTTCAAAGTTTTTCTAGAACATCACGAAGTGATGGAGAGCGAAATTCCTGATCTATGGCAGAGGCTTCACCTGTAGCCTTTTTTGCTTCCAGAATCTGTTACGCTGATGTTCAGATGAAGGTTAATGACAGAATTTCGATAGCTTTAACTTACTTAGCTGACTACATGTATCTCAAACTTTTTTCTTTCTTTCCTTTTTTTTCCTCCCTCCACTAATTGCTCTTTGGTAGTCTGAGTCATTCTTTTCTTTCTGCTATGTTGATTTTATTCCAAGAATTCCATATTTGGCTTTTTCAGAAGGTTTATTTGGAGAGGTGCTCTTATTTGTTGTCTTTCCTATCAGCATTTGTTGGGGGAAAAACAAAGAACATCAACAGGTAATTGAAAGCCACTCATTTGCTTGTGAAGACAATATAATACCAAAAAATCTAGAAGGGAGTGGGTTTTGTATTTTATATATCACTTTGTTTCAAAATGCTGTTTTCTTACTGACCAGATAAGAAAGGATAGATCCAATTTTATGAAAGTTTGATTGTCTCGGTGTATTTTTGTGTTAGGTTTGTAGCATGGTTTTTCAGTCACCAAGATCAATTAGTCCACGTGTTTGTTTCTTCCACCAACCCTTGAAGAACTTTTGCTAAAAGGAACATGTTGACATGAATAAGGACTGGTTTCTTGCTGTGCCTTTTGCTTGAAATATTAAGAGTAAAAGACAATAAACATCTCTTATGCATGTGCCAGTGAGAAAAATTAAATTACTAATCTGTGTGAATATATACTAGGGGAATTCAGACAGGCCATGAATTATGAAACTAGTTCCTTTTATCTGCAAAAATAAGAATTTTTTTTTACCTTCATACTGTAAGATGCATTGCTTGGAATAAGTATTTTCTTGACTTTCACTTAGCTGTATGCTAATGTTGGGATTGTACAAGAAGAATGACTGTGAACTATAGCATGTAGTTTAATGTATTGTCTTTGAAAATTTTTTTTTGTGCTCAGTTACGTCAAGCGATGTTCAAATGTGAGAATTTAAGTGGTTCATAAAATGGAAATATGCTGATAGTGCACAGATATTATGGTCCTAACTTAGCTGTATTTATCTAGGTGCTGTACTAAGGCGATCATCCTGTGACTCTAATGTCTCATTTCATTTGCAAACCAATGAAGTGTAGGTCCCAAACTGTGACTATTATGTATGTCTGATAGAGGGAGTTATGCAGGTGCTGGTCTTTTGCGTGGGGTACCCAGTGGGAGAAACTGGACTAGATGAACTTAAAGAGGTGATTGCTCTTGTGCCACATGCCCCATTCAACAGTGAAACAGCAGGAACTCGAATGAGCCATTGTAGTTGTTAGCATTTGCTCTGTACTGCAGAAGAAGCTACTACTCTTCTGAGATTATTTTTTTTTTATCATCTTGTCCAGTGGCTTGTAGGTTCAGGAAAGATTGCTGCTCTTCTGTGTACAAATGTGTACGTTTAAGAAAAACGTATCTGGTAACCAAAGGTATTTGAGTTATGTATAATCTAGCCACTCTTTTTATCTGTAATGTGGAAGTCTGTATTTTAACTCCTGTGTGTGTTTTATTCAGTGATACGGATTCAGATAGTTCATCAACTACATCCTCATCTTCGTGTTCTTCTTCAACAATATCTGAAGATGATCATCCAATTGAGAAGGATAACAGATCTTACTGTGTTAAAACAAAAGATGAGTTGCCTATTGATGTAAGTACAATATGTTATCTTTTAAACCTTTTTCTAGTAACCTAACTAAAAATATATTCATTTAAAATATTTTAAAGTCATTGAAAGACCTAGTGGTTGAATGTACGTTTTTACACTAATTCAGATATAGCACAGTTAATGACTGAAAAGTAAGATGTTTTAAGTTTATGAAGACCCCTCTGAAGTGAGGTTCACAATTTACTTTAGGTTCATATTTGTGTAAAATCACAGTTGCAATTAATGAAAACAAATTTCTGTATAAAATTCTGGATATTTTAGTACATTTTTTGTTGTTTGTATATTGCAGGCTTTCATCATCCTTTCTCTATGTGAGAGACTTGAAGGTCTGATATGTCTTGCAGGCATATTTCAAATATGTTTAGCCTTGAGGTAAAAATTTCAAATGTTGTATTAAGCCTCCCAGAGGTTCAGATTGCATTGCCTCTACTCACTTAAGCAAAATTATTAGACTGATCGTAGAAGTGGGTTGTATTTGTTTTATTCTGCTATTTATTTATTTATTTATTCTGTTACAGCACTGTTTTATGTATTGCAGGTCAGAACCTTGATTGGCATCAAGATACTGTCTTTTGGTTTTCATAAATAACATACTCATTAAGTATTGCTTCCATTATTCCTCATTATCTCAAAATTAAGAGGTTTAAAGGAATGAGTTTTAGTAATTATCTGCTAACAGATTATTAGCTATGCATCATTTATAATGGTTTACAATTAGAATGATAATATAACACTGTAATGTCAATTTACATTAATAGTATGTGTTTATCTGTTATTCTGTAGATTTCTCCCCTTCATAAAAAATGCTTTCTGGGATGAGAAACCAGTCTGGTGAAGGGTACAAGAGATTATTAGAAAGGTAGAGGAAACAAAACCTCTGAAGAACAGATACGTCTGGCTACATTTACCTTTGCCTCAGCAATCTTTAAGAGTTTATAATGGAGTGCTAGATGACTGGAAAGGCTGAGACATTGATGCACCTTCGTAATAGCAACAGGAGATGAGAACATGTTAAATCTTAAACTCTTGCTCTAGAGACACTTGGAGTAAAGAAAAACTCTTAGGATATGCTTTTATCCCTGAAATTAATCAAAGATTGAGAAAGACACATAATGTGTTCTGAAGGAGTAAAACATCAGAGCAATTCCTGCTTACATACACTTTGTTTTGAAGGATGATTAATAGTAGAACCATTAAAAGTGCTTCTGTGACAACACTTTTTTTTTTACAGCACTGGACTTTTGAATGAAAATCCATGCTCAAATAGATGTGCTTAATAGGTGTTATTTACCTTTTTTCTCAATGATTTATTTAAAGAAAATTCATGTTAGTCTGAAAATGCTTTGTTGATTTGCTCTTCTGTCTCATTAGCTTACTAGCTTCAAGTCCAAGTGTTTCCAAAACATTGTCTTTCTTTTAAGTACTGGCCTGATTAGCTCTGCTGAACCAATGAAATTATAGCTTTTTGCCAGTGATAGTTCTAGCAACTACATCATTTCCTGTATCTTTTACTAAGTCATTCTACAGTAATAGAATTAGCCTATGTACAGTGTTGTAGATTGCCTTATGTAAACTTGAGGGAATACAATTTGAAAATGTATCTGTTAAAAATGAAACTTGATGATTATAGTCTTTTAACCCCAAGTC
The DNA here is from genome assembly GCF_028858705.1 of Grus americana. Taxonomy (NCBI): domain Eukaryota; kingdom Metazoa; phylum Chordata; class Aves; order Gruiformes; family Gruidae; genus Grus; species Grus americana. Next base: position 44,191,601 of record NC_072855.1, read on the forward strand.
CCCAATAATAGTTAACTTGTGAAGGTGTGTGTCAAAGATAAAATAAAATATTAAAGAAAGTATTTAACTGGAATATGTGCTTAGGGGAAAAAAACCTGCACATACTAAGGAGTGTTAGTGGAACTATTTTACAAACCTGCTTTGAAGTGTAGGGTTGGCAGATATTGTATATAGTATGACAGATGGTACAGTTTACCAATGTGCGATTTATGATCAGAATCTTAGCTTGCTTCCTTCTGGTCTTTGGCCTTTGACATGCTCTGGCATCCATGGCTCAGTTAAGTCTTAGTAGTGAAGTTGGTTTAATGTTCGAAAACGCTGTCCTGTAGTAGGGCGTGGTATTTCTATCTGAAATCATGTCTTGGCTTTAATGCTATATGATATGATCTGGGAAAGTCTCAGCCTCTTTGAATTGCTCTAGAAACGTTTGCCAAGCACTTTTGTTAAGAGTGATTATCAGGTGAAGTTTTGATAAGACAGGATGAGATTCTTCTATTGGAGAGGAATTTTATTTCTGGTGATGGCCTTTAAAAGTGCAGTTCAGTGCTAAGATTTGGACTCTATCTCCAGATTCAGAAGATGTTGAATTTGAAGCTAATTCTTACTCTAGTTGCCCTTACCTTGTATTCTATGTAGTCCGTACTGAATTCACAGTAGTATAGTATATACATAGAAATCTTGGTTTGAGAAAGTTGGAAGTAAATGATGAGGTCAGTGTTAATCAGCCTTTGATAGCAGGTTTCGATGCTTACTTTTGAGGAAGAAGTTTAATTTGTTTGTGCAGCACTCATTTGTATATCTGAAGTTTGATGCTTTTTTTCCAGAAGTGTTCTCTGTGATTATCCTCTTGTACCAAATACAACTTTTAGCTAAAAAATATTTTCTTTGTATAGGTTGTAGTGATCTTTACGTCTTCAGTAAGGGTCTGAGTCATGGCATAAATGGACAGAGACACCATTTTGTCAAATCAGATTATACATACCTAGTGTATTTTATACTATTTTATCTCTTGCTATGTGCATTTTTCTTCTGTCATGTATTGAATGTGGTTACAAGTTGTTTGATTTTTTTTGATTACTGATTATCTAATTATTGTGTTGTACATTGAACTTAATTTATCTAATTTGAAAGTTCAAAAAAAAAGAACAAAATGTCTATCAGTTGTTGGGTTTCTCCAGTTGAATAAAATTTACTTCTACTTTAGTTGCAATAGAAATATGTAGAGTAGCATCTCAATAGAAAAGGTGTCTTCAGAAGTAACATTTCCCCAAGATGAGTTCATTTAGAATTATTCTGAAAGAGACAAATCAAACTAGATCTTTTTATTGTCTTCAAAATGCTAGGAGGTTTTTCTGATTGTCAAATTTATGCAGCAACAAAGTGATGAATGTCTTAGTGTGAGGATATTATATTCTGAACATTGACTTGATCTTTTCAGGAACTGCCTCCTGTTGAAGACTTATCAATAATTTTGCCTGATAATGTTGAACTAAAGCTCTTTGGGACAGTTTCCAGCATCATTGAGCAGCTAGGTAGGCAAGATATGTTTGATTTATTTAAAATAATTTCTGTATATCTTTGCATTAATTGCGCACTTAACTGTTCCCTCAAAGTGTCAGTACTGCAGCATTCTACTTCAGGGGGTAGTGGGCTGCTGAATGAGAACTCAGACTACCAGATGGCATTTGTGTTGAATTCCCTTTTAGTTGGCTTACATCTTCTAAAGATTAAGATACTACAGCTGTTACGCATGTGTCTCTGTGTGACTTTCATCTTCTATTTTTTCATTAAAAAGCCTTTTTTCACCGTGTATTAGGAACTTTATACTAATTCCAGCAACAATAAGATTGAACATTTGCAGTGTTTTAAGAAATATTCCAGTTGTACATGCTATATTTGAATTATCTCTGAAGATACAGAAGGTGTATAACTGAAAGCACAAGTGCAGTACAGTGCATTCTGAAGTGCTTGCTTGTCAATATATGAGGACAGGAAAAAGACTTGTTTCTCTAGCCAGTGTAGCAGTGCTTGTTGGGTAATTGGTATATTAGGTGTGTTCTTTTTTTAAATTTTTTTGTATTCATCCCACTTCTGGCACCTTGACCAAATACAAGCTGCCGGTGTCAGCACTCGTAGGACAGCATGACTAGCATGATTTCTAAGTGCTGGAGGATAAGCTTAATGGATTGAGACAGACAATGGCTGTAAGCTTAACTGCAGGCGATATGCGTTTAGGGATCTTTTCAGATCTACCTGGGACCTCAGTTTTTGATACATGAAATCAAAGTTTTACTGAAACTGATATTAATAAAGAATCCATAGTGTGTTTGTATTTAAGCTTATTTCAAGTGTTCCATTCTGCTTGAACTGTTTTCAAAGCAATTTGCCTATGAAAATGATAAGTTAAGTTCAATTTTGAAGTTAAAGTATTTATGTTCAGTGGGGTACAAAAGAATTAAAGCAAATAACCTTTGCTATTAAATTTTCTTTTCTTATAAAAGAATCCAGGTAATACAGACAAATTCCTTTACAGTATTTTTGTTATTGGTTTGGAGTTAGATTTAATTTCATTCATGTGCAGGCAGCTGATGTGAGAATGTGAAAGTAGTAATCTGGTCATTGTCCTTTTGTTCCACTTTGTCTTTTCTTGCTTATTGATAATAATGGGGACTTCAAGAAGGCTGTTTTCAGCTAAACTGATATTTTGAAAATAAGAGAAACAGTTGAATCATAGTTTGCAATTATTCTTATTTTCGATCTAGTACGTGAATGTTTGAAAAAAGCTGTTTTTAAAGACTTCAGTTTTGAAACCCGTCCTTAATTTCTAATCTTCCTTGGTGTGTATAACCTTTCCAAATCCTGTCAGTTTACTGATAGGTGAATTCTTGAGTCTGTGTTGTACTTTATGTAACTGAAATATATGAAGTATTGAATTTGGGTTGGTTAGTGAAAGTTAGAAATCAGACTAATAATTGTACATGAAATAAAGACTTAAGAACAGAATAAAACCCCACGATATCTGTGTTATTTTTCTGCTTTTACTACCTTGCTTTATGACTTCCTCTTTCTACATGTTTTCCTTATTTTTCAGTTCTTTTGGAAACAGGTGTCTGAGTGGCCTCAATTTCAATTGTTTTGTGGCCATATTAGGGACTCTGCCAGCTAATTGTGGGTTGGTTTTTGATTTTTGAAATAATTGATACCTGTGTATATCAGGTTTGTATCTAGTATGAGGGGGGTTGAGGTCTCATTTGGAAATCACAAATACTATTTTGGTACAACAATCAGTATCCTGAACGCGTTCTGTTCCTTTGATGTATCAGAAATCTCTGCCGTTCTCTGAACTTGGAAACTTCCTGCAATCTGCAGTGTGTCATACCTGTAAGTTGGCTATTCCATACTTTGAGGTGAAGTTAAGGCTAGAACAGTATAGGTTTGTGCTTGCTTCACACTAGCTGAAAGTATGATGACAGTACTTTCTGTGAACTCCAGTTTCTCCTCAGTGTATCAGAATTTAACAGAACTTTTGCTGTATTTTGCTTCAAGGTACTTAGAGAAGAGAAAAATTCACTATGTGGGTTGTAGCCTGGAAAGTAAACAGCTTTGGTATATATGAGAAACCTGCCCTGGGACTGCACTTTGGGCCCTGGAAGAGTAGAAGCTGAGGATTTTGGGTGGGTTGGGGTAGGGGTAGCTTTAAGTCAAATGGGCTGTAGGTGGTAATGTGTCTCCTCAGTTTCATGGGACTGGCACGACTTATGTTTTCAGAGTATTTTCCTTCCTTTCCCCAGCCTACTGGAAGGAAGACTGGGGGCTATATGTGATCAATCCAGTTGTGGCATTGTCACACACTTGCTTGGCATGTTACAAGGGGTTTGCAGATTGAAATAGTAGCAGTGCTGGAGTTTTAACTTGATGTGATGTTTATTGCTTTAAGTCCTGTTATGTAAGTTTAGCAGTGATAATCTTGTTAGTTTTTGTTGGAGTGAGTGACACTGAGTGCTTGAGTGACTTTATTTGATGATAGAGGAGCATTGAGAATGTTTAATTGAGCATTCTGTTTTAGATGTTAGAAAAGATTACCTTCACAATCAAAATTTTTGAGTGTAATGCTGCTAGGCCTCTGTATTGACAGCTTTAAGCATAATTCCTGCTGAATGTAAAGGAAGACCCGGTATTTCTGTAGACTAAAGGAAAATTTTGAACTACCGAAAAAGAGAGTGAACCACTCTAAAGATTTCAGTAAATAAGAAGTTCTTTATATCTCTGAATATGGAAAACCTAAAAATGAAGTAGCCTGTTTATCAAGTTAAGTATTTAATGGGGGAATAACATGCTTTGGTGTCCATTTATAAGTGTGTTAAGTCTACTAAATGTTAAGATTTCATATTTTGAGCTACTAATTTGCTCTGACCACTCATACCATCATTAATCATGGATTAGGCCCAAATGTAGCATGAGACTATTATATGACATTAAATTGCAGAAACGTATTTCAAATTGTGTGTCTGCATACATAAATGACATAACCAGTTGCTACTGTGACTGGACTGCCAGGCATCTTTTGTGTTCTGGTCCGATTCTTACAACTTACTAGGAGAAGCTGTAATGAATAGCCATCTCTATTCTTTTTTCCAAGAGGAATTTCATTTGGAATACTAAGAAGGCAGAATGTACACGTACATCTGCACTCAAAAAATCCCCAGCAAACAAAATGGGTAATTGCTGCTATGCGCTTAATTAAGAAATATCCTGGGTAAATACAGCAAGTATCTCATACATACGTATCTGAGACTTCTCTTTTGTACCTATCATCTGGTCTTGTTTCTTTCTCCACCCCAGAGAACAATAATTCTGTAAGCAAATGTAAATCTTACCACTCATGTATCACTGGAGAAGGGGTTTATGATTATAAGTAGTCTTGTGCGTGCACAAGAATTTTCAGGTTAAACTTTATGAACTTTAGTAGACAAATAATGGTGTGGTGTGTTAAGTTTCTCTGCAATTAACTACATACTGCTGTTGAAACAAAGTTCTAATTGATTATTTTTTTCCATTTTAGTAATAATTGAATCACTGAGAGGCCTACCTCCAGTAAATGAGGAAAGCATAATTTTTAAAGAAGATCGTCAAGCAGCAGGAAAGGTGTGTGTAAAGCATAAAACCCTGTTATTCTAATATAAAATTCCAAATATTCATTTATGTTCAACAAGTAGTGTTGAAGTTGACTAAATGAAATATAATGTGTCATTGATTTATAGTTTTTCTTTGTGCTTTTGCTTCTTGCTATAGTCTTCTATGTTTTTAATCTCAAGAATTCCTAACCTGGAATTCATTGCATCCTTACAGAATTACAGTGTGTGATGAGTTTCTGCTATTTCATGAGAGTGCTTATGGAGAGGCAGAGGTTGCTTTCAGTTGTATGGTGTCTTGAATAACAAACAGGCTGTGCTCTTTTATTGCCAAGAGTTGGGGGCAAAGACTGGAGAAATTAGAGTCAAGTTTCAGGAAAAATGGGGAATGTTTACATACCTACCTTCTGCGCTTCCAGTTTAAGGCCAATGTGTGCTTTATGCAAGTATAATGAAGAATGTTTGCCGAGAGGGTTGTTGCATTGAATTTTGTATGCTTTCTGGGGAAGGAAAGCCGTTATCTGGAATGGTTACTACTATAATATCTTTGAATGCTAGATGTGAGCGAAACAAAAAAACACAGCCTGAAATTGCAGATGTTCTGTACAGCATCTCCAAATTCTCTGCTCTCCACAGAATTGGGAAACACAGGGGAACTGATGTGAAGGTGTCTTGTAAAGATGAACTTTGAGGAATAAATGATCAGGAGATTGTTCCAGGTGTAAGTTATTTGAAAGCATAATGGAGAAAGAAGAATAGATGTTTGACAAAAGGAAGGATTACTAAAGTACAGGAAGCAGAGAGTGAAAGCAGTGCAATTGGGTGGGCAAAGGCAACATCAATATGTGAGAACTTTTCCACGTTAAACAGTAGCTGGGGAAATACACTGTCAAACAAAATGTGGTAATACAACTAAAGCATGAAAGTAACTTTATTTGATGCTACATTTTGAAAATACATCAAACTTTTTAAATAAAAAGCATCTTAAAGCTTCATGGTTGTATATAATGAAATTAGTTACCTACTCTTGGTGGTTTATTTAAACATTTTAATTTTGTTTGTGTTTCAGATATTTGAGATTTTTGGTCCTGTTTTACATCCCTTTTATGTGTTAAGATTTAACAGCTCTGAGCATATCAAAGCAAAAGGTATTAATGTGCGAGATAGCATGTATTTTGCTCCATCTGTGGAGGACTTCACCCAGTATATATTTGCAGAGAAACTAAAACAGTGAGTCTGACTTCTTCTCTAATCTGGTTATAATGTATTTTTTAATATAGCCAAAAATACTGTTGTAATAAAGAGGTTGTACTGTTTTACCTTTCAGAACAGTACAGAGTAGCTGTAAACTACAAGTATAATTACTAAAGATTAGTAACTTCTTATTCAGTTTAATATATTAAAGTTTCTTTGTTTTTCATGTTTTTGTGTTACGTAAAATATCATAACCAGAAAAAAAGTCATTGATGCTTCCCTCCCCCACACCCTCTCACACACATACACGTACATAGGTTTTGCAAACTGAACTTTACAATTTTGTTGTTCTTCAGATTCTTGTTTAGGTTCATAACTTATAAAAAACTTGTTTGAATGCTGAACAAGTTTGTATTTATTTACTATTTTTATTTCATGTTACAAGGCTAGAACTGAAATTTAATTACCAATGAATCTGTTATTCTCCAGATGCACAACAATTCCATGTGAAAATTACCTGCTGTAAATTTGGGAGAGGGGAGGCATTTGAGTGGCAGCATAGTATGATGTTCAGAAACTTCTCAGTAGTATTTGTATATCCCAGTCTGACTGAGGAAATTAGCATGTATGAATATGACTTGTTGCCCTATAAATGGAAGTGTATTCAAAGATACAGAATAAGAAATAAAGCATAATAAATGACTAGTAGACATTAGCATTCTAATTATTGATGAATAATTGTCTGAAATAACTATAGGTTAAAGTCCTTTGTCATACAAGTGGCTTAGTCTCTTTTTATTAGGATTAGTTCTCATCTGACTTGCAATTCTTTTTCTGACTAATAATATTGGTGTCTGCATTAATTGCAACTCTGCTAGTATTCATATCAAATAACTTTTTTCTTTAGTAATGCATGTAGCCAGGCCTGCGGGAGTCTTTTTTTTTTTTTTTCCTTTCTCCCTCTCCCATTTCTGTGGAAGCCACAAGTGTATTTTTTTTCTTTTCAGTGAAGACCAAAATAGATCACTTTCTCACACTACTGCTTGTTTGTTTTCCTGCAGCGTTTTGATGCCAGCTGGTCTTTGATTTGTGCCATTAAACTTTGTTGCTTAGCACAGTAACTGCACAGACTTTAATCATCTGCTTGCTACATCAATAACTGTGTGCTGTACTCAGCATCTAAGACATGAGACTTATGTTTTAGTTTGTTACATGCTTTGCAAGTAGTTTTGGGAACTATTTGTCTTTTGGTAGTACTTTACTATCATATATGGTACAAAATTGAACACTAGGTAAGATGTTACACGCTTTCATGACTTACCAATGCAACTGAACAGTGCATCAGACACTGTTTCTTGCCCTGCATTAAAATGAGCAACGTGAACACCTGTGTGATCTGACGTAAACCATAATTTCTGAGTAATGTGACTTAAGCTATGTTTCACTGAAACAATATTTTATTTCTGAGTTCTGTCAGTAAAGGTTCTTAAACCTCTGTGAGGCAATTGGCATTATTTGTTGAAGCTGCCTTTTCACAAAGTAGGTGTCACTGAAAAAGGATAAAAAATTTTGATTTCTGATCTGTGCTGTAATGTCTATATAAAGAAACCAAGATGACAGACAGTAGCAAAGTTGAGCTTCAGTCAGTGCTTCACAAGAAGGCTTTTGGACCTTAGCAAATTGCAGATTTGATGACCAACGATTTTTATTTTCTGCTTTTTGTTAGTTTCTGTGCAGACCAGCTTGTGAAGTATTATAGACTTAAAGCTTTAGAACTGCTATTCAAAACTGTGATGGTACTCTGAAAAGGAAAGGAATCAGAATTAAGATCTGAAAGAAACCTTAAGTTTGAAGCTTTTTCTGAAATCTGGCATGCAATCTGCTTGCATTGTACAAAGTTGCAGTGCTATGAATAAGCTTTATACTTGATAGCAAAATAAAAGAAAGTGTAGTGTAAAACTTCTTGAATGCAAAATAATTTGTTGCTAAAAATAGATTTGTGTTGTATTGCATGAAACACAAAGTAATTCTAAAGAAGCTCATGTATTTTCATGATTCCTCTGAGTCACCTTTTGTTAGACTTCCAGATTTTACACTATCTGAGTTCAGAAATCAATAATCTTCTGCAAAGAACAAGATAGTAATTCTTTAACTATCTCAGGGCATGGAAGGTGTTTTGTGTTTTGCTAAAATGAGGAGAGTGAGATAAGCTGCCTGAAGGATGTAGAAGGTTTAAATTTTGCAGTCAGTAGTACTATGTATTGCCTAATGACCACAGGTCTTGGAGTTTCTTGCATGCTCTGGTATTTCTGGCAGGCATGTATTGCCCCAAAATAACAAGATAAGGAGAAACAAAGAAGTTGGGTCATAATAGCAAAAAAAAAAAAAAAAGTGTTACTCTTCATCATTGCATAGATAGTTTTCTGCAGCTGAGAAATTGTTCATATAGAGCTGTTATCTTCCTTTCCTCTCTGTAACATTTTTTTCTAATTGAGCTTTAAAATAGCTTGCATGCTAGTATGATTTACTAACCCCTTGGTTATTAGAGCACTGAGTGAAGACTTCTCACACTAACATATTGCTGTTTTTAACTATATTGTTCCATTTTGCAAGTAAGAATTTTCAGTATTGCATTAATTTATATAGTTTGTCTACATAGATAAGGATTGTGTCTTGATGTTACAGACCAAAATATATTAAATTTGTGAGCAGTGTAGAAAAACTCTCCACAGACTTTAACAGCATAATTTGAATTTGTTGGTAATCAAAGAAATTACTTGACTTCTTAGGAAGTTCTTAAAATGGTGGGTGAAGTAAATGATACCAGTTCAAATTAATTTTGGTGCTTGTCGGGCAAGACAATTGAGTTTTTGCTTCCTTAAATGTCTTTTACTTTGCTTTTTAATATTTACAACAAAATAAAATATGAAACCTAATTATCTATATAACACTGTATTACAGAATTGTAAGCCAAGTTTAGAGGGGTTTTTTTTCCAAATTTACTTTGCTATAGACATACTTAAAGCCTGCGTCATACTAGACTAGTTCATTGTCCTTTTTTAACTGGAGATACGTGTTCTGAAACCAGAAGAATAAGAAACCTTATGACTGTGGTCAGCAGTTAGTCAGCATAAGAAAGTTGCAGTGAACTACCTCAATTCAGGTTCAAAGCAATTTAAGTTCAAAAGAATGTGGTGAGAGAATATAGACCAAAGCTTAATATTAGCTGTGTGACGTGTTCAGTCTTCACGCCAAGTAGGAAGATTTTTTCAAGTGACATAGGTAGTGAAGTCCTAAGTAGACACATACATTACTATTCACTTAGAAACATTTTAAAAACAAATACCTCTTTTAAAACAGGCAGCCCCTTGATACCTTGAAGAAAGTGTTACCCTATTTGCTACAGTACACTTCTTGCAGATTATTTGTAACCTGGAATATTTGCTAGTAGGTGACTCGAGACATTTCATAGCTTCTGTACACCTTCTTCCTTCATCTTGATCATCTAATTTGTGTTGGTTTTGTTTTTCTTTTAGGGAAAAAGGTTCAGATGCATCTTGGAAGAATGACCAAGAACCACCACCTGAAGTAACTATAGGGGTTTTTTTTGCTTATTGTTTTTGATTACGCAAGATACATGTAGAAAAACTTATGTGCAGAGTAACTAATTAGCTTATTTTTTTATGCAGACAAGAGTTGGATGTACCTCTTCATTGAAAAGAAGGTCAGGCTTTTCTTAGGCCTCACAGTCAGTGTAGAGAGTACTAGCTGTCTTTTTCTACTTGCTTTTTGCAATTGGGAAAACGTGTATCTTTAGTTCCTCTAGTCCTTCAAGAGCATGTTTGGCAACCTGAGTGTTCAACTTTGAGTAGCAGTGCTTTTACCTTGCCTAATAATTTTGATTCTGCCAGGGAATTTTTGTCCTTGCTGTTTTTTCGCTGCAGCTTTGTCTTTTACCTTGCCACAAGCAATTGTTTGCCTTTAAAGGCCTGCTAGTACTCTGCAAACTGTACTAGTTGGGTGTTTAAGCTGTCTACTCTGTTAGATTAACTTGACACCTCCTCTGTTGCATTCTTTGAATGTCTTCTTAGTAAAGTTTCCGCACTGTTTCCTATTATAAAACACTAGTTTCATGAGAGGCGATGAGCTTCTTCCATACAAAGGTAATCATACAGGATCGTGTAGAAGTGAGAGCTCCTCACAACCATTGATGTAATTTACTATAGGATCTGTAAAGATTTCTTCAATGACATCTAGCCTTCCTGTCCAGTGCTCCTTTACTCCACTTCTCTACTTTTCATGACTGTTCTTTTCTTCAGTAAGAATTGCAAAGCTGGTAGATTTATTGAGGTGTTTTCATGAGATGTGTTTTCTAGCTCAACACTTGAGTCACTTTTCCTTGCAGTGTCTACTTTATCTTATCCAAAATAGCTGAAATTCCTAGAAGCCTTGTGTCTGTCATAGTATCCTAAAGATACCTCTCTATCTGCTTGTTTTGAATCTTCCAAAAGCTTGCATGCTTAGCATAGTTCTAAGCTATGTAGTATGTGCTTCTTACTCTGTGATTAAGTAGGAAAGATGTTTTTTGTAGGAAAGGTGATTTTTGTGGCTTGGTTTTCTTTTTAATGTTCTAACCAATTTTTAGAATAGAATGGACTATTCCAGTTGGAAGGGACCTACAACAATCATCTAGTCCAACTGCCTGACTAGTTCAGGGCTGACCAAAAGCTAAAGCATGTTGTTAAGGGCATTGTCCAAATGCCTCAAACACTGACAGGCTTGGGGCATCAGCCACCTCTCTAGGAAGCCTGTTCCAGTGTTTGACCATCCTCGGTAAAGAAATGCTTCCTAATGTCCAGTCTGAACCTCCCCTGGTGCAGCTTTGAACCATTCCCACGGGTCCTGCTGCTGGATCCCAGGAAGAGCTCTGCACCTCGCTCTCTGCTTCCCCTTCTCAGGAAGCCGTAGAGAGCCATAAGGTTGCCCGTCAGCCTCCTTTTCTCCAAACTAGGCAAGTCCAAAGTCCTCAGCTGCTCCTCACAGGACATGCCTGCCAGCCCTTCAACAAGCTTTATTGCCCTCCTCTGGATGCATTCAGGGACCTTCACATCCTTCTTAAATTGTGGGGCCCAGAACTGCACACAGTACTCATGGTGAGACCACACCAACACTGAATACAGTGGGACAATCACCTCTCTTGACTGGCTGGTGATGCTGTGTTTGACGCACCCCAGGACACGGGTTACCCTCTTGGCTGCCAGGGCACACTGCTGACTCATACTGAGCTGCTGTCGACCAGCACCCCCAGATCCCTTTCTGCAGGGCTGCTCCCTAGCCACTCCTCCCCTTGTTTATACTTGTGCCAGTGTTACTCTGTCCTAGGTGCAGAATCCAGGATTTTGACTTGTTAAATTTCATCCCATTAATCATAGCCCAGTGCTCCAGTCTATCTACATCTCTCTGCAAGGCATCTTCTCCCTCAAGAGACTCAACAGCACCTCTCGGATTGATACCATCAGCAAACTTGCTAACAGTGCATTCAAATCCTTCATCTAGGTCATTGATAAATACATTGAACAGAACTGCCCCTAGAATTGAACCCTGAGGGGCATTGTTGGTGACCAGTTGCCAGCCAGATGTAGCCCCATTCACTACAACCCTCTGAGCTCTGCCCTTCAGCCAGTTCTTCACCCAATGTACCATGAACCCACTCATCCCACAGTTGGGCAACTTGTCTGGAAGGATGCTGTGAGGGACAGTATCAATTTTTGCATTCCTAGTCCTTATCCCAGGCCACTTGTTGTGGCGTGAAGGAGAGATGCTGTGACATGGGCTCTTCTGTGCTTGAAGATAGGTCCTGTAATGATGTATTGATCTGTCAACCCAGAATGTTGCTTTTTCCAGTATGATGAGGATGATGCATTTAGAATTACTTTTTTTTTTTTCTTCCCACAAACAGAACTGAGCTGGGCAGTGTTAACTTCTCTCAAAGAATGCTTGTCTGTCAGTTCTGACTGTAAATTGCCTTCCTTTCTTGGGGAGACATCACTCACAGAGAATCATCATTTGAGAATTAGAAGTATTGCATAGAATTGGACTGTAGGTATGTCATCAATACAGCTTTGAAAGACTGTGTGTACTTAGAAACTTCTGGCTAGTTTTAGCTTTTTTTCATTGAACGATTTTCTAGTGATGAGGATACAAAACGTGCTTATTGGGTAATGGTGAGCTTTTTTGTTTTAGTCATATTTTTAAAGCTGTTCAGGAGATAAACCTGTAAATGTGTAATTTGAATTTGTAGGAACCTAAGTAACTTTAAAATTTGGCTAAATACAGTAAAGTCTTCTGCAGATATAAATTAATTCCTTTTTCCAAAGTTGGTAATTTTTTAAAATTTTTCTTAATTTTAATTACGATACAGTTACCTTCAGGTTAGAATCTGGAAGTACGGGGGAACTTCAGGTTTAGTGTACTTCACTATGGGAGGGAAGGAAGCTTGAACGAAATGATGGCAAAGATGGGCAAATGATTGCTTTTTATGACACCTTTGTTTCCACGTCTGTTCTGACTTTGTGATATGTCTGCTCTGTTTTGGAGAAAACACCACATCTAACATCTTGTAATCCTTAATTAGAATAATCTTTGGATAGTTCTAGCAGTTAGTTTACACTAAGATATCCAAAACGTGACAGCTGATGAGCTGATAGAAAGTAGCTTTTGCTGTGAAGGTAATAGCTGCTGACAAGGGTGCAGATTAAATTTTATGCTACTGATGCTTGAAATTGTCTCTTACAGCCAGACTTTTTTAGAGCCCTCAGCTGGCAGCTGATTCTGTAACTTTTCTGGCCAGCTCCCACGGTAAACTGTGTGCAGTTGCTGGATTCAGTTCTTTCTGTGATACTATGAAGCTTTATTTTTTTGTATGAATGTTAAATTAATCCATGTTAGGTCTTTTATGCTTCCTACTTTAAGGTATATGGTTAAGTGTTCCTTTTCTGACATGCTCATAATTAGGCCAGCTTAACTGTAGACTCAGCAATATAATCTGTCTCGGCCTTGTCATTGGGGTCATAGGATGGCAAAGTGTGATGCGTATGCTGCAAGGATAGCAGGAGGAGGTAACTGCGATTTCCCTGTGAGACAGCTTTTATGGAGTGTCACATGGAAGTTAGCTAGCAATAGAAGGTACCTGTTGTTTGTTATTTCTGGAGGATGGCATATTGAAGTCCTAAGAAGAAGCAGGAGTAAGTGAAAGATTTTACTTCGAGGTATTTATCATCTTGTATTTCCATATGGCTTTTTTTGAGTAAGAATATAATACAGTTATGTAGAAGAGAAAATAGTTGTATTCAGAATTAACTATTATGTGGCTTTTTTAAAACACTTCCAGTGCAGTGTTTTTGAGATGTGTGCTCTTTCCATACTGTAGCGATAACATCAGTAAGCAGAAAAAACCGTTCCTTTCAGAATTGGGAAGGGGGGGGAACCATACCCCTCTAAATCATATGAACGAGCTGTTTTTCAGGGAACTAATTATGCTGACAAATTTCTTACCTGTCACTAACAACTTTTCCTCATTCTAAATGTAAGCTAGGATTCTAAAGGTAGCAACACCTTGTGTAACAGGAACAAAATGTTGCAGTGGCATTGAGTCTGTTGTAAATTACAACATTCTCCAAAGCTGAAAATTCTTTTGGAATAATACTGCTATTGCAAGTTTAACAGGAACAGTGTTATTAAATATACTATGGAAAATTCCAGTTTAGACTAGAGATATTTTTTTAATGTAGTGTAACTGTGCTGAGTTAAGTATTTGTTACCAAATTAATTTTAATTTTTTTAAAAATCTGTATCTTAATTCACCTAGTCTACAGTTTGCCTGTTGAAAGCTTTTTCTTGGCAATAACTAGCTAGCTCCCTCAGGGATTCCCTCAGTTACTGCTGTATTACTCTTTTTCCTCTTAGTTTTGTTAAGAACCAGCTAAATCCCTTGTCTATTAGGGCTTCTTCTTGGGAAGAGTGAAGTAGAATCCTTGGTAGACTTTCCATTGAATTATCTGCATCTTCCTAATGTCTTCACTGCTGTTTTTGGCAGTAAGCTGTGCAAGATACACATGTAAAATGATTTGTGGGTGTTTGCATCTTTTATATGTTGTGCAATAGGTGAATTTTTTTTCTTACTAACATTTAGGCAATCGAAAATTTCTGTTTAGTACTTGAATGTTGCTGGTTTAGGAAAATTAGAAGGAATAACTGAGCATTGTATAGTTGTGTTGAGACATTTGTGGAGTGTTAAGTTATTGTGTTGAGAAGCCAGCTAAACACGTGATAGCTCTTTGAATGCAAAATAGGAAGGTGCAGCTTTAATATTCTTCTGAGCTGACTACAGGATGGATTATTTTCTAAATAATAACGTATTGCTAGAACTTAAGTTCTCTGCAGTCTTCACATGGCTTCGTTCTCCTTTTTTTTAATTTAGTTTTTATTTTAACCAGGCCTTGGATTTCAGTGATGATGAAAAAGAGAGAGAGGCGAAACAGAAAAAAAAGAAGCCTCAAAATCAAGGAAGGAAGAAACTCAAATCAGAAACAAATGCATCAAGTGAGTGAATGCTATGGGAGAATGCTTTTATCTGTTAAACTGAGTTTGAAATACAGAATGATATCTATCTTTGTTATTGTGCTTTCATACAGTTAATCAATATTTCTGTGCTTCTCAAAGCTGTATTCATGAATTTGTAGGTATATTCCTTAATTTTTAAAAGGATGAAAGGTTTTTTTCCATTAAACTGTGGGAGGGAAGTAGTACAGGAGCAGGACAGTTGTCAGAGGGGTTCAAAGGCTCTTATGACAGTGTCAGCTGACACACCGAGGATATAGATCACATGCCACCTTTTGGAGTTCAGAGCTTGCGTGTCGCAGGAGTTATTGGGGCCCAAGTTCAACTTAAGCCTTTGAGTGCAGGGAGAGGATAGAGGAAGGCCATGTGCAATTTTTGGAAACCTGTTTGGTTGACACTTGGGGAGAAGACACAAGTCTTAGATGGAGAATTTATTCCTCTACCTGGAAAGGAAGATCTTCCTCACTCCTTTAGAATAACTTTCACTTGTGTAGACCACTGAAAACCTCTGTGTTTACCTAACACAGTCATTAGATAAACCTATAGTACTTTAATAAACTATGTGTAGTTTTTCATAATATACACAGCCTTCTTCACCTTCCTTTCTCCTGATATTGACAGATGTGTTCCAGGTGTATGCTTGAAGCAGTGCTCTGTTTGCAATAACCAGATTTTCCTATCTGTCTTCTCTCATGCTTCTCTACTGACAAAAGTTTTTGCTTTTTGGTTGTTGTTTTGGTTGAATAATTTAAATCGCATCCCTCTTTCTCTGTTCTCACTGATCTGCTTGTGTTGCATGCTTTTTGTACCACTCCCTTTAAATACCTACTGACTCTTAACCCCTCCCCTCTTCTACCACTTACATATCAGGTTTCTTCAACTGTCTGCAGCACAGGGCTTCCTCCCATTGATTTTTCTTTGACTAACTCCTTCCATGAGTTTGCTTTTCCTTTGTAAAGCTGCTAGACATTGTGCCCCACTGAACCACTTTTCTCTTGATCTGGGAAGTCAGTTAACTGTCCTGTTAACCCTTTTACTCTGTGTACAGCACGTACCTCCCTTGCACCCTTTACATAAAGCTGTGGTCTTTCTTGGATTGACTTTTGTCCTATGGTTTTCACAATCTTCCCTTAAAGGAAGGATCTGAATCATGCCATACTTTCCCTTCATTGCTGATGGTTATTTTCTCTCCTGGTTTCTGCATATCTAGCATACGGCATGTTTTCCACCACCTCCTTATTCTGCCAGCTTATTGCAGACCTGCCTTTGCCTAGGGCTTGCTGAGGCTGTTACTAAACTATATTCCATAATGGAGAACACAACAGGAGGAACTGTCTCAATCCGTGAAAGGAGTATGGGTTATGTTTTGCTGTGTTTTTTCTGTAAATAACATGGCATAAATTAATATTGTGTGCAATTTAGTTTGACTATTGAATTCAACAACGAGGATGTCTGGGAAACTGAGGCACAAACTCAGTCTCAGCTGGAGTTTTGCTTGGTTGCATCCTTATAAAACTCTTGAGTATATTAAAATTGGCTCATTGTTATAGTCTTTGATAGGAGAAGAAAGAACAAAAGTATTCACTCAAGTACTTTCACTTTAGTGCTTCTGAGAGGCCTGCATGCACCAGAGGAGTCTAAAGTCCTAATCCCCTATGAAAATGAGTAGGAATTGTGGTATCCAACTGCCTTTCCAGACTCAGCTTTTCAAAGGTGAAAATGGTTCTGTGTAGTCTAGTGCCAAGGATTAGGTCCACAGAGGTTCTTAAAATTCAGTGATTTTATGCAGTGTTATGTCCCTAAATACCTCTTTGCTTCTAACCCTAAAATCCTTTAGAGATCATGTTTCAGTTTAAATTCTACAGCCTTTTGAATATCTTAGCAGCTCTTTGGAACACTTTTAATATTCCATTAATAGTCTCATGATATTTATATAAAGTGGCAGTACATTTGTTATGAACCTTATATATATGCGTACAGTGACCTGTACAGGGAAAAAATCATCTTTGAAAGATGAATGCTGAAAGCTAATTGGCTAAAAGTACAGGCTGCCTTTTTTCTGATAATTTATTAATTTCAGTTTGAATAAATTCTTGTACCATATCCATGCTGTAATACCAAGTCAGGTCTGAAACCTGTATACCACTTTAGTGTAATACAGTATTAATTTATCTTCAGTTTTAGAATGTGTTGCTTTTAAATCTTGTTTTAAACCAAAGCTTCCAAAAATACAGTTTGAATGTTCCTGTGATTCGTTAATACAAATGAAAATGCCTGGAGGGAAGGAAAGTGAAATTTATTTTTTAAGGACTGAATTTGCAACCCTTAGGATCATCCTTTCTATATTACTATAGTAAATCAACATGAGTTACTGAACAGTAGACTTGCCAATATTATTTTGTTGTTTTATATTATTTTTCAGTATTATTTGTTGATAAGATTACTTTACAAATTTCCTTGACTTCAGCATGAAAGATTTGTGAGGACTAAACTTAATCTTTCCAAAAATAATATTAAAACTGTGTGTTTTGATGTTTTTGGTTTTTGTTTTTTTATTAAGGTGAGAATAAAGGACTTCATCACTCAATGCAACAGCCCGCTTCAAGTTATTCAAGGGGGTACCGTGGCAGAGGGTTCTCCAGGGATCCGTTTCCTCCTCCATCAGGCCCTCCAGGTTTTTTGAGGCCACAAGTAAGACCACAACAGCTATACTCTTCAGACAACAGAATACATCAGGAATCTCCAGTGTTTCCACAGCCTCATAGAAAAGAAAATCCGATGATGCAACAGTATCCCTTTCCTCCTCCAATTTTTGGTTCTGTTAATGACGTGCATCAATTCCACCTTCCGCCTTCAAATCTGAATATGATTTGGACAGGCCCGAACACATACAACTCATCGTATCCATTTTTACCGCCGCCACCTCCGCCGCCGCCACCTCCACCTCCTCCAGATAGCCATCCTTCTCAGTTCAGGCCTTACTAAGTTTCCATAAATGCGTATACAGAGAACTGCAATTTAAAGAGAGGAAGAACAGGCTGCCAGGACTGTATTCCCTTATTTTGGAGTTGCTTCATTTTTCTGCAACAAAAGAACAAATGTGGAGTTTGATGCTTTGTGGGACATCCATAGAAAAATTTTTTTTCTATATATGTTTTCTGTTTCAAAAAGGAAAACTGTATGATAAAAATAACTGAATATTAAATAATGGTTTATTTTTATATCTACTAGTTTTGGGATGATAAATAAAAACTTTTTGGAGACTGCTATTTAGCGGTGGAAATCTATTTTGTAATAAATTCAAGAGTTTATGTAACTACTGTCTAACAGTGATGAGGATCTGTTGCATAGATGGTATTTCAGTGTTTTTAGCGTGGTTGCATATTGCCACACTAAACCATTTTTCTCATTTTCTGCAAATTTTGATATCTATTTGCATGGAAACTAAAAATCCGACACCTAAATTTTAAGCTAGGTTTTATTTATATATGGTATAAACTCTTGTTACTCAGCTTCTAACATTTCATTAGTTTCATATTCACTAAAAGACTGAAGCTGGATGGTCTTTTGGCTGGAGTAGCTAGATCAGAATTTGGACCAGCAGCTGAATTACTCTGTCAGATTTAGTGGCAATAGCTATAGAAGATCAACCAATTAGACGTTTTGCAGTTAATTTTAGGATGTAAAACTGCATGGTATAGGGAAATGAAAAACCAGCATAACTTCTCTTGCTTGTCTTTGCTCCTCGTGCAGAAATGCTCATAGATATGTATGGTAGAGTATTCTGTCAGGAAAAAATATGCCGTTTCAGAACACTTGTTTAAATTTGTATCCAAAATGCAGGTAGTACTAGATTGCTCTTTGGTTGTTTTTAAAGTCAAAACTGTCTCTTCTGAAATTATGAGGTTCATCAACTCTCCCAGCTTATTTCTAGGAGGGGAGTGGAAATGTCAACTAAAGACAGCCTTGAACAACCTCCACCTGTCCAAAGGGTCAGTCCTACAATTGCATCTCCTTTGTCTCTGTGGAAATGGCTATGACCAACTAAAATGGAAACCTTAGACTGCATGAAGATTTTAAAAAGGGGGGAGGGGGGGGAGAAGTGAGGCGGAGACATCTTAAAGATGATTTTTCCACTAAAAATCATTACTAGCTGTAATGATTTTTGAATCATTAATCAACAATACAATCACTTTGAACCATTGAACAGAACTGATAGAAATGTGCAGTATGTATTTCTATTCTCAAACTGATATTGGTCTCGTTACTCTGGGTATGTATTGAAGGGCTAATTAAGCTCTGCAGATGTTGCTTAGTCTTTAATTTCAAGTAACTTAAGAATGAAGAAAAAATGTAATGCACAGAGGGAGGGACCATCTTGTCAAGATGCTGCTACTGTGAATTAGAATTTAATTTCAGTCTTCCAAAGTTTCCTATAATATATTTAAGTAATTATTTTATAATACATCTAAACCTACTATTTCATAGGTGTGCAACTGAGAAGGTTGTCTAGATCTCAGATTGTATGGAAAACAGGTATGTACAGTGGCAACAAACTCTTTCAGAACCATAGCATTCCAGACACTAATTTTTTACTCGGTTCTTGATTCTTGCAGATTTTTATTTTTTTTTTCCCAGTAAAAAGAATGTCCAATTCTAGTCTGTTGCAAATGCTTACATTTGGGGAAAAGGAGAAGGGGGAGAATGTCTGTCTGAGCTGTAGCCCAGCTATTACCATTGCTGGTGCTGGGTCACTGGTGTGGTGTAAGCTCAGTACAGCCTTGTGACTGAACCTCAGCAGGTTGGCTTTGTCTGAGCTTCCCTTGATTCACCTGGAGCTTGCTTTCTACTTGGTTTAGCTATAACAGCAATTTGGTAGTGAGCAGGTGGGTATGATTAATTTGGTTTACATGTACTTTTTTTTTCCTATGGTATATACATAGATTTTTATATAGACAGCAGGAGCAAGTAGATATTCTGCATAGAATAAGGTACTTATGCCTTTAACGGGATAAGGTAGTGTAGAGGAAGACCTGACGTGATAACGGAAGCCTTAAGTGGCAGCGCAAGATGCAGTGTAGAACAGCACCTGGGATGTCAAGACACAGGGCACGGGCGGGCTCTAGACAAATTTTGTTTTAAGTATAAAAGGGAGAAAAAGTATATAACACATAAAATGCACCACATACAGTAAAACCAGATGTAGTTGTGAACGCGCAGACAGCTGAAGAAAGAGCAAAATATTACAAGTGTGATATCAAACACAAAAGTGATCCAAGTTGATTATAGAAGGAGGCAGAAACCATCAATGTCATGCTCGGATTTGGGATGCTGATGACTTGCTGTATGTCCCTGGCACAAACGGACGCCATCAGTCTCGAGATCCAAAGTGTCAGTTGAAGGGTAAGCATAACACCAGGAAAACGAGTGAGGTAACAGGAAGTGTATGTACAACAATTTTAACTCACTATTATTGAGACCTTTTTTAATGTAATGTTCCAATTATTGCAGAAAAAAGTGATCTGCACTAATAATAATACGGTTAGTCTGTTAAGATTTTGGTTATACTAAGGTGTATCCTCTTTTCCCATAATATTTTGCGTGTAACAAAACCCAATATAAAACTAGGTTGCAGAATGTAGTTTGACATAACTTTGTTATGGTTTGAGCTGTTTTATTAATGTTTAGTTGTTAGTGGCAATACGGGTTCTGTGCGCACTTGCTGGTTTTTTATGTCAAAACAAATTTTGCAGGTGTTCTGCATTTCGTGAGTACAGGTCACACTTGCAGAACTTTCCGTGGAATCGACTTTAGTTCTTCACTATAAAATTATTTGAGAGGGATGTATGATGTCTGAGTTTGAAATATTTGGAGGATTGATTTCCTTGCCCCAAAATAGTGTGTTACACAGAACATCACTTATACTGGAGAATAAGCATTGTAATAGCTAGAGTAGCACATCTTAATTTGAAAATAGAGCTACTGTAACTCTTTTTTTTTTTTTTTTAAGAAAAAATCTTGAATGCAGTCATCATTGATTATTAAGTTTCCTTGTATAGCTGTTTATAGCTGTTTGTAGTGAATAGCGTTGCATAGATACTGTCAGACCCTGGTTCAGTGTGCTGGACACTTGTTATCGAGCAAGCAGTATAAACTTGCAGTAATTTGAGGAGATCAGAGCCTGAGGTGTGTTTGCAAGTTCAGCTAAAACTGGGTACACTTGATAGAAAAAATGAATGTCGTGGAAATACTTGTTTTGTGTCTTTAACTCTTTGAAAAATGCCCCTGTCTTTGTCCACAGGCCTTTAAAGCCCTGACTGTAAAGCTTGGGAAACTGGCCCGACAGTTTTAGCGGCAAGAATAGCTGGTTTTGTTTGGCCTCAGCTATTTGTGTTACTATGTTAGCGTGTTACATTAAACACATCACTGCATTAAAGTGTTAGAGCGACGTGCTGTAATAGGATGGCAGTAACTCACCTGCTGCACTCTGACTGCGCTGGTGTCCCAGACACAAGAGGGACAGGTCCTTGGCAAAGGAAGCACTTTAAGGCATCCTCCTTTTTCTCTGCTGCTGGAAATTGAACAGTAATGCACACCAGCTCAATTTTTGATCAGTGCTACTGAGGAGCAGGCTGAGCTTTTTAATCTGAAATAATGTGGTGTGTAATGCACCCTCTCTAGAGATACTCCAAATTAAAAAAGCCAGCCAGAAAATGGAAGCCGTGGAGCGTGAATTGTGTAAACATCAGGTCCTCAGAACCAACACTTCCTCTACAGATGTGCTCCAGCTGGTCCACGCTACTTGCTAACATAGATGTAATTTTAATGTTCAGCATGTACTGCAATAAACCTTATTTTTCCTAGATGCTACTTAGGCATTACTGTAGTTAATGCTTCTAATACAGGCACACAATGACAGAAGGGCTTCAAAATCTCTGTTCTTTCTGGCTATCAATAACGTCCGATCCTGATGCCAGTTGAAAATACCAGCAAACACCTGTTTGCTAGGAATTTCACTGTGACCTCTGTCTCAGCAGTTGGCAGGTTGCTGGATTAGTGCACTGATACCAGAAAAGGTGATGAAGCCAATTTTTTTGCACAAAGCCATTGGAATATATCTGATGTATTTAAAGCCAAACAAAACTATCCAACTTCCTCATCTTCCCCCCCTTCAAAAAAAAAAGCCAAAGAAAAAAAAACCCCACAACAAAACCAAACAAAAAAACCCCAAACCCCCAAAACCTATGCTAAATTTGTGAAGCAGATTTATGCAATGAAGTGTTTAGCTGTGAGGGAAGGAGAGGTGGATCCCAGATTCTACAACCCTTACTGAATGCACTTCACATCAGTCCTTATGTTTAAAAACAAAAAAAACCCACCAAAACCCCAGAAACACCCTTAATTCCAGAATTTGCCCTTCCATATGTACAGATAGAATTTTGCGATTCCGCTGGGTAGTCACCCTGTTTTGAATACAAGAAATTTAAAATTACACTAGAGTGACCCAAGATGAATTGGACTGGAGGAAATATGCCATCATGCCTTATCTTCCCTGTGGAGTAACTTCACCTGTGAATTCATTTATGTTCCTTCAACTAACCAACCTAATCCACCACTTATGTCTGAAATACATTTATCTGGAAAAAAAACGGTCAGTATTTGGTGCAGGACTACTACGATGACATGTTTATACAGTATTTAACTTTCTCACTTTTTTTACTGAATTGTTAGGATTTAGGATTTACTAAATTGTTGGGAGGTTAGAACTTTACAACTTTACTTTCATTCCATGAGATATAGTTGGGAAGCCTGTAAAAGCCTCCAAAGAAGAGAGTGTTTCTTATTTTGTAGCTATTCTTACCTCTCAAATGGCGAGTAAAGCACTGTCAACATCAGAAAAGTTTGGAGTCCAGGACAGAATTTTCAAAGGTGATTCCCACCAGCCCTCCGTCTGTGCCAAGAGTAGCAGGGATTGCTAGGCTCTGGGGCTGTGATGGGTCAGAAGCAAGTCTTCAGTAAAGTAATATTTTCTAGTAGGCCAACATTTCTCTATTTATGACTCATATGATGCCTATTTTCAGAATCAGCCTGGAGAGCTGCAATAGAGTCCTGTCACTTCTGTAACATTTTTAGTTATCCCCCTGTGGCATTTAACGGGCTGCTTTCCAGGCGAAGCTTAAGGTATGGGGTGAGTGAAAAGCGAGAGAGGGGAGAGACTCGAGGAAAAGCAGAGGCTGAGGGCTATAATTCCTCAAAGGGCTGAAGTTTATAAATAGAAGTATGGATGCAGTAAACTATTGTACTGTATAAATGTAACTATGGTAACATGGGAAAATGAAAATCGCATAGTTGACAACATTACTCTTAAATTTGTAAATAAAAACCGTTGGTACTTTTCCTGGCTTATAACTCCAGTTTGAACAACAGTCAGCAGTGAGAAGGGGCTGAACTTTTCCTGGAGGTGAATAGCAAAAGGACAAACAAGTTTCTTAAAGGAAAATTCTGATGAGTGCTGTGTGGAGGGGGGAAGCTCACATTGCCACAGGTTGCTCCAAGAAATGATGGAACCTGAGATCTTGGAGGGATTCAGAAGTTGACTTTGGACAAGGGCCTGTGCGATATAATGTCCTCACTTTGCGTGGAGAGGTGGGCCAGAGGGTCTCGTGAGAGCCATCCCAACGTAAACTCTTCTTGTCATGCTTCTGGAGTTCTGCCTTCTCACCAGAGACTTTTTGTCTCTAGAGACTAAAAGGCATGAATAGACTAGCCTGAATTACTGGTGCTCAGAAAACCTAGCTTTTCATTTGTGCTATTGTGCTCTTTCATTATCCTACATATTTTTATATCTAAAATATCCATGCTGTGCTAAAAGTTGGACTTGCTGTGGAGGATAATGACTGCTTCCATTTCACTGGATATAAGCTGATTTGAAGAATTGTTCCTTTATTAGTTGTTTGGGAACTAATGCTAATGAAAATCTCAGTTGCTGTCATTTTCCCTTAGGGGGTGAAACATTTTGTATCGTACAATTTATTTTGAGGATCATATAATGAATAACAGTACCCAAAAAAGGTTTTTTTTAAAAACCCAACAAAACACAAAGCAAAAAAAACCCAACCAAAACCAAACCAAAAAAACCCAAGAATTATTTTTAACAAATGTTCTTTAAAGAAGAGATTGGATTTTTGCCTGAGTGGAGACCTTTTGAATCATAGTGGGCACTCATGCCAGGATGCATATTAGTGCCACACAGATGAAAACTAAAAATAAGCAGTTTTGGTGAGGTTTTTTTTTTAAGGTTGTATTTAGTTATTTCCAGGTTCTGTTTTCTGTTTCTTTGCAAGTCAGATATAGTCAGTTATTCTTGTCTAGTGAATTTAATGATGCACGTAGTCTGACTTAGAGGATTGCTGAGTCTGCACAGAACAGTTGGTAGTAGAATTTGCTATGGTGACCAGTGAAAATATGGAAAACGCAGCCAAGGATGACAAGGCAAATAAAAGTATTACTGGAGGCATAGCACCAGGCTTGTACAGAACAGCTTACCTTTCAGGGCAAATACAAGTAATGTTTGCTCTTTATCTCAATCACTGGAAAGTTTACTCAGCGTTATGGAGTGTGGGGTAGTCTTCATTTGCTGTAAATGAAATCAGTGGTAACTATGGAAGGATAGTATTGTTGGTTTTCGTGTGAATCTGATGCTCCTAATTTTTTCAGTAATGATTTGCAAAAACACTTTATTGGAATTTTCTGTATGACTTCTGAGGTCTAAAATAGATGGAAATTATGCATAATGCCTGCCATTTACTAGCACGAAGCCAGCCACCTATACACAGAGATGGTGGTGGGGAACTGTCACGTGCTCTATCTTTGAACTTGGAAACAGAATTTTCTTTCTCTGGCTCTTCCATTCCCACCTGAGTAATGTGAGTACACAGGCATAAAATAACTTGCGCCCCCAAGTGCTGAAACTAATGTGGGAGTGATGATGGTTATGAAGTATCTAAGTTTGTTTATATTAAGTCTCAAAGGCTAACTGATTGCATTCTGTTCTAAATGGGAAGACTTGACTCTGTAAATTCCCTACTGTGGAAAGTAGGGAACAAAAATCTAGGAATTTCTTTATGATCAAGGATAAACTGCTACTTAATCTCAGACTAAGTTGTTATGGAGGTCTGCCTTTTGGAAGAAGTGATACAGGTAATATTTTCTTTAAAGAGGAGAAATGTCATTACCTACATTCATTTAATAATCTTGACTTAATTTTTTAATGTGTAAATTAAGTAATCTTAAACCGGTTTTGTGAGGATTGCTTGCACACGAGGTCTGAAATAACAAAATATTTTCTTCAACATGGAACCAAAAAAAAAAGTGCAGTTTGTGGGTTTTCAACTGAATCCTTTAGTTGAATGTTTGACCAAAAGTAGACTCTCTACAGTATTCGATTTGCAAGTGAAAAGTATGCCTAGACTATAAAGACCTGTTTAACCTTTCTATTGGATCTTCACACACTTGATTCCACCATTCCTAGGTTGTCCCGTATAACAGTATGCCCCCTTATATCCCAGCAAACTTCATTAAAAGTGCAAAGAGAGGTGGCATTTTGGTGAGCATTTTTCTCAGAAATCATGGTCAGCATGTAGCTCCTTGGTTACACTCGTCATCATGATGCATTTATTTCACAAATAGTTTTACGTGTATTTGTTATACCCTGCAATCCTCAGTCTCCACAGCTTTACTTTGCCACATAGGGATGTACTTGATTTTTGGTCTTGGCTAACGCACTCTGCAAGGTAGAGAGCACACATGTATGTTGGGGGATTTTCTTGCTTCTTGACACTCCACAACAGTCATCTCTTCCTCTTATATCAAAAAGAGGTGTAGTACCACTTGCATTGATATTTCACTTTTGGTGACTGGCTGTTTGGTTTTTCCTTTGCAGTGTATCCAGCATATACCCATTATATTCTCTTTCTATTTATGGTATACTTGATTTTTCTCTCAGTACCATTCTGACCCTGAAATTGCTCAGGCATTAAAGATTTCCATCCCTCCAGCATAAGGTAATGAATTGGTGATGTCAGAGTTTGAGATGAAAACAATTACTGTACCCTAGAGGAAAACAGAGCCTTGGGGAAGTGATGTAGGTCATGACACTCTTTTGTCTGTGAGTAGGGAATCCTGTTTGCTATTCGCTTTACTATTCCAATGTAGTGAAAGAAGAAAGACTTGGTGACCTTGGCGGGAAGGGGATTATTATACCCCTCAAAATTGAGGCATGTCTGGGTGTGACAGTGTAGGACATTCAGATCGTTATTTTGTCACCCTCAGTCTCTTAAGCAAATCAACCTTTTCTCCTGCTGGAGAAGCAGGAGGGGAAAACCAGCAAAAAGCCGTGGTATTTATCAAGTTTTGGATTCCTACGCAAAATATTTCCTATTAAGTTCAAATTCATTTTGGTCGAATATATAACATGTTGGAAGATGAGTCTATATTTATAAGTAACCATGGAGAAAGCACCCTTTTAGAGAAGAGATGATTCTAGTTTGTCACAAGTTAGGTTAGTGTCTCCTGTGCCCTGTAACTGGTTTGGAGATTCGATTTAAAATGCAATTTCAGGCAGAATCAATCTGGCTAGTATGGATGTCGGGAAAACATTAACATTTGGATAGTGAGCGGAATTCAATTTGCATTTCAGACAGAACTCGGGGTCAGATACTAGGTTTCTCTTGTCCCATGCTCATGCATCTAAACCAGTTAGAAGCTTTTAAAGACCCATTTTACACATTTGTGTGACATAAGTATAGAATAGAAACGAGCGTAAAATGCTTTTACTTAGTGTTTGTTGGTTTGGTGTTTGTTTTTTTTTCTTATTATTCCTGCAAGTGTAATCTTGAAAAAGGTTTACTTTGAATTAAATTTATAGCAAGATACATATAAATTAGAACTGTAAGACATCAACAAGAAAATATATTTTGTTGTTTCAAGCAGCTACAGACAAATAGGAAGACAGACAAGGACATTTTGCAGCAGTTTACTGTTACGTTGTTGGGTACTATAACATACCTGTGATAGATATTAAAAATAACAACATCCTCATGGATTCTATAAATAAGCAAAACAAAACCCCAAACAATCTCTCTTCAGAGTTTTACAGTTAAGTGTCTTTACAATTAAGTGGTTTTAATATTATTAATTTTTTTTTTTACACTCTGCTTTAGTTTGACTAGGCTAATTCAGTTCTGATTTGGGCATTCCTTGACATTTACTTGTCATTTATTCTGTGGCGTTAAGAAAACTGTTCAACATGAGAGGCTGATACATTCTTGACAATCACTGTATCTCAGGCCTGAGAAAAGCAAATTAGCTCAGCATTTTTAAAGTATAAGGGATTTAGATTTCTATCTTCCTGAAAGGTTAATGCGAAATGTGTCCAAATCCCATGACTGTCTTTTCCCACAGTCCTCTATGGAAATGTTAATCTAAAATTGCTTTGAGAAAGAGGATTGACCTAAAAATAATGTAAATGCTAGAAGAATCCAATGTTTTCCTACTTATTTTTATAGTACGAGTAAAATAATTTTATTTACATTGAATACTGGTGCAAATGAGACTTTAATGTAAATGATTTGTTGACATACAGAATATTGATTTGATTTTTTAGGGAATTAATTCCTTTTTGAAAATTGCAGACTAATCTGACTTACTTTTTTATCGGGATTCAGGTACTGGGTGTTTAGTTGATAACTCGAATCTCTGCATGATGTACTTTATGTATAGATCCTATACTATGCAGTCGCAATATTGCTTTTAAAGATCTTATGAGCAGGACTTCTGAGTCTTTAAACCCCAGCTTATTTCTTTTTTACCTGTGGATGAAAAAGTGTATATCTGTAAAGATATGCTTAATCTTGCTGTTCCTGAATTTTGAATATTTTACTGTTCAGTGATGATGATATTCCTCAAAGGTGACTTTTTTGTAATTTGTGATTAAAACGAAGTAAACCTAAAGGTAAGACAATTGCAAATTCATCTAATAAGGCACAGAGAGACTAAAAAATAAGAACTCTACCCTGTTTTTGGAGGAAAAAGCTTAAATAAACTCTCAACAGGCATCTAAGGATTTTTGAGTGGAATATTTTAGCACTAATTTGGAACTTTAAACCCTGGAAAAAGGCAGTTTTGGAAACATCAGCGTTAGATGCTTACTTGTAGAGATGCAAATGTCTTACTTTCAAACTTTTTCCCAACTTTGAGGCCATAACCAGAAAGCATTACTTATTTATCTGTCAAATTTGTAGGCCTATCCACACTTTTTTTAACCTTGACTCTTTTTCCTTCAGAGGCAAAAACCTACAACAGTGGCTGAGTTCCTACAGGTGGTCGATCACTAACCCAGTTCAGTTATAACGTTCTGCTTCAGTCTCAGAATAGAGAACGTAAGTGAGTAAACAAAGAATTGTCATGACTGGCTCTGAACTAGCATATAATGTAATAAAAGAGGAGACACAGAAAATCTTTGAAGCTATGCTTTATGTCTTGCTTAGATTCCAATTTTCAGAAGTAATCTTGGTGTGTTGGTTTTGGCTGGGGTAGAGTTAATTTTCCTCACAGTAGCTAGTACAGGGCTGTGGTTTGCATTTGTGCTGGAAACAGCGTTGACAACACAGGGATGTTTTTGTTACTGCTGAGCAGTGCTGACACAGAGCCAAGGGCTTTGCTGCTTCTCACCCCACCCCACCAACAAGGAGGCTGGAGGTGCACACGGAGCTGGGGGGGGACACAGCCGGGACAGCTGACCCCACCTGCCCAGAGAGATATTCCACACCATATGACATCATGCTCAGCATATAAGGGGCTGGGGGAAGACAAAGGAAGACATGTGGAGTGATGGCGTTTGTCTTCCCAAATCACCGTTACACGTGATGGAGCCCTGCTTTCCTGGAGATGGCTGAACACCTGCCTGCCCATGGGAAGTGGGGAATGAATTCCTTGCTTTGCTTGCATGCACAGCTTTTGCTTTACCTATTAAACTGCCTTTATCTCAGCCCAGGAGTTTTCTCACTTTCACTCTTCTGATTCTCCCCCACCCCCCCCCACCCCACCCTGCTGGAGGGGGAGCGAGCGAGCGGCTGCATGGGGCTGAGCTGCCAGCTGGGGTTCAACCTTGACACTTGGGAAGCAAATCCCCCTTTTATCAAGAAAAAAATTTTTTTTTTTATGGAGTTGGTCTTAAGTATCATCTAATGTTCTATTTCGAGTAAACGGTTTTAGTATCAATATAAAGGAACATGTGCATGAATATAATATAATAATCTGTAATATATGCACTTCAAAATACAAATATTAAAATATGAGTAATTATATATGTGAGTATATATGTATAAACAATTATTTGTTAGTTATTCTGAACTAATATAACTTTGCCTGCCTCATGATAAGTTTTGGCAGAAACTTGCGAGTTACTAAGTTAGTGCTGCTTAACCTGTTACTGCAAGGCAGCTGAATGCAAGTGACTGAGCATGTTAATGCTCTTATTCCATTGCATTGTATCGAGTAAAATGTTAATTTGAATTATCCCTTGAGGCAAAGCACGCACTTCTTTTTTGGGAGAATTTGTGTTTTCCTCACTTTACCTGTGGTTGCTAGGATGGCTGTGGACTGTGTTTTCCCCTTGCAAATGGCTGAACAGAGGGATCCATGCGCAAGTCCATTTCTGTGGTCGTTCAGTGTTCTGCTCCATGTGGTGTGTTGGCAGATCAGCACCTTGCTGTTGTATGGGAGCTGCACCTGACTGCCTTTTATAAATCTATTTTTTTCAGTATTCAGGGTGTGGGCCACGAAGCTGATCAGAGGGCTGGAGCACCTCTCCTGTGAGGACAGGCTGAGAGAGTTGGGGTTGTTCAGCCTGGAGAAGACAAGGCTCCGGGGAGATCTAATTGTGGCCTTTCATCTCTTACAGGGGGCTTATAAGAAAGATGGCTACAAACTATTTAGTAGGGCCTGTACCAATAGGACAAGAGGTAAATGGTTTTAAACTAAAAGAAAGTAGATTCAGACTAGCTATAAGGAAGAAATTCTTTACTCTGAGGGTGGTGAGACCCTGGAACAGGTTGCCCAGAGAGGTTGCAGATGTCCCATCTCTGGAAAAATTCAAGGTCAGGTTGGATGGGGCTTTGGGCAACCTGACCTAGCTGAAGATGTCCCTGCTTACTGCAGGGGGCAGTGGACTAGGTGACTTTTAAAGACCCTTTCCAACCCAAACCATACTATGATTCTGTGAAAGTAGTATTCTATATTGTTTTCGAAATTTTCAATGTCCATACATCTTTATGCTGAAACTACAATTTCACCATAGTAGTGTATTTTTTTTCAGATTATTAGCACTTTCAAGCTATCAGTAATTAAAAAAATAATAATCAGGAGCTTTAAATTTAGTGCTATGGCTTTAAAGTGATTAATTTCCCTGTCATAACTTGTTTCCTATATTCAATTCTGTCGGCATGTATTACTGCATTTCAAGTTCCATTAAAGTTGTGATTATAAAAGCGGGTAGTTTTTTTTAAACTCAAGAAGCAATTTGATAACTTCCAGATGTAATTACAGTACCTCTTGATGATCAAGTAAATCTTGATGATTAAAAACACCACTTGACAAGTATTTTCTTATTTTCACTTACAACATCATGCAGAAGCCAAAAACAGCAAGTAAAACAGATAGATACTTTATAACACGTAAGTAGATGCATTTAAAAATGTCAACATGGAAAGAGAACTATTTTTATCCCCAAAGAAACATTTTTATCTGTGTTCATTACTTAAGACGAAATTTTGCATCCCTTAATGGTTATTAGAATTTGCTTTGTATGCAGCAGAAATTGAATCAAACTTTATTAATTTTTTTCTTTAAAGAAGGTCTTCTTCCCTTACTCCTCTGGTATGGAAATAATTTTCATAAACAATAGTATATGAGATACAAACACAAAAGAGAGATATCTGTCTATTTGCATCCTATCCAAAAGAATTAACAAGATTTGTATACAGGTTTTCTGAACAAGGCCTAAGGAAGTTGAATCTGTTGCAGAGAGATCAGACACTTGTACTGCTTTAAACATTAAAAAAAAAAAAAAAAGCCAATCCACAAACCATACCTGTGAATAATCTTTATTTGGTTGTACCTCCTGAATTCTTATTTGTATAGGCTAAAAAAATAGTGCTTCACTACAAATGTTTTGTGTGCAAATGTCATGTGTTTTGTATAGAAGACAAGAAAATGGAAACAGGCTTTGAGTGGGGTACATAAGAGAGCTAGTTAGTCAGCCATAGGCACAATATACATCAATCAACACGGAGGTTTTAAAGTTTGTATTTGTAGTCACAAATTGTCCAAGTGTATGATGGGATCTAGCTCTTACGGCTTAATCCTGAGCAATTTTGGTATGTGTCTAAACAGAAATCAATGTAGTATGTTAAAGCATATGACAGACAAATATCATTTATAGTCTTTAAATATAGTGGCTACAGATCACCTTCATCTCTCAAGGGCGAAACTTGGAAGCATCATCACTATATGATCATTAAATAAATGCTTTGGAATACTCCTGAACTGAAAAATGATGCACAGAAAATAGGTCACATGCTTTATTAATAAAAAAAGTGCCCTTCCATTTTTCATATATTACAAGTCTTGTATTGCTAGCAAACTCTCTCATTTATGTTTGCCTCATCTCTGCTATTTGCTTTTTAGTGGGCAGAATAATTACTATGACATGCTTTTTGTTTCACAATCAGAAGGAATAACCCTTCGGGAAGGGCAAAGCCTGCCTCGTCTCACCAGATTAATGCAATGTGCTGAAAAAAAAAACTTGTAACTGCAATCCAGATTAATATTGTAGCAGCTCAGTGTGGACCACTGTTTTCCCAGAATGAGAAAAAAACCCAACACTATCAAGTTGAAATAATATCTAAACTGGGTTTTCGGTAAGTAGTCAGGTGTTTGTACTAGGCAGGTTTTTCTTTTCAGATTGATAAGGTTAGTAGTCCAGTTTACTACTTAGTACTCCTGTGGACACAAGAAGAGGTCAAGAGTATAGGCCAGGAGCATGGGGATGAGCAAGATCACCTCTTGATGGCAAAATGTTTAAAGCTCCACAGGAAATCTCAACCTTGGTCTTAATTAGTAATGTTGATGTCAATGGAGATTTCCCTGGATAAAGAATTGGACATGTAGCATTGGAAAAACTGGTACCCTTAATTGTTGTTGATTATAGGAAGTCCAAATGAATTTGCCAATCTACCCCTTCTTTCACTCCTGCCCTTCCAATATCCTACTTTCTCTCTTCAAATGAGAGCATAATACCGCCACTGATATAATACTAATACTGCCTGAGGTAGGTCATTTTAAATGCCAGGATTTAAATATGTTCTGCTCTTTTGGGAGTATGAATGAGGTGAAATAGGATGTTGTTAATGGGTCTTCTAAATTAAATGAATCGTGGATGGTTGTTTAAAGTATGTTGAAGCTCTGGTAGTAGTTTTAAAGAGGGCAGGACACTTCTTGCCTCCCCCTTCTGCCTCTTGCCAAATTTCTGTTTTCACTTTCCTGCTCCCAAAATCTAGTTTTTTATTTATAGATTACTCATAATAACGATAGGTATGTTGGAACAGATACACGAGCAGAAACTGCTGAAAACTTCAGTATGTTACCAGTTTGGGAATATCAGAATACCATGCCAGGAAGTACTCCTAGGCTAGACTCACCTATGGTTTCAAAGCTCTTCTTTGAAACAGCAGAGACAAATTACTCTTTCCAGACTATACTGAAGGAGCACAATTTTTCCAGTGCAATGAGTCCACACTAGAGATTTAGCCTTTAGTGCAGATTTTGCAAAAAAACTTATGCACAGGTGTAAGTCTGTAATCACATGAGAATTTGAAAAGATCCTTTAATATCTGTGTGACCATACTCTATTTTATCTCCTAAAAAAAAAAGCAGTGATTTAACTTCTTGGATATAACTATCTCAGACAAATTGTAAAAGTGGGGGAGAGAAGATCACAAGAGGAAATGGGGTGCATGTGCATGGCTCCTGAGATGGAGGAGACTGCACAAGGATGTGGTTTGTAGTCTTCGGGGACGGAGGGGAAAGACGTGAAGTCCCTAGTGTATGCAATAACCTTGGCCAGTAGGATTCAGTGTGTGCAGTCTTGCAGCTTCAAACGCTTTATTTCTTGTAGCATTTCACTATTCATGTCTCATGTACTTGAGATATACTTTGCCTTTATATTTGAAAACTGTGGCCTGGTTGTCACTCAGGAATATTTAAAGGCCTGACTTCTGACTAGAAGATTTATATTAGGTAGTACTTAGTCATATTCACATGTTTGTATGTGTGTGCACTTACGCATCATTCTGATTTGCAAGGGTGCCAAAGTTTGTTTTTAGATAAAGGAAACATCTGTGGAATTTATTTTGATTTTTTTTTTAAACAAAAGATATAAAAGCTTACATCTACAGTGGATATTTAAAACTGGAGATTACTATTATTCACCTGGAAAATGTCAATCTGTCAAAGTAGAAATATCTCTTGAAAAAGTATCATTTAGTGAAATTCTTGGGGCAATATTCTGAAAGGGAGCTTGGAAGCTCTGGAAACAAGGTTTAGTGCTCTGAGTTCATTGTGCGGCAAGGATGGGACAGGGGGACGGGGGGGCGTGCAGCCCTAAGGCAGCTGTGTGACAAAGGTGCCTGGCTCCGTTGGGGGTCCCCTGGAAGTTTATGAAAAGGTTTTCAGCGTTGATTGGTTAGTTGTAAAATTCCGGTTAAGGGAACTTTCAGAAATTTTCTGAAATGTTCGGCCTACTAGTTTGACATACTTTGTGTGCGCTGGACTTGCACAAGGTCTTCCCTATGCGTGGCTGCTGTCCTCTTTCTTGCCTGCACTGGCACTCAGTTAGGTGGAAAGAAGAGTTCTTCTGCACTGCCAAGGACAGCAGCAGCATCACTGAGACCAGAGTACTTTGGAGGTGGTACAAGCTGTCTGCTTGTGCTGAGATTAAATTAAGTTGGATGCTCAGAAGTGAATGACAATTACTTGGGTTAACTTTGTAAGAAATACCCATTTCATTCTAGGTGGAAGAAGTGGAATGTACAAGGGCATGAGATCACGTGAACAACAGATACTCCAACTCCCAACTGGGGCTCCAGCAGTTTGTGGTTGAAGGTCTGGTTTGGTGCTGTACAGCAATGTGATGCTGCCTTAGCTTTATTCTGAAAATTATTAAAATGCAAGTTATTTTAATCCTGAAGGATTCAAGAGGAAGAACACTGATAAGAAAAGGTATTAAACCATAAGAGAAAAAGCAAGGAATTAAAAGTTTACAACTCAGTGAGGTTGAAGATTATCCCATTCAGTTATTTCCCACTGAGTGATGACCGCTGCAAGAGTAGTGAGCATATTAATATTTAAATACTGCTTGTTTACACCCAGGCAGCTCTTGTGTGTACTCACAAGTAAATAATTGCTGTGTACTTCTTAACTTTGTATATCTTGCTTTGTGGAGTCTCTTGGTACCTGGTAGAAGGTGCTGAACGAAATGACCCAGAGAAGGAGTGTTACAATGCTAACAGCTGAAGCGGGCTCTGTGCAAGTATAGGTAAGCTTGAAAATGCCCATAGACAAGATTTTAGTCTAAAACACCCCAGAGACTTAGTTAAAAAAATCCCCAAACCATACAAAAAAAAACTCCAAAGGAAAAAAAAATCTTGGGCACTCTTCAAGGATGAAATTTGGCCCATAGCTAATTAGGGGCAATACCAATTTAAGCAGACTGTGTTCTTCTGCTAGATGTGTCTCTTTTTTTTTTTTTTTTTTTTTTTTTTTTTTTTATGGTTAAGTGTTGCCCCAGTCTGACTTGTGCATAAGTGTATGAATGCTTGTTGCTGGCCTAACATAGAGCAAGGAGTAAAGCAGGAAAGCATTAACGCGTGTAGAGATGGAGAAATCACAAAGTGTCATAACAGTCAGGTGTAGAGGTAAGAAGTAATGAAAACAGACTAGATTTTTTTATCTTGACATATGGCGCTCTGGAGCGACAGCTTTGGCGATTTCTAAAGACAGAAACTACATCTTTGATTATAAATATGGCCTTCTGGGAAGTAAGATTGTGTGTGTTGTTATTATTATTGTTCCTCAGTGTGGAAGAAATATTATGTTGTTATTTTTATTATTATCTTGTTTAGAAATATGACTATACTAAGTAATATGCCTGACTTAATATATTAATTTTGCTTTCTACTGCAAGGAACTGGGTTTGCATATTAGCAACAGGGAGCAATATAGAAGAAAATGTACTGGGTGTAGTAGAAAAAGTGTTAACTTTACTGATCCATACAGAAAAGGCTGGGAACTATGTAACTTCAAGTGATAGTAGAAAAGAAAAACTGGATTAAAGAAAAATAATTTTTTCAAAATATATATTGACATCTAATGTTCCTATTGTATTCAGTGTTTAAATACAAAATCAAGTATCTTTGAAAGAGAACCTAACCATCAAACCGGGAGGTGGATGTTGATACCTAGAGGAAAAAAAGAGAAAATAAGCTCCTTTTTCTAGATAGCTTAAATACCTTTTGAGTTTTCATGTTTTATTGAACACTTACGCTTGTTACGTTATTATCTTATGATAATACTCTAAGAGGATGCAATATACGCTGTATGTCAGTGTCTGTTCATAAAAAAAGCATTTCTGCTCCTTCTTTATTTCCTCTACTGTTACTAATTCTTTGGTGAAGGCAAATGGTAGTTAAGTATGAGTGCAGTTCACGCTCTTTTGGCATGAATACGAGATCTAACTTTTCAGTTTGGGTTTTGTCAATAATGGTCAGTACTCTGATGGTTTTGAAAAATATATGAAGACTTTATTCTTAGTCAAATTAAAATTTATTTGAAAAATGAGCATATTTTAGACTTATTCACCTTTATAAATGAAGTGAAAATAAAGGAGTAATATCTTGCTTAATCAATCTGGAAATGGTGTCATTTACAGCAGAGACATGCATAGATTGGTCATCTCAGAGAAGACCTTTGTCAAGTGAAGCTACACCAAAGTTGAAGAAAAATCCTCTACAGAAAAACCCTCCTGTCCATGCAAAACATCTGTAGATGTAAAACAAGCAAAAGATCAAAGGGATAAAGCACAGCTGGTGAAGAAAGCTCTTAAAGGAAGAAAAAAAGAAAAAAAAAAAGAGGCCCTACGTGAGAAGACACGCATATATCTGAAAAGCAGAAAATTATTGTAATGTGCCACAGTTAACAGAAGAACAGTAAAAGGTAAGAAAAATGAATATGGCACATTGCACAGGTGCAAAGAGATATTAGGATAACTTTGAAAAAACAAAGAGAAGCTGTCAGACACTAAATAAGCTGCTCCTGGGCATTTGCAGAAGAGAAGCTGCACACCATGTAAGTATTTGATGAAGCTGTAGAGCTAGCAACTAAACATAATCCTGTGCATAGTAATCTCAGGTACTTTCCAGAGGACAATGATAATTTAGGAAGTTATTAGAGAAATAATTTTAAAGCGTAATGATAAATATGGTAGATTTTTATGGTTTAGGATACTTGTGAAATGATTCTCATTAGTGATCAAGTCTTGGGACTTTGCCAGAACAGATGGCTTTTTGATGAGATGGTTTAAAAAAACAAATTTGTGTTAATAAGTTTAAACTATAAAGGGGTTGAAAAAAGTTAATAATATAGATATATTTTTTTAATCCTACTGAGGTAATTCCTTCTCTTTACCAGGCCCAATTCAGTGATGTGAGCTTTTGTTCTCTTAACTTCTTAATCCATGACTTCTGTGTCTTTTTTTTTTTCCAATCGTGCTTGCTATGCAAATAACACCTCATCTGTTATGAACTGAATCTTTGTGTTTATCAGTTTTACTGTGCTACCTCCAAGGGCCTAAAGAGATGGTCATTGCCGTGTGTTTGGATGGACTGTCACAGAAAGATCAACAGCTGTTAGATTGATGCCCTGTTGCTGAAAATAATCTCCCTCTGTCCTTCTATTCTGATAGATAACTTTAAGGAAGATGTGAAGCCTTATTTGCCTTTCAGTGTTAGGTTTTAGCTGTAGAAGTACGTAATAGGTACTAGCTTCATTTAGAAGTGAGTGAAATACACTGCCTTGTTCCCCAGAAAACTATTTTATGCCGGCAAACTGGGTAACTGAATGCAATAACTCTTTCTATGATCAATAAGGAATTGTAAGCATTGAGTTATGGTGAGGACGTAGGATGACTACTTCACTGCTGTGAAAACACAAAAGAGAGGAAACGAAGTGCTTGTGAAGAGCCAGATGCAGACATCCGTAGATGTGAATTACTCCAGAATCTTATTTTCTCTGTAGACCAGGCCAAGAGTTTATCAAGATCATCAGGAAAGTAATCTAATTTAGGCCAAATATACACCTGCTTTTCTGCTCCTTTGGACTGTAGCTGCCATGTAGTATCCTGTGCTTATTTTTGAAAATAAGTAGCTCAATTTTAACTTCTGGGTGTCTTTACAATATAGAAGATGTCACATTCGGGCATGAGAAACATTTTGTAATGACTGCCATGTAGAAGATCTGGCAAAGAAGGGTGCTCTACAAGATTAGTTTCTCATAGATGACTGTGAAGAAAATCTGCGGAATAATAGCGTGTCCTTTCTCTTCAGGAGATCATTATGGCTTCATGAGGATGATAATGCAGGAATACGACTCTGTCCCATACCTGTTTGAGCTGAATTCTTCCACAGTCTTGAATGGCCTCAAGATGTAGTTGTAGTGGCAGAGGGTCAGTTAACTAAATGCCTTTTAAATATATCTGGTCTTTTCCATGTGGTGCTATTACCATGACATTTTTTACATTCCTGAAATTGCTGCCTTCTGTGCTTGGTCAATAGCCTGTGTACTTGTTAAGATGCTATTGCCTGGTTGCTTATATGAATTCAGCATTTTTGTAAGAGCACCGAGATTGTGTATTCAGTGCTGGGAGCTGAAACTGTCAATTTTGGATAGCCTTTAGCTGATTTTTATAGATATTAACTTATTACCTGTTTGGAGGCTGAGACAATTCCAAATAGTTTTTATTAGCAAGGCTCAATGTTTATTTTTTTGTTTAATTGTCAGCTTTTCACTTGTAATTTAGAATGTATGGTTTCATTTTGGAACATGCTGTCATCCTGTTTTACAGCAAAGGATCTCGTTTGTGGTGGTCAGATTTGTGAGTCCTTTCATGGCTTCTGTTTTAAGCAATTACTCTCTTATATCTCCCAGATTCCTAAGTGGAAAGAAGATGGTCTTTATAGGACTACAACAACAAAAAATCCCAAACTCTCTGAAGATAGAATAGACGCGGTATACTTGCAGTCGTTGTTGGGTGTGATACAGCGGCAGCATTTGGGTACCTAGCAGCAGCTGACTTGCATTATGTTCTAAGAAGCAACCTACCTCCTGTTAAAGCACAGCTTCGGTCTGAGAGAAAGGTGAGTGAATTATTCAGGGTCACGCAGCAGGTCAGAGGCAGAGCAAGAACGAGAGCAAGGTGTGAGAAGCAGCCTGATACTGCTAGGAAGATAAGCCTCTGAACAGTTTATTTCCCTAGAGGCATGCTACTCACTCTTTGATTTTGAGTGAGCTTTCACTTCAATAGGGCTGAGATTTAACCCATTGTGTTTACAAAAGAGGCTTTATGATGTAGTTCTGAAGTGCCTGTCACTGTGATATTTTGGTTCCCACATAGTTGATTCACTGGGATTTGATCTTTGTGAGGAGTGGCAACGACATTACTCATACTCTACTTGTTCGTAAGCTCTAAATTCACAAAGGACACTTTCTTTAAGTGGTACCAGCAAGAGCTGCAGTTACCAACTTCTAAAGTGTTTGTGAGTTGAATTGTTCTGGCTCGAGCCGGCGGCTTTCTCACAATGACACCAGAAGCTCCAGCTCTGTCAGGAATCTCAGCCCTTTCCAAGAAAGAGCTCTTCCTTCCATCCTCTTTATCCTTTCGAGGGTAGCTGCGGAGGAAAAGCAGAAGTTTCTGCTTGTGAACTAAAGAGAGTTTTGTGCAAATTGATGGAAGAGAAGAGTGCAGAGAAAGGTCAGAATGGTTCCTCTCTCTCCACCACCCCTCTGAGTCCAGCTTTTGCTCTTCTCTCTTCCCCTTCTCTCTCAGGGATACCAGGTCTGGAAAGGGGCAGAAAGCAGCTCTGCTCTCAACAGGCAGACAGATAAATGTTCCGTCAGACACGTTTCCCTCTCAGCTCAGCACTCTCAGCTTAGCAAAAGTATGCAAAATGGTGTTGTTAGGAATCTGTAGACTGAAAAAATATTGTTGTTAAAACAGGTGTAATGAAAGCAAGTACAGGTAGTAGTCATAATGTTAAAGTTAAATTTAAGGACTTTGGAACATAGCATCTCTGTGCATGTAAGCGTATAATTGCATGTTGCAAGGTGGTATTAGTGTCATTCAAAATTCAGCAATAAAATTCATTGCACAATGGTGTTTTAAATATTTCTCTCATAAGTGTGGTCTCTAGACTCTCTGCATTTTCCTAACCACTTGGAAGACCTCATAAATGAGACCAGACAAGAACTGTTGATACATTTGACTGTATGTATAAATTATGATGCCTTCTAGCTAATTTGCTATAAACCATCCTATTCATAGATTGTATCGAATTTGTGTTATCAGCCAGCCTTCTGCTTTCTTTTAACTTTTTCGGGACAGTATAAGTAAATGGCCTTGCAAATTAACTTTAAAAATCAGGTTGTTTTCTCACACATTCTTTGAGTACTGTGTTATTTTTGTGTGTGTTTTCTTTTTTCATTCTTATTATTCTACTGAGATGCCAATGTTTCAAGGAAATAATAAGGAATTGAAGCCTACCCTGAACTAAGACTATATTACAGCAATACGATACTGTAGAAATTAATATCTTCTGGGGTCTTCTAGGTGACAAGTATTCAGTACTAACCTGCAAATCTAAGTAATCTTAAAAAAAAAAAAGCAACTTTTTTTTTTCAAAGGCTCTGTACTACTTTCAATCATCCTGAATCTTTTTTTTATTACATTTTTAAATTGATTGGTGACTGTAGATGCTGTACTGTCACTTTTAGCAGGAGCCTCAGCTCACCAAGAGTCCTCTTCCTGAAGAATTAAATGGATGAAATCTTAAAGATTACTTGTATCGCTGTTGCCAAGCTACCTGACTCCTCTGCACTTGCTGACTGGAGCCCCAAATACCAGTATTTCCCCTCCTCTGTTGCTGTGCAGGTGTTGATTCAGCACAGCTAGAGAGTAGTGTTTGAAAGATATAGCACAAAACCATAAATTCAAGATGGTTTGTTTTTTTTTTTCCCCTGAAAAGTTCACTTAGGTTTTTACAAGCCCTTTCTTACGGGCAGAAAATGGAATTTTCTGGCTTTGTGGATGCATCATTCATTACCCCTTAGTGATCTCAGAAATATGGTAGTGTTTTATTTGAAGTGTACATTATTAAAATTTGCTCTTTTTTCATGAAGGAATGTGTTTGATTTCTTAACTAGTCATCAGTACTGATCAAAGCAGTTGAGATTGCCTTAGTACAATTTAGTCATTGTGCCCCAACTCTACTCAATCCCCTGTCAACTTTTACTACTTGTCTTGCAAATTGTATCATCATCTTCACAGGAACTGGCATTTATTTGATATTTATTCAGCATGTAGAACAGTGGATCACAATTTACATGATATTGTGAATGGCACTAAATCCAAGTCAGTAGGAACAGTAATTCTAACATAGTATCTTATGCTGCTTCAGTTTGAGACGTTTGATTTTCTATCTACAGCATAAAAAAGTCAAACTACAGTGGGTTCAGACACTCAATTATTGGACAAGAATTTACTCTTGGAAGGTGTCAGCTAAACTTTGTTTTAATGTTCTTATTTTTGCAGGTGAGTGTGTGTGTAAAGGTTGTTCTTAATGTTTTCTTAACCCTGTGATCTCACAGGACCGTAAAGTAAACAGTGAAAACCAAAGAGCTTTTTTGGTCCCCAAACAGTTTCCCTTTTATTCCTGAAACGGAGAAGCCAAATGCCTGCAAGTTTTGCAAAAAGATTCAATCTTTCTATAAATGCTGCTTCAATATTCTAAACTTGCTGCTTATGAAACTCTCACTGGATTATTTTGGACAGTTTCAGATCCAGCAAGGTGAAAATTATTTCATGAGCAGTTAGAAATAGGTCATGAATCATGATATAAAACTTTTCCTACACGTTTTACTTCTGTTTCAGCTGCAGAGGGTAGTTAATAGCTATTAAAGAAATAGTTAAAAATTAAAATATTTTTAATTTAAAACTAATTGGAGAAATC
Source organism: Grus americana (assembly GCF_028858705.1). Classification (NCBI taxonomy): domain Eukaryota; kingdom Metazoa; phylum Chordata; class Aves; order Gruiformes; family Gruidae; genus Grus; species Grus americana. Next base: position 44,232,942 of record NC_072855.1, read on the forward strand.
ATATGGAAGATAAAATGCTTTCCATAGTGAAAGATGTGAGAAATTTTATTTTCATAAGTTATTTCACAGCCTTTTCTAAGCATCCGATTTGTGTTCTGAGGAGACTACAGAAAGGCAGCAAGGTTGATGATGATCACTGTGAGAGGCTTAAATACCAGAAAAACTTACTCTGTGGGTTAGTTTGTTGGGTTCTTCCTTTCTCCCTTCCTTCCCCTTTCTCCCTTCCTTCCCCTTTCTCCCTTCCTTCCCCTTTCTCCCTTCCTTCCCCTTTCTCCCTTCCTTCCCCTTTCTCCCTTCCTTCCCCTTTCTCCCTTCCTTTTTTTTTTTTCCTCCCTCCCTCCCAAACCTGAATGCACTCAACATGAACTGGAAGCATAGGCCCGTTCTCAGAGCTACGATACCATTGGTACTAGTGAGACTTGGTGGAATGAGTCCCGTGACTGGCGTGCTGGGACGGAGGGCTGCAGGCTGTTCAGAGGGGGCAGGCGAGGTGGAGGAGTTGCACCATACGTACAGAAGAGGTTTGATTATACGACCCTTACAGTTAACGATGATGTGGTTGGGTAACTTGCTTACATGCATACTGAAGTTGTTATGAAATACAGCCCAAGCAAGTTCTTTCCTTTTGTAGACCAGAGCCTTGAAACAGAACAGAAGTGATATGATTGCACACTAGTCGGGTGTTTGCTATAGGAGGACAATATCTTCTGTCACGATCCAGGTTTTCAAAATCCACTGCAGTGCATATTGGCAACTAGATTGGCAGCGTAACCAGGAATGGTACAAAATTATCATGTGTCTCTGAGCTTGAAAGATATTTTGGCAGTAAAATAAAGGGTTGCTGGGAGCGAGTCCATCCTCAGAGGTGTCTTTCCTGCTGTTCTCTTTGATTCTGCATGGTGGTTAGCTGACACCTCCATATAGCCTGAACATAAATCAGTTGCTTGCAAATACAAGGTGCTTTCAGGAAGAGTTATAACTTCACATTTAAAAAAAAAAAAATAATTTGCTGAAGATAAATTCATAGTGAAATAATTTCAGCAGCTGGAGATTCTGTAGTAATATCTTTTTGGAACTTGCAGTTGGGATCAGTAAGGGACATGGCCATATCTTTAGCCTGTATCGTGATGAAAGAGAAAACATAGTTATCTAAAAAGGTTACTGAAACTGAAGTAATTCATAATGTCATACAGGTCATATCACTGTGGTCCTCATGGAACTGAAACGAGAAGCTTCTTAAAAAGGACACGCTCTTTGGAGCCTTAACACGTATCTAAATTACAGTCCTGATCTAAAGCTGTTTAAGATCAATGTAAGTAGCTTTTTCTCTTTGAAGGCTTTGAATTGGCTCCTTAATCTCCTTGGTGTAATTTGAAATAACAGTCTCTATTGGAAACATCAAAACTGAGTCTGAAGATTTCGGCGTCAGCCGTCACATAGCTGGGATCATACAGAAATTCACAAACTGAAAAAACACTGGTTTAAATATCATTTTTTATTGTTATATGTAGAAAAGTAGTAGTAGTATGTCTTTAGAATGTCACCTGAGACCCTAAGTAACCTAAAGCAACATTATTTAATTAAAACCAGTTGTTTTAAACTGAAAAGATATCAGACACCCTCAGTATTTCTAGTAATCAAGGAATTTATTATAGCAAGCTAAGTGGATTGTTGATAAATTTGAAGTTAATGTTCAAAGTCATAAGTAAAACGAGTCCGTTATTAGTTATATTGTGCCCATAGAAGAAAATCACCATACTCTCACTAAATAAGAAAGGGACACGGAAATAATTTCTCTATAGGAAGCAAGCAGAGCAATTTCTTGAGACCACAGGCCACTTAATTTGGAATACTGTCAGTTACTTTATCACTACAGATTTTTTTTTTTTAAAGTTGTGGGGTTTTTTAATGGGGATTAATGTAAATTATGGAATATCTGTTTTATAAAGAGCTAATTAAGATTGCAGGTTGCAGGGTTAAATCAAGGTGCTTTAAAACCTGAAATGCCTATTCTTAGTTTCCACTATGATTTATGGTGTCACACAGAGCAGAACACAAAGAATTTCCATATAGACTTACCATGCCTATAAGTTATGACACGTTAAAAAAAAATCTGGTTTTAACGCAAAAATGTTTAGTGAAGAATTCACTACCACCAACATTTGTTTCAGCATCAAATTACCTTAATTTAGACATGTGCTTCCTCCTTACAATCCAAATAATTTTTAGTGGTTTTTCGGTCAGCTGATTTTGTCAAAAGCAGATGTGTGTTTTGTACTAGACTAGTAAATTAAAAAACAATCAATAAATTTGTGATGCAAAAATAATCATAATGTAGGTTTCAGAGAGATACAAACCCAAGCTTTCACATCAAATTATGCTGAGGAAACATGAAAAATGCTCTGACATACAAGAATGAGCTCCGTGGCAGATATTGCCCTTGGCTGGAGCCCCAGTGTTCCCCATCCTGTGACTGCCCAGCCGTAGGGACCTGTGGAAGTACCCCATGACTCCAGGTTCAGGCTTCCCACATGAGGAATCTATTGTGCATGGGAGAATTTATTTTCACATATTTTCACATATTTTGTCCCAATAGGCTGTTCATACGCAGCAACGATGAGACCTGGACCTGAAAATTGACAAATGTTATCAAGTCCTCTCCTCAGCTGTGCTTGTGGCTGTTACAGTACAGTCCTCTGGTCTGATTCTGCATTTCTTAAGTGGAATAGTACTCTTTATGCTCAGTAAAATCTGGCAAGGAAGCTTCATATTCTGTATTTAATCTAGCTACTTAACAGAGCTTGCTCACCACAATAAATCTAATTAAAAAATTTACATCTTTTATTGTTACAGAAAATGGTCACATGAGGCAGTGCTCAGCTCAAGGGATGTGATCTGAAATAAGAAGTAGAAAAGGGAAGTTGCTTTTTCCTGTTCTTAGTGGTTTTGTCAGCAGGGTAGTGTTCAGCAGTTTTAGCACTATAAATTGGAGTCAGATATAAGCTTAAGGCTGTACTCAGGTAAGCAATAAACCTTTCCCCTTATTCTACACTTACTGCATTCATGAACTGATGAACAGTTGCTAAGGCTTGGGAAGAACAAAGGTGCTGTTCAAGAACAAAAGCTTCTTTTTATTGACTGTTTCTTGGCATCAAGGAAAATCATATGTTAAAATTACAAAGGAAAAAACTCCATGATAAAAAGTGATTCTTCATTGGATGTCTTTATATAATATGACTTAGTTTTGCTGCACAATTGAGCTGTCATCTTAGTAATTTCTTTTTTTCCCCCACCTTTCAAGCTACTGTTAAAATACCAGGATGGGAAAATTGAAATATTGTAGAATGGCAACACCTGATAGATCTGATAGCTCTGGTAATTAGACTCTGCTTAAGCTTCTATACTTTTTTTAAAATGCTCCATAACCTGTTTTGTTAGAATTTTCCTCATAGAACTGAGGTAGTCTTGGGAAACTATATGTACTATGCTTTTTCAGTACCATAAATGCCCATTTATTCAAGTCTTGGATGAAGACTGAAAACGAATGTTTATCATTGCAGTCAACTGTGGATACGCATCTGTATCACAGCTTGTACGGTTTAGTGCATGAAGTCTTGTTAATTACAGCCCGAAGCAAAACTTGCTTTATATTTTCTCATGACTTTCAAACTTTTTTACAGTTTACCATGAATAGGTGAAGGAAATTACAGGAGTCCAGCCGGTATTATTCAGAAAGGTTCTCACATTGCACTTCCAGATTTGGAGGAGGCATTTTAACTCCTGGAACAGAGGAGGCAAGTACTCGTGTCCAGTGCTTCCGCCTGGGTGTGGCATGGGTTGTTGCATGGGTCCTTGCAATAGTTGTGTTATTGTGTAGATAATGCATGTTTCAAGAGCCTGGAGAATGAATCTGATATTTGGGTGAGTAGAGTAGCACTAAGGATCTGATGTACATCACACATGCTAAATATTTTTTTACTGCGCTGCACGAAGTAGTGAGTTTATAGACACACAGAATTTCTGTTCTGCACCACAGCTCAAGCAGCATAACAATGTTTTGTTACCGTGGTAAGATAAACCTATGGGTCACCCATTAAAACCTCAAGGGTTTAAATGAATAATAATGGTATAGATTTTTTTTTTTAAATGACAATTATGTTATAGAGAAGCATTTCCAGAAAACAAATAATAGATTAGACAACCTAATTGCAAAATAAGTGAAATGGTCTAACAAGTTTGGAAATCTTTCAGGAAACTTGCAAGACTTTCAATTTTCCTTAATAAGTCTCTGTTTTGTTTATCCGGATACTGATATGTACAGAGTCTTTTTATCTTGCCTTCCTACAGTAAGTTTTTGAGTTAGTACATATAGTTCAGGTTTAGCAGCAGTAATCTTCAAGGAGTTTGTTTTTAGTGATGGTGACTGTAGATGTAATCGAGGTCTGTGAAACCAAAAAAAGTCACAGTCAAAAGTTCAAGTCAAAAGTACTGTATGGACTATACTTCTTCAGGGATGATGTATATTTGATTTGCTTGCAGAGTTTCTTAATGTCTCCTTTTTGAATTCTATAGCCATTGAATTATTTTGTCAATAACATTGATGATAAGGATAAATAATATATCAACATTTTAATAAGTTCTGTTTAAAAAACCCCTAACAGTTGCACAAACCCAGTTTTACCCAACCTTCTCCTCCCCTTCTTCCAGATAGAATTGATTTATAGATATGTGGGACATTGAGATTTTTACAATGGCTTAAAACAACACCACTTCTTTTCCCCAAACTGTAGACTCTGTATTTTCAGACATGTAAGTCGGGTGACCTATAACCTGAGGAATTCTACTTTTGAAGGTCTAATAGTAATTTTGCCCCCTGAGGAGATTGCTATGTATGTATTCATACACATTGTATGGATGTGTGTAGAAATAATGTGTATTTACATTTTTTCATATAAAGAAGAGGAAACCTTGTAAATTATTTAAGTTGTCTTTGGAAAGTTAGGGGTTTTTCAGTCTATTTTAATTTATCGCTAGATTAAATTTCAAAATGAAACAGCCTTTTCAGGGGGAAGTAGAGCAATGAGGAGCATTTGAATGAAAAGATGAGGAAAACATTCTAGATCCTGATTTCAAAGAAAGAGAAAGAAAATCTGATATTGTAAGGCATCCAAATTACATCACGTGAGGCTTCCAGCTGACTGACTATAAGAGAGAGGAGAGGTGAGAATGATGGGAAAGCCTCATGGACAATGCCAGAAAATTCTGCAAGTTTTCCTTCAACCAGTTTCGAACTGCAAAGCAAGGACTATCCCCATGTATCTCTAACTCCATCTGCCCCTCAAACAGATGTGACTACCTGCTGCTATTAGTCTGTCATGCTGGCCAGGGTCTTCCAGTCTGACTGAGGTCCAGCTTACATAGTCCTTGCTCCCTCTGGCACATCCTGGAGCAGGCTCCTGCTCTGATGTGTGCAGGCTGGTAGCTGCAGCCAGTGGCTATGAAGAGATAGGAAAGGCAAGTTAAAGGGTTTTGAGCACAGAAGAAGAAAAATTGATGTGCCTGAGGGATCTGGAGATGGAAATAATGGGGGAATGCTTGACAAAACTGTTGAAGGTTGTGACCATGCAGATCTAAATGCTGTAGCTTATGGGTTTATACTACGAGGCGCCAAGTCATGATGCTAAAAATTATTTTTTTCTTATTCAAAAAGAAAAAAAAATTTTTTTTTCCTCTACACAACAGAGAAAATGCATAGAAAGAGTAAATTAAAGGGAGAAAAAAAGAGAGGAAAAACCAAGCCAAGAGGTTTAGGAAAGACTTTCCCTTCATGATTCTGTGCTAATGACCAGGCAGAGTGTTGCACAGCGTACAGAGTACCTCTGCAGAGTTCCTTATGCATTTCTGAATGCTACCTGCTATCACAGGAATGAATTAGACCAGCACAAGAGAGTAGAGAAGCTTTCTGTGCACGTATCCCAGTTGGTCCAATGTTCTGGTGTTCAGAATTTAATGTCTGCAGGTAATAATATCTGAAGCACTTTCATGAGCAATATTTTTCTTTTGCTGATCTAACTCTTCTGAATTATTGCAGTACAGCAGTTGACACATCTCAATAAATGAAATAAAGGAACACAGATATTACATAGAAAATGCAAAACCATGATTATACTTTCATCTGACTTAGGAAGAAAGTGTACTTTTTCATGTAATAATGTCCTGCCACTTAGAAATCTAAGCTTAGAGCTGGCCATCTGCAAAAAAATTAAAGGGGTTAATATAAAAGAGGTCAAATGCTGTCTTTACATGATTAAAATAAAACTGCAATGCAAGCACACCAAATTTTCCCAGTGGCCTTAAAATTGGCAAAGAAAAAGGTAGTTACAATCCTCCTGTATTTTCAAACAGCTTTGGGGGCAATGCTTTCTTTACTGGAAGAGGCTGGGGTAATAGATTAGGTTACTGAATAAAGCAAAATGGAAGGATTACTTAGCTTGAAGCTGGAGCAGAGAATGGAGGTGTTGATGGAATTTTGACAGGGATCGTTAGCAGGATTTAATGGACTTTCTCGGAGGAGAAGCAATGCAAAAGAAAAATTTCCTATATTTGTCATTGTTATAATATGCCTGTCCTCCCAAGAGGAAATCTGGAAAGAAAGCAATGATTATAGAAGTTTTAGCACTTTTTCCCTAAGATGGCTGCTCAGCAAAGCCAGATACTTGCAATTCTCTCCAAATGTGTGGGGCTTAAAAGAGGTAGTAGAAAATGCATTTGAATCCACATAGGTGGGTGGTAACCTCAAGAAAGAAGTAACAAACTGAACTACTGTTATGGGAAGAAGAAAGTCAGTGGACCAGAACTTCTCCAGCCCATTCTTAGCTAAAGGAGCATCTCTGGCTGTGCTTTGTTTATGAGGAGAAAGGGCACTTGAAGTCAGAAAGTAAGTGAATGTCTTAAACATTTTCTAGAATGTCTACAAGGCTGGTAGGTCTCTTTCTCTCTCTCTCTCTCTCTCTCTCTCTTTCTCTCTCTCTCTCTCTCTCTCTCTCTCTTTCTCTCTCTCTCTCTCTCTCTCTCTCTCTCTCTCTCTCTCTCTCTCTCTCTCTCTCTCTCTCTCTCTTTCTCTCTCTCTCTCTCTCTCTTTCTCTTTCTCTCTCTCTTTCTCTCTCTCTCTCTTTCTCTCTGTCTCTCTCTCTCTCTCTCTCTCTCTCTCTTTCTCTCTCTCTCTCTCTCTCTCTCTCTCTCTCTCTCTCTCTCTCTTTCTCTCTCTCTCTCTCTCTCTCTCTTTCTCTCTCTCTCTTTCTCTCTCTCTCTCTCTCTCTCTCTTTCTCTCTCTCTCTCTCTCTTTCTCTCTCTCTCTCTCTCTTTCTCTCTCTCTCTCTCTCTCTTTCTCTCTCTCTCTCTCTCTCTTTCTCTCTCTCTCTCTCTCTCTCTCTCTCTTTCTCTGCCTGTGATGTTCTTGATGGTGTTTAATGAAAAGTCCATTTGAGGTCTCACAAAATGCAAGTAAGTGCTAATAGTTAGGAAAAGAAGATATGAAAACAGCATGTCTCATTTTCCCTTAGTTCAGATTGTGTTGGTATGAACAAGCTACAACAGTTTTGTAAAAATTCCCCAGAATTGTATTCCTGCAACACAAACCTGATAATCTAGATGTGTAATTTTGCTAGAAAGCCATGTTTTCCATTGCAAAAGTTTGCAGCCCAAAAAACATGGGAGGAGGAAGGTGGGGAGGAGAGTAGTTGAAAACCTGCAGTACTGTTGAAGTCAGAGGCAAAGCTGATGTGGCAGACATCGCAGTTCTCAGAGATTCACCCATGACTCAGTCTCACCAGTGACAGTCTTCCCAGGACAACTGGCTAAAAGTCAGGATAAATTTAAAGATGACTGACCTGAGATTGATCTGTACTACCAAGACAGCTAGTGTTCCCTTTCATTTCAGGGTCCTGGTCTCATGAATGTCTGCATTGTATTTGTGTTTTCTCATTCCTTCAGGAATGAACCAAATACTGCTTCTTGAGATGAAGCTGTGGTAGCTTGTCTTGACAAGATAGTTTATTGCAAGGTCTGTCCCCGACAGACTGGACACATGGTTTCCTTTGACTGGAAAAGCTTCTCCCTTGCCATGTAACATCATAATTTCCTCCAGCATCCTCCGAAGCATACAGTCCTTCCTCAGAACTGTGATAGTAAATGCAGTGCTGTCTGGATATTATTTTAGACATTTTTGAGAAAAAAAAATCTTCCCCTTTTTGTCTTGGGGATGTAATGATGTTATGCAAAACCTTAAGGAGATGAGGCAAAGTGCTATGCAGTTTTTACATCAGTCATCTCCACAGGTTGCTAGCTCTGAGCAGTAGGAACATCACAGACAGCCTGTAGCCTAGGTTTCTCTCTCCACAAGGCAGTTTGGATAGCCTTCATGCTACCTGTAACAAGTGGTAAGAAAATCAAGGAGGTGAGAATAAACTGCTGAATTTCATTAGATGAGTGATATCGACTACAACTTATTGCATCTTAAAGTGCTGGGGAAAAAGGAAGAAGGAAGATTTCAGGCTGAGCTACTGGTAAACAACTTAGCATCCTGGAGGTTGACTGAGTCTGGGCTCACCTATGATAGAATGACAAATTGTTATTGTTGAATATGCTATAAAATAAAATTTTTACTCCAATAATTTGCAGCTAGAGAAACAATTCAGTTGCCCGGTGCTGATATACAGTTTACTAAAATATCTGCTGTGCCAGGTTTAGATACGGACAGAAGTATCATAAGTGTATCACTGAAATGTCACATTTTCACAAACAATATTTGTATGATCAGTGAGTAATTTTGTTTGAATATCTACCATATTTCAATGTATTTACAGAAATATTTTGTACCAGGATGGCAACAGCTGAAGGAAGATTTGGGCAAATTGACCAGATGTAAATTGTTGGTTTTCATACATAAATTCTGGTATAGCGCAGATGAATAAACATAAAAAACTCATTATCAGAGGAAGAACAGCTATATATAAAATCCATGTACTTCCAGAGCTAGCAAAATCTGAGCCAGGATTCAAATCCTGATTCAACAAGAAAGAAACTAGGCTGAGAGCAGTAAATGGAGTTGTAAAATTAACCTTAACTAGAATCTGCTGCTCAAACATTTTGATTTAGCTCTAATTTGACAAACTTCCATTTTTCTGTTAATCACAACGGGCCCTTCTGTTAGCTCATATGGCCTGTTGAAGCCTGAGTAGAATGCAGCACTGAAGAAACTGTACCCCTCTTCCTGTGATTTCTGAGTACTTCATCTCTGTGAATTGCAAGCAGCAGCATCTGAGTTCAGATAGTTTGGGCTTTGACTTCTAGTCAGGAAGCAGAAATGGCCAGTGTGGGTTTTTGTTGTTGTTTTTTCTTTCTTTTTTTTTTCCTTCTCCTCTTCAGTGCTGATTCTCCAAGACCATTTAATTGGATTATGTGTCCTGGTTGCTTAAAGCACACACAGTTTTTGCTAAGAAGAGGTGTCTTTACGCTGTTGGTATTTTTTTTTCTCACATGTTACTAGAGGAAGTAGATAATGCATTTGCATGTTGATGATGTCCTATGTGTTTCCCTGAGATAAATGCATTCAGCCAAGCATGCTTTTGTTTGCTTATTTTCCATAAATCTTTGACTGAAGTGCTTGTGAAATTGTAGGCAGCCATGAAATCAATGAGACTCAAGAGGTAAGACTTTACTCAGAGCAAGAACTTTACAATTGGCTTTTGCATCTATAATCCATTGCTTCCTTAAAAAGCAATAGCTTCTTTAAATAGGCTTCTTCAAAGAACATTTTCAAAAGATTTGAGTAATGAACTATTTCATCTTTCCACACAGCAGCTACGCTGGTCCAAGAGTAATAAGGGGCATGACAGATGAATCACTGAATCTTAAAATTATTGCTCTTCAGCAATAACCTGTAATACTAGATTTTTTTTTTCCCTGAACATCCTGAAATGAACAGCTCTAAGGGAAAGAGCATGTTGAGGAGAGAATACATTTATAAAAATGCAATTGTTAGGTTAGGCAAGTAATAAGAGTTGTTAGTTAAAAATTAGAAGGGAGACTAAATTTCATCTTCTGGGGAATGAGTGATTACAAGAGGCAGACAATCTATGCAACCCTCTTCTTGAGGCAGTGGAGACTATTGCCCTCTAATGGTGTGTGCCGAAACTTATTCAAAAAGTAACATAAATCCACAAATCTCTACCAGTCACTCAGTTACATTTTCTGAAAAGAGAGCTATGAGTTAAGGTTGTGCCAAGCATGCTAGTTTCATTTAAAATGGCCTCTTAAGTAGTTGTAGCATTTATTTTGTCTTTAATAGCCGAAGTGCAAATTTTATTACACTTTGCGTCTGTTTCCAAGGATAACCACCAGTCATCCTTTTAGCTAAGAGGTATATTTTCATTACTAGTGTATTTAGGATAATAATTTTTGACCTTGTTCTTCACCAGCAGCAGAACCAGATAGGGAATGAAGGTAAATGGTAGTGTAAAATGTGTACCTGGAACAGGCTGAACCTCTTCATTGCAATTTTGAAGAAAAACTTTAGCACTGGCTTTGAGAGCTTTCTCAGCAAGTGATGGAAGCAGAAATTGTACCACTGAAAAGAACAATTATTTCCAAAAAAGCTTGAATGTAAGTGGACATATAAATTAATGCAATTTCAGATCAAGGTCTGGCTTCTATCTTGAGGTAAAGAAATTTATTTTTTTTTAGTTTATTTGATATAGGACAAAACTCTCAACTTCCATGAGAATTTTAAATCTCTCCTTCCTCAGCTTGTCTAGTAAAGAATTTCTCTGAAAAATCCAGAGGGCCTGTTCTCAACCTGTCTTGACACAACTGCGTTGCACAGAATATTATGCCAAGGCTGGTGCTTGGGTTCAGTCACAAAAATGCTTTCCAAGACTAATAGTAGTCTTTAATACTTGCTGCTATTACTCTTCTTATCCTATTTTATGATTGCTGTTTCTTTCTTGTAATTAAGGTACTACTTTTGTCTGATGAGAGAGCAGAGATCAAGGGTAGGGTTGTGCTGCATATGAGCACAGTTTTTTGAGTGGGGTAATGATAACTGTGAGAAGATAACTGAGAAGAGTGTGTCCTGGCTCATGCTGCATAAAATGTATTTGGACTCCTCATTCCTGGACCAGGTACTGTTGGCACAACCTGCAGCAGAAAAAAAGCTATAGTATACTAACAATGATGCATCTAAACAGTTGTCACTTAAGCCCCAATCCATCTGCCACATTCAAACACAAAATTCATGTCAACATGTAATGAGCTGTATCATATTTCTAAAGTTAATATAAATTAACGATGACACAGATGGCATGTAAATGCTAGAGAAAGAAAAATCCAGTTATATAGATATAAATATTCCAAGTTGACAAATGGTTAGTATTAAAAACCCCAATAAAATAAAGATCTTAAAAATTGTGGAACTGATACTAACACACCAAATAGGAGTCCTGTGTGGCTAGGAGGCAAGAAGGATTGGAAAACCCAATATAAATAACAGTAATTTAAATTAAACTTTATATAATTTGACAAAGTGGTTTGGGGATTTAAATATTACTTGAAGACTGGGTATGTGCTTTTTCATGGTATTCAGAAAATGTAGCCAGCTAATTAAGTTCTACCCTCATGATATGTTGAAAAACACAGTTACCAGAAAACAAACTTTTTATAAGTTCGAGGGTAAGTAATTAAAAACCACATTCGATGTCCCAGTGCCCCTTAAAAGTAAAAACATAATACTGAATTCAAGAACTCTGAGATTCAATCTATTGGAGAGAAACAGCTATGTATTTTAGAGGCTTTCCTGCCAATGAAGACAATTTAGTACTCTCTTACTGCCACCTTTACTAGTAATCTTACTCTAGATGCTGCTTATAAATGGAAATCTACTTAGCTTTTTTTCTGTATTCCTAATCAGAAAAGTGCGTGCCATGCCTTGTTCATCCTAAGTTATGCGTACAGCATTAGGGATATTTGGCATATCGTTCATAACAATGAACTTTCTTACTTCAGCTCTTCTTATACACAGCTCTGTTCAGATGACAATCTGTGACCAAATTTTGTTCATTATCATCCCTTTTGATTTCTAAATTATGAATATTACTTTTTGAGATGTTTACTTGAGATTCATTTAGATTTTTAACTTATTCAAAAATCTATGCTTTGGTGGCCTTTATATGGTTGCATAAGAGATAAAGATTTACAATTTTTATGCGAGTTTGTCAGATTATTACTACAGGCGTCTTACACCAATTGCAAAGTTCCATATTTTTGTTTTGCTTCAGTTTAGTGCTAAATTATTTAGCTTGCTAATAGTCGATTTGTTTTTACTAACCAGCTATCTAACTCGACTCCTTGAGTATTGTTAAGAACCCTGATCCTAATATATCTAGAGTCTACTCACTAGATTCATGTCCTACATGTTTATGGATCATTGATGAATCTCCTAGTGTCTTTAATAACTACCTTTAAACCAACTTCTGGTTTTCGTTGCTGCCTTGTGAGAGTTGTGAGGATAGCATTTGGGGTTGCGTTGTAGCTCGTTATGGCTGCTTAAAAGATACTGAGACTAACTTCTCCAAAGACTTGAGAGAATAATATTATAGCTTTGTTTTGTTCCAAGCTCCAGTGAAACATTGGTTGTATCTAAGCTTGAGAAGAATGTTAAAATACTATACAACCTTCAAAATATGAAAACTAAAGCTATGGACACTGGTACTACACAGATGAATTCCAAAATTAGTATCCTATGTTTGGTATTATTTGGTGTTGCAAAGTTTAGGAAAAATAGAAATGTAACAATGGTTACATCAAATAGAGCTAGTTCATTATACGTCAGGATGCAATAGCCACCCTTCTTCTGCTGTGGCCATCACAGCTAGAAATGGAAAGCTGTCAGAACAAGTTTTTCTCTGTCTACACTCTAAAAACTAAGTCTTTTGTGGAACAATGCAAATTTATCTTTTTTTGGAGGGTGGGTAGTGGTGATTTTAATTTTTACGTCTATTGTGGTTCCTGCCTATTCAAAACCTAACAAAACCACTTGGTTCCACTGAATTTTATGTATGCAAATCTTCCAACATAATCTTTTCCTATGAGATTTTGCCCAGAGTAAATCTCTCTAGAATCTTCTCACTCTGTAGCTTTGATCACCACTTAAGATTAGAAATGTACATTCCTCTTAGGAAAAAAAAAAAAATCCCTTAAAATTGATTATATTGTAGTTTGAGTCTCATAGACTCAGTTTCAGATATGCTAATCAAATAATTTTCTTTATATTGCATTTTTCTAGGTAGTATCTTTAAAAATCTTTGAGGCACCTCATTGAGGATGTGAGATAAAAGCTTTCTTCTTCTATTGACATAGTTTTCCTCACAAGGCAGAATTTTAAGCCTTTTATATATTCTTGCTTTTGACAATATTTTTTTGAGAATAACTTTTTGTAAGGCAAAGTGAAATAAGGCCTTTATTGTCCTATCCCTGTTTGGCAGAACACAATTCATTAGATCTATGTAGGATATCAATTACACATTCCTAGATGATTTTTTTATATTCTAGTATATTTTTTTAGAACAATTGGCTTGATGCTTAAATGAATTACCTTTTTTTGTCGTCTTGTTATCAGTAAAGTGTTAAAATTGTGATGCTAAGTATCTGTAGCAGTCTTCATGCACTAGGGGAAAATTTTAACAGCACCATCAGTGTGTACTTACACTTCAGGAAATTTAGAAAATGAGTATGCTTACAGAGCTGTAAAATACTCACATCTGTTCAGCTTCACTTTGCTTTAAAACCTAGAATGCAGATTTTTCTGCCAGAGCTCCCAGACTGCAAAGTTAAATTCCAATTAGAAGATACACTCATATAGCAATGCAGTTAAGCAGACTTTTAAAAAATTAATAAGTGACAGTATAGTACTCTTTGAATATTTCAAACATCTTACCGACAGCAAGACACAATTTCTGGTGCGCAAGATGGTATTTCTTGGTCTAGATGTATTGATTTTTCTCAATTTTCAGATATATTAATGTCCAACATGTAATGATCCTTTGATACTTCAAAAGGAAGTTTGAAAGAACTGTCAGAAATGTATGTAGTATATGACCAGTAAATATAGCATAGTTCTTTTCTGAATAACGTGAACTTGTAAACAAGAGTTGTGCTTTGGATAAACCAAGTCTTCAGTATTTTGCTGGAAACCTCATAGTACAAACCTAAAGCATGCTCCAGCAGTCCTATCTTAGTCAACTTCTCTTACTGATGATGATTTTTTCCCAGTTGTCACCCATTTTTAGAGACGTCATTTTGAGAATATATTCCATAGGTAGTATATTAGTAGTGCAGTGCCAAATCTGGAATTAACTATCTAAGAATACCACCCGGAGATCAACCCCTACGACAGGCACTGCGGCTACTCAAAACCTGGCAATAGGCACTGTGGCTGAACCAGAGAACCAACCTGTACTGGTAGCAGTCGCCCCTATACATAAGAAGAAATGGACACAAAAGTCAACTTGTTTAATAAAGGATGATGAAATAGGGCGATCACAGAAACAGGAGGAAGAGGCAGAACCGGAGAGACCACCTGATCCCTCCCCCTGAATGAGCTGTGAGGTATGTGATTTCAGTTGTTGATTAGGTGAGTCACTTGTCAGCTGGCTTCTCCAATGCTGCGATAGTGGGGCCAGTAGCCTGGAATTAGAGGGAAGGGAAGCCAAGCAGCTGGGATCCCTGTCCAGGGAAGGGGGCATCGACAAGGCAATTGGAAAAGGAATGCAAGCCCTCAGCCTCTGTAGGTGACTCTTGTCAGCTGTGAGGGAAAGGTATCCCTTCAAAGAAGATGTTATGTGTTACCCAGGCAAGTGGACCACCATGGAGAAAGGTATCCAGTACCTGAGGAAATTAGCTGTACGGGAGGTAGTTTATTATGACCCAGGCAATGTGCTGTTATCCACAGATCCAGATGAAGTCCAATGTACCTGACTCATGTGGCAGAGGTTTGTACAGAGTACACCACCGGTGTATGCCAAACCACTGGCAGTACTGGCCTGGAAGGACAAAGAGGCACCAACTGTGAATGAAGTGGCTGGCCAATGTGGCAATACAAAGAAAATCTCTCTTCCTCCCTACGCGCCTGTGTCTCAGCCATGGAAAGACTGCCTGAAAAATCCAAAAACCTGCTTGAGAAACTGTCTCAGGAGGTCCAGCAACTCAAAGAGGATATGTCCAATTCCCATTTGTACGGACCAGTATCTCAGCCATTTGGAGTTAAGTGTTCCTGTGCTCAAGAGAGATGATACAGAGGGTACATACCATGAAGCATTGTGTGCTTTTATCTGTGTGACCATGGAGGACACGAGGAAGTAGGATGGAAAACCTACGTCAACTGTAGTGGCAAGGGTATGTGAATTGCAAGGAAAAACAATCTCAAATGTGAATTCTTCCAGGAAAATTGCTGCTCCAGTCTCTGGTGGGCAGTTCCGCAGGTGGAGTAGGAGGACTGATCTTGTGGAAGGAGCATCTGATTCATATTTACAAGAAGTGAGTAGGAAGGATGAGATTTGAACCTACATGTGCCACACAAATCCATTTATCGCTAACGAATACTATGACCGGGACTAGAGGGGCCCTGCCTCCAGCCAGGTGGAGGAAAAGGACAGCTGGGTTTACTGGACTGTGTGGATTCAATGGCCTGGCACATCAGGCCCCCAGGAGTATAAGGATCTAGTGGACACCGGTGCACAGTGTACCCTAATGTCATCAAACTATAAAGGGGCAGAACCCATCTGTATTTCTAGAAGATCCCAACAGTTAAGTATACTGGAAGCTGAAGTAAGCCTAGCTGGGAATGAGTGGCAAAAGCACTCCATTGTGGCTGGCCCAGAGGCTCCGTGCATCCTTGGCATAGACTAACTCAGGAGAAGACATTTCAAGGACCCAAAAGGGTACCGATGGGCTTTTGGCATAGCTGCCTTAGAGTCGGAGGAAATTGAACCATTGTCTAGTTGGCCCGGTCTCTTGTTGGACCTTCTGTTGTGGGGTTGCTGAGCGTTGAAGAACAACAGGTGCAATCACTACCACAGTGGTGCACCGATGGCAATATTGCACCAACCAAGACTCCCTGATTCCCATCCATAAGCTGATTCATCAACTGGAGAGACAAGGAGTGATCAGCAGAACTCACTCACCCTTTAATAGTCTTATATGGCCAGTGCAGAAGTCTAACAGAGACTGGAGACTGACAGTAGACTATCGTGGCCTGAATGAAGTCACATCACTGAGTGCTGCCGTGCTGGACATATGCATGAACTTCACTGTGAACTGGAGTCGAAGGCAGCCGAGTGGTACGCCACAATTGATATTGCTAATGCGTTTTTCTCAATCCCTTTGGCAGTGGAGTGCAGGCTGCAGCTTGCTTTCACTTGGAGGGGCATCCAGTACACCTGGAACAGACTGCCCCAGGGGTGGAAACACAGCCCCACCATTTGCCATGGACTGATCCAGACTGCACTGGAACAGGGTGAGGCTACAGAACACCTGCAATACATTGATAATATCATCATATTGGGCTACACAGCAGAAGAATTTTCTGAGAAAGGGAAGAAAATAGTCCAAATTCTTCTGAAAGCTTGTTTTGCCATAAAATGAAGTGAGGTCAAGGGACCTGCACAGGAGATCCAGTGTTTTAGGAATAAAATGGCAAGATGGATGCTGTCAGATCCCAATGGATGTGATCAACAAAATAACAGCTATATCTCTATCACCTAACTTTCTTTGGTATTGTGAGTTTTTGGAGCATGCATGTTCCAAATTACAGCCTGATCGGAAGCCCTCCCTATCAGGTGACCTGGAAGAATGATTTCAAATGGGGCCCTGAGCAAGGACAAGACTTTGAACAAATTAAACAGGAAGTAGTCCATGCAGTAGCCCTTGGGCCAGTCCGAGCAGGACCAGATGTAAAGAATGTGCTCTACGCCACAGCCGGGGAGAATGGCCCTACCTGGGGTCTCTGGCAGAAAGCACCAGGGGAGACTCGAGGCCGACCCCTGGGGTCTTGGAGTCGGGGATACAGAGGATCCAAGGCCTGCTACACTCCGACTGAAAAAGAGATATTGGCAGCATATAAAGGGGTTCGAGCTGCTTCAGAAGTGATTGCTACTGAAGCACAGCTCCTCCTGGCACCCTGACTGCCAGTGCTGGGCTGGGTGTTCAAAGGGAGGGTCCCCGCTACACATCATGCAACCGGTGCTGCGTGGAGTCAGTGTGGCACACTGATCACTCAGCGGGCCCAAGTAGGAAACCCCAATCGCCCAGGAATTCTGGAAGTGATCACGGACTGGCCAGAAGGCAAAGATTTCAGAATGTTGCCAGAGGAGGAGGTGACAGAGGCCCCACTGTATAATAAACTGCCATAAAATGAGAAGCAATACACCCTGTTCACTGATGGGTCCTGTCACATTGTGGGAAAGCATCAGGGATGGAAGGCCGCTGTGTGGAGTCCTACATGGCGAGTCACAGAAGCCGCTGAAGGAGGCGGCGAATCAAGTCAGTTTGCAGAGGTGACAGCCATCCAGCTGGCTTTAGACATTGCTGAAAGAGAGAAGTGGCCGATGCTCTGCCTCTATACTGACTCATGGAGGGTGCCCAATGCCCTGTAGGGGTGGTTACAGCAGTGGCAGCAGAGCGACTGGCCACGCAGAAGCAAACCCATCTGGGCTGCCCCATTGTGGCAAGATATTGCTGCCCAGCTAGAGAAGCTGGTTGTAAAAGTATGCCATGTAGATGCCCATGTACCCAAGAGTCAGGCCACTGAGGAACATCAAAACAACAAGCAGTGGATCAGGCTGCTAAGACTGAAGTGGCTCAGGTTAATTCGGACTGGCAACATAAGGGTGAATTATTTATAGCTCGCTGGGCCCGTGATGCTCATCACATTAAATTGCATGGGATAAAAATTGGAAAATATCAAAAAACCCTTCTTAAATTCACTACTATGTCCACAAACAGGTAGTTTCTCTGTATATGCGAAAGCTTCTCTTGCGTTTTCTGGCCAGTAGAAGTGCAAAAAAGGGGAGATTAGTGAAACTTGATGCTGATTGCAGGTGCTATAGGTTATTGAGAAGGGTGTTTAGGCGGATCTTCTGAATTCCCAGCAATGTCTTGAGTCTGTTAATTCCTCTCTCTCACTCACATCCATATTTGCTATTCATACCCACAATTCACTGTCTGATGTGACTGAAATTTTAGTGAACCTTTTGCCAGTTGCTTATATGTCTTTAGGAAGACTTCTTGAAGCTTCTTCTAGCTAGAATATATTGATTCAATTAGCTTGATTCCCTACTGTGTTTATGCATGAGAAATGAATGTCTGGTCCTAAATTCTGTGAAAGCATTTCTATGTAGTGTTGAGTTATAGTACACATTTAATGATAAAATAAATGTTCGGTCTAGTTTACTCACCATACCAAAGCAGTTATGGCAGTTATAATTCTTAAAAAAGAATCAGTTTGTTGTACTGTGTTTATTCTCTCTGTGCCTGACAGAGAAACTAATGTCAATAAAATCAAGCCCATGTAAAAGCCCTCAGGCACAGTCCCTGTCATTTGGAAATTGTCGTTATTTCTTCTAATGCTTTGCAATGAATGATGGAATGGTTGGAAATAACACAAAAGGGGGCATTTGAATTGTATAAAACTTTCTAATATATCTCAGGACTTAGTATTTAAAATTACCTCTTGAATTACTGCAGGCATTAAATGTACTGCAAATGCATTTCCTGTGCCTGTATTTCTCACAAAGAAAATGCTAGAAGTAAAATAGAGATGATAACTGGCAATTTGAAGGATTAGGGAGAGGAGAATTTTTTGCATTATTTATCAAGTAAGTATGAAGTTGTGGAGTAAATCTTACTCCACAAGAAGGAATTACATAGAGTATTTTGAAATAGCAGTAAAGAAGTGTTTTTTGGAATGAAATTTTGATGCTTCTCAGAAGTTTCTTTTTTAATGGACAGAGCATGCCTTTAGGAATCTGTTTTCTTTTTGCCCTAATCTGACCTAATTACATCTTTGCGATTTTGCTTTCTGTTCCACTGTGTGGATTTCTCAGTCTTTAATTGCTGAGTAGAATTACTAGTATGTCATGCAAAAAAATGGGCATGTTAAATTTTCAGATTGTTCCTTTGCAAGTAAGATCATGAAGGAAATATGTATTTTCTGCACCATGCTTTTTAAAATCTGATTCCCTCACTGTACTTCTCAAGTGCATGTTATCAATTCATCTTTAGCTGAATACACCCCACCCTCAAGCAAAAGCAATTGAGCTTGTAAACCTCTCAATTACTCTGCCCGTTCCATCCCAGTTTCTTCTACAGATTTGCCAAAGTTTCTGCAGCGTGGGTCAGAGTTGATATGGGTCTCTCTGTCATGCTGCTTCTCAGCAGGGAGTCATTAGTTTGTTTAAAACTGTATGAAACCAAGTAGGCTGCAGCTCAGCTGAATTCTGAAATCAAAGAGAAATGCAGGTGGTGTGCGTAGACATGAACAAAAGCAAAACAGTAGTAAAGAACAAAGCTAAACTTCTGAGGATGCTTTCTTGTACATAGCCCTCGTTAACAGGTGAATGTTTCTTCAAATATGGCCATTAATTTTAGATAGTAAAAATAAAGATGAATTGATTTTGTCTATTTTGCTAACCCTCTCTGAATATTATCACTAATGTATAATTCATATATCACAACAAAATGGGTTGCAACAAAAATGGAATCAAGCATTTCCTTGGTCTATCTTGTCAAAGCCCCTCTTCACCTTGAAGATTTAAAAAAAAAAAAATTATATCATGGAAAAGGAAAGCCTTAAGATTTTGATCTTGGTATTCTTCTTCTTGTACCTTCCCACACTTTTTTATTTGTTTCCTGAAAGTAATACATTTTATATGCATTAAGAATTGATTCAGGGTGACTCATATCTTCATGTTTCATTGAAATTATTTTTTTTTGTCCAGTTCTATCTAGTATTTTTGCTGGGTAATAGATAGTTTTAGGGGGGTTAGTATTATTTAATTATTTTAAATCATAATTTTCATACTACTGTAATGGTCTCCTAATTCTCGTGCAATAATTTTTGTTGATGGGAGAGTCCATTGAAGACTGGGTTCTAATTTCAGCATCAATCATAAAAAAAACCAATTGTCTATTGTAAAAGACACATAAAGTAAGTTAAAGAATGGAAGTTTAAGGTGTGATATGGTATTATAAAAAATGCAATGGCATATCTCACGTGTCACAGTACGGTGCTTCTTTCCCTTTTTTTTTTTTGTGTTCTCACCTCAAAAAGTTGCATTTGGTACTGAGCACCACAGCTTAGGAAATAGTATAGTTCACTGTTTTCCTCTCTCCTGTTAATTTTTATTCCAGTAATTTATTTTTGCCAATTTAAAAGCCAGCTAGTTAAAATATTTACTCCTTTGTACATGTCCAAGTAGGGAGGCAAAGGAAGGGTTACTTGTTTGTATCACGACAAATTCAGGTCCAAAAAACCTTCCTGACTCCAAGAAGTGATAAAAGATTGTGTCTTTTTGGATGGCAAAGCAATCTGTTGAGAAAACTGTGTGATAATATTTACTCTGACAACTCGGTTCCTGAAGAGCCACAGGACTGCAAAATACCTTGTGTCCTCAGGTGGTGTATTTTCTGGCTTTAGAACATGATTTTCTTGATTTAAAAATAACTGCTGACAGGTCTGTGGAGAAATTTGCTTTGGCAAGGCATTTACTACCCAGCGGTCACCAGTTTACTTACTAATGTAGTTAATAAATGTAAAATTATTTTACGGGAAGGAAAAGAACCCTCCAGTTTAAAAAATGACATGAAAATACTTGAGGCAAGCAATTGTTTTGAAGTGTATATAACACAATTCTTTTGAATTCTTTTCAAATATTTCAGAAAAGACGGACAACTAGAAAATAAGGTTGGGTTGTATTTAAAATGTAAGGTTATCTTCCAGCTAGGATGACACAATAGTATTCGGTACATTCAAAGACAGGGATTTTAAGGAAGTGATAGGAAATTTTATTTGCCATTGCAGGCCCCTTTAAATGATCTGTATTCAGCATGAGTTCATATTAACTTTGCTGTTCAAGTAAATGACTTAGAAGCAGCACCTTTTGTAAGTTATTAATGCAACTGTAAACACAGATATGTGGATCTATGGAAAAATGGACAATTACCGGAATTCTCACCATGATGAAATATCAAAGTGTGATCATATGAAATATCATATGGATATTGTTTTTTGTATTTTAGTCAGACAATATTTCAGGATGCTTGTTCTTGCCACCATCTGTAGAATGTCTGTGCAGTTTTGTCAGTTATTCCTTATTTTATTAATGTAGAATAGTCTTAATTTTTCACTTAGCTGTGCCGTTCAGGAAAACTTTCTGAATGACAAATATTTAAATGACTTTATAACTTAATTGTGTATTTTAAATGCTAAGCTTATTTACCCCACTTCTCAGACTACTGGGTTCAATAATTTTGTGAGGTTTAGACAACCCCTGGAGAATTCTGAGGCTGCCCATTCTCCATGAAAATGTATGCTGTTTAATTAATTGCTGCTTAATTAAATGATGATTAATTAATAGGAGGAAATTATTAATGGTTTCTCAGAGGACTGAAAAAGCGCTCCAGCCAAAGGTTCTGAATTTATCCCCTATAGATGATGTCAGAATAAAATCAGAGCTCCTAAATGGGTTTTTAGTACTTGGGCAAAAATTTCCTTTCAACATTGAAAAACCATAATTATATTTTTATATTATTAATACAGCATACATATGTGACTTATAAGCTGATAACAAGCTTTGTAAATCTCCCACCACTTGCATGCCTTATCCTGCAGGCTAGCCAGATCCATGCCAAAAAAAGTGTGGGGAAAATGCTTTTTTTTGCTAATATAATGCTGGCACAGCTGAGAGGGACATATGGTTTTTTTTTGTCCGTCTTTCCCTTTATTCCTACTTAAATTGAAGCTCAGAGTGGTGGAACCTCAGATGCATACAGACCAAGGACATTCTGGTAGTACTCACAAGGCTCACAATGTTGTGTTTGTCAGTGAAAAGCTGCCTTCCCTGAGGAGGAGGACTTATCCTGGGAACAAAGCACTTCTTGTGGCATTTTGGTTTTGGAAGTTCTGTTTCTACCATGGAAATCTTTTTGAGCTGTACGATTTATGGGACACTTGGCCATTGTGGGATGATTACGCAAGGTCTCTTGATGTCCTCCCCTATGGTGCTGCCTACTGACCTACAAACACTTGCTATGTTTTTATCCTCACGTACACTACAAGCAGTAAATTAACTTGTCAGGGAACTGACGGGACCGTGCACCAAGCCTGATCATGTCTGGGAACCCGTGAAGGAAGGTCTTGGAAGACGGACCAGAAGAGCATCTAGGCTGTATGTCTTGCAGGTGGTATTTGACTCAGCATTTCTTAAATTCGTCTTTGCTGTGCCACTGAGGAGTTTGCCCACTTAGACTCAATTCCACCCATACAATATGGTAGTTGATGGTGAATATGACCATATGACAACATACTGTGGAATACTGGTTTATCTTCCATGACTTAAAGGCAGCCAAGTATTTTAGTATGAACATGATCTAATTCAAGAAATGCCCCAAACCCCCAAAACAGTGTCAAGACCTATTTACCTGACTATGCACATGAACAACTTCTATGTTTGAGAGTCAAATGTTATATTTGTGGATTATTTAAGTTTCAGATAAAAAAAAAGTCTTGACACCAGCAAAAAGTTAATATGGCTTTCATTGAGCTTGCTAAAGAGTCTTTCTGTAAAATTCAAGTGAAACAAACCATTGGAAAGGTCTAAGGATTTGTTTTCATTAAATATTCTCTTAATCTTTAGTATGTGGAAATAAAGAAGTGCCACAATCAACCTTTAGATACCAATAATTATTTTGCATCTTGATTCCCCCTTTCATTGGCTCCTGTCCAAAATATTATTTTCTAATTTTCTTTAGTATCTAGCTTTTCTTATCCCAAATGGTTTTTTTATTGCTTATTGCTGAACTCTTTTCTAAGATATGCTGTACCCCTGAGATAAAAATATTGAAAATTTTTTTTATTTCAGTTGAAGGCAGGGTATTGATTTATATGATAAGATACATATTTTTCAGTTCAAAACAGAAAGATTAACAAAGTCTTTATGGCACGAAGGAAAGGTTACACTCAGTTTACCTCAACTAGAAATGCTGCTCAATATTATCACTACTATGTTTTAAAAGGTATTCAACATTTCCATTACAGCAGTGTCATACTTTTAGTTGTTACACACATTCAACACAAATTCTACAAATGTACAATAAGACTTAGTTCCTGCTATGTAAAGTCTTTAAGAATGATTTTACAGTGGTTTTTATGTGAGTTAATATAGACAGCTGCATAGAAAATAAAGTTAAATATGCATGCAAAAGGTCTGCTTTAGTAATGTTTACATTTTAAGATGAGATTCAATGTGTCAACATGAAAAGCAGGAGGGTAGAAGTGAAATAGATGTTAATATCATGAAGACCTCATGACTGAAAAGGATAATATTGTGAAAGACTGATGATTCAAAAATCATGTAGACTTTCAAATGAAAAACAAAATCTGAAAAAGCCTCCATCTCTCAACTCACAAAGTTTTGTTGGATTGCAATTTAAAAGTAGTGAAAGCATAGTAAAGATCAATGTTAACTTTCCATAACTTCTAAATTTGCCTGCTTGAGTGCTAGCTCCATCTTCTTGCTTATGTGTGCAACACAATGTTTAAATTGAATTTTTTCCAGTTCATAAGTTAATTTACATCACAGAAATGGGAAATCTAATTTCAGTGAAAGATATTTTGAGACTTCTATGCAATATTGAAAAAACCCAGATTTATAAAGTTAGAATATGATTACATATTAATTCAAAAATATTTAAAAATAAAGATTTACCTGTAAGACACTTATATTCATTTAGCAGAAGAAATAATTAGTACTTTTATTAGAATAAATAATGAGGCTTGTAGAAATGGATATAGATGTTATCACTGGGCTTCCATTATTTCCCCAAGGCAAACTTCTCTGACATGCGCTGCGTAGCTCTTATCTGCATTGCAGGTTTCTATTGCATATTCTGTTCTTGTTCCACACTTGGGATTCCCAGGGATCTGCAGCATTGATCACAGAAGACACTTTTGTCCTGAATGTTGTGAGCATTCCTGTATTTTAAGTAAATAATAGTAAAAGAGAATAAAATTAAAAGTTAATTTCATTCACTAGGATAGCAACCTACAGAGACCATAGTATCTCTTCTCGCTATTCTTGCGGCAATGTTTTACCGAAGCCAAACCATATGCACTTGAGATCTAGGTCAATGAAAATTTATTCCAAAAGAGGTATGACAAAAACCAAGGAATATTAAATAAATGTGCAAGTAAGAGCCTGGGCAATCCTGTTGGTTTTCTTTTGTTATTGTTGCTGGGTTGTAGGGGGTTTTTTTGGTTGAAATTGATTGAGTTGAAGAGTAAGAGGTGCTCTTGTATCATCTTAACAAGCATTATTTGGATGATTATTTTATCAAAGACACTTTAAAATTTTCATTCTGGCTAGATGTCTTCCATCCTTGTGTAAAGATTTCATGTTTTCTGTGCTTGACTAAGCTTACCTGACTGAAAACAGAAGGCTTGGCGTTTCCTTAACTGTCACTCATAGTTGTCATTTGTTAGGTTGAATTGCAAGCAGCAAAGGGTAATAATAGCAACAAAAGTGTAAGGTGATTTTATCGTTACACAGGACTATTTTCGTAAGAACCGTACATCTCTCTGAAAGGAAGAGTTGTGTCAACAGCCACCGGGTATTAGTCATGTGCTCAGCTCAACAATATTCTCCAGGGATGCCTTGAACAGTCATTGCTTTTTAGCAGCAAATGGGGCAAAGTGTTTTTCAGCAACCACATGTATCTAAATCAATCAAAAGCCCTATTATCTCTGTAACAGCACGTATGGATAAGAAGCACTGCTAATAACTGTGCTTAGCTTGTTGTGTGTGTTATTCCAACTTCTACAATCTGCCACAGAGCAAGAAAACAAATCAATGTTTTTTTTACTTTAAGCTAAAATACTCAAGGATGATTTCATAGCACCTCTCTCTGTTAATGTAGTTTTCTCTCTCAATACGTAATATTCTATTGCAATAGGCAGATATTAATGTAGCAAACATAAAATAGAAAGCTTTGGTTTAAAAGTGGATCAACTTTAAAATTATAGCTTAATTTCGGGATTGGTGTAGGTGATGAGCACTTTAGCAGAGTATGTTTGTGGAGGTCACTTTGAAGGCTCTGGTGCCACATCTATATTCCTTTTAGTATCCAAGGTAGGATGGTTAAACGTAGCTTGGGGTTGTATGTAACACAGACATATTTGAAACATAACACAGATGTTAACTTTGGGTTTTGTTATTCTGTTTTCATTGTCTAGCACAGTAGTTATCAGAGAGACAGACAACATAGAAATTCTATTTTTCTCTAAGAAAAACACAAAGGAGAATTCAAAATATTCAAATAAAATGCTTTTTTCTATCTATATGAAATAATGTCCTATTAAGTGATAATCTTCTAAAGTTTATCTGCAGTAATGTTGTTTTACTTAAGACATGAGACCACACCAATATTTTTCAGTGCTGACATTTATCCTGCTCAGTATTAAAAACGTTAAATGGCTACAAGTGATGAATTGAGAAAATACAGAGTTTAAAGATACTTACTTCTGCATATCACATATAGGAAGATATCTTCAAAAGCTTAAAAACAGACTGCATTTTTTCACCCTGTGGAGTTTTTTATAGATTCCAGCACATTAAATGAGCAAGGTCATGCAGTCACAAATAGAAATTGTAATACAATTTCAGATACAGGCTTGATACAAAAGCTATATTTTGAAAGGTATAACTTTAACATATAACACTGATATTTGGTAACTTCTTGACTATTATAAAATTCGTTAACTGGTAGGCTAAGGCATTAGCAATTGCTTAAAATATTTTACAAGGTATGAGGGAAATATAACAGTGTTATCACCAGTAGCTTATTAAAGAATACTGCAGCTATTACAACTGGTTCACGGCTGACCACATTACAAACTTAAGTCTTTGATTTTTGTATAGTAATGTAACCTGTATTACCTTTCTTCCCCGTATTTGTCATACAGACTTATTCCAATAACCGGGCATATCAGGAGGGTCGTGGTAAGTTAAATAATATTATAATTTAAACAGCTTTTTATGTATTTATAATCTTTAACAAGTGCATTACTCCCTGACCAGTATCATCTCTGCAAATATATCAGCAAGAAGTTCATTCACAACTGTTCTCTGTAGTCCACAGTTTGGAATACTTATGAAATAAAGTGATCCACGTGGTGACAAAGGGGAAAAAGACTTGGAAAAAACTATTGAAATTTCTGTGAAAATAACCAGATTAAACTTAACAATTTAAAATTTCTAATAAGCATCTTGGATGTATCAAGATAGAGCTTTACTTTTATGTTTACAATAAAAAATTCCATAATAAATATGGAAAGTTGTTGTTTACTCTGTCTTAAGACATTTAGCCTTAAACTTGATATTCAGAGCTGGGTGATCACTTTTCCTTAACTTTTGCAACAAATCTGTGATAAACCTAAAAAGATGCTAATTACACTACTGCTCAGGGCACAATGCAAAAAATCATGATCTTCTCTCCCACTCTATTTAAAACAGGATGCAGGTGGCTTATTAAGAAAATATGTTATGGAGCAATAAAAGGAGAATCAAAAGTTGCTGACTTGCAGAATTGTTTTAAGTTTGCCTCTGTGACTCTATCATTTTAGCAAAATGAAACCCAGGCTATATTTGCAGATCAATGATGGATAAAGCCTTTGTATTTGCATGTAACATAAATATTCTTGCAGATAATGTGACTTGTATTTCTAGTAGTAAACTTCACTTTGTATTTCTAATGTTTGATAGGAAGGGAAGAATGGGAAACTGATTTTGCTCCCATTACAGTCAGGGGCTGCATTTACCTCTTTTAACCAGGAAGAGATTCTAAGCCCCAATGTAACTTTCATGCTGTGCAACTGAATTGAACCCTAACCGAAACTCAGTAATTTTCAGAGGTTCATCTTCCTCCCAGGAACCGAAACCTGCAGGGCCTATTCAAACCCCGGCAGCAAAATTAACTGTTAGCAACTTATTTTCAGACTGCAGTTAAACACATACCTAAATATCAATACTATTATAAGGTTAAAAATTCAGTAATGAGATCCTTTTAAAATTGTTGTGATTAGCTCTTAATTATGCAGATGTAATTAAAGACATAACTCAGATTATATCTTTATTTAGATGGAACATGCACTCACAATTGATAATTGCAGAACTCTGTTACTATAGTTACCATTAAATGAGACTGAGAGCAATCTGTCAAAGACAAATTTACTACAATCATGGCTGTAGTAATTCTACATTAACCCCATCCCCAAACACTGAATGTCAAAGTTATGCCATCTTAGAACAAAGGTATCTAGTCTTCCGTGCTCTAGAGATTTAAAGGAAATGAATGATTTTTGAGAGACTGAGTGTAAAAATTATTATTTTCACAGCCTAAACAAAAGGAAAAGTAACAGGTTTCCTTATGCATTCCCAGTTTAAACAAGTAATTACTGACGCTTAGACTTATAATTATGCTTTAAAATAAGAGTTAAATTCAGGTCCACTGTGATCCCATTAAAATCGTATGGCTATGCCTTGGCTTCAGAAGTACAGACTGTCTGGGCAAGGCTTGCGATACAGCTATGTTTAAAACTGGTTTAGTAATACTTGCCAAAAATATAAGTTTCTGTCTCCTTAGAACTCGATAGTTTTGTATTTCGATGTGAAAAAAATTATGCTTTTCTCCCTGAATGTTCTGAACGGGACCTATGTGTGCTATAAATGAATTGGAGTACAACTCAGCTGTGCCCTCAGCTCACAAATGTTTGATGCTGTACAATTTTACAGCCTTCACGTATCTTTTGTGACTATATGAAAATGTTGGCAAGGTGAGGAAAATTGAACCCTAGTATGCTTTAACTCAGACGATTGCAAGCTTCATTGTCGTCCTTTTTTCTTTTCTTTTTCCTAGGTACCATTGGTATGAATAAGCGGTGTCAGTGATAACAAGTTGGATACATGCCATCACAGATGGATATGTGCCTTTCTTCTCTTTCCCTTTTTCATAGTACCATTTCAAATTTTCTTCCCTCCGTTCAAACAAGGACATCAGCCTCTTGCTTTCAACTTCCTTGCTTTTCAGCATCCCTATGTGGGAGTCCCATTTCATTCTCTCCTCCTCTTCCTCCACAAATGGTCACCCATTGCCCTCCTGCCTCCACCTCACCAAGAGTGATGTTCACTGTCTTGCTTTGCTTACTTTTTTCAGAAGCTTACAGTCTATTACCGATGGCATTTCTGCAGCAGACACTATGGAAAGAACAGCCTGGGGAAGGACTAAAAGAGTTTATCTGACCCTCACAAACAGGGGACTATTGAAAGAATCACCTGAAATTGTTTACAAAAAGAATACTGAGAAAAAAAACCCCACAGCTTTCAGTAAGTTTGAACGTGTCATTACTTTTTCTTTATATTCCCTTGATTTTCTAGCTAAGCTATTAAAAAAAAAAAAAAAAGTAGTTCAAAATCGGGGTAAACCAGCTGTATCTACAAAATACCAGCAGCTTCTATTAACAACTTATAATGAATGTTTCAACTTTTTGGCTCTGAAGTTCAAATGGTGCCAGGTACTTCTGATGGCAAAGCACTGAAGTATTTCAAGCAGTAACTTTTTCAAGCAGTAGCTTCTTGTTGATATATTTTAATGAAAAAAGATTTATGCAAACCCCACAATATTGCATGATGTTCTTAAAAGAAAAAAGATATCTGACTGTAAACACTGCTGTCAGGCTGCTCAAATACAAAAGCACTGAAGTAGGGCAATAATAACGAAAAGTAGCAAAGTACAGCTTGTGGAGATCAAGACTATAGAAAGTTTTAGTTCATTTCCGCACAGAGAAGTTGTAGATTCTAGAAAAAGAAGACTACATAAGTACAAAGAAAAAGAAAATGCAGAGTGAAAAAAGAAGAAATTTGAACATCCACATTTATTACAAAAATACCTGTTGTACAAAACAGAAGAAGAGAGAGTCAGAAGTCAGGTAAATGCTAATAAATTTTATAGGTTTTTTATGACCCAGAAGTGATCTGAAGGACATTAAATTGGTTAAGACTGGTGCTTGGCTTCTTAATGAGAAATGAACTATGATATCTGTTCAGCTTCAGACATTTCACAAGACATAAAAAGGATAACCTTTTTTTTTTTTTTACCCAAAAAGCTAAGTACAAAGTATTAAAAAAAATTGAAGCGTGATGAATATGTTTAAAATCAGATTATGTACTAAAAATGTGGAAAAAAAATAGAAGAGGAAAGCAAATGATATTATTTGCTATATCAGAAGTGAAAAAGGAAAGGAATAGAATAAAAAAACCTAGAATGATGAAAAATAATAGAAATAACAAACCAAGTGAAAGGTACCTTGTTCCTTCATCTGGAAATCTCTCCAGCTTTCCAGATTAACTTTGATCTGAGATACTGAAGCAGAGGGGTCTTTTTAAAATTACTTTTTGTTCTTCTCCCCCATGATCTGATGATGTCTCCTTGTCAGATTTCAGTTCTGCAGTATTTCCTTTTTCATCATGCATCTTTCTGATTTCTGTGTATGGTTTCTTTGTATATAGAAATATGATTATTTTTTATATATATGATTTCTAGACATGATATTTCTATTTTTATATGTATTTCTGTATCTTTTTTCTAGATACATGATATTTCTGTACATATGTTTTCTATATACGTAGCCACATATATTTTTCTACATATGAGTTCTCTGTATTTCTATTAATGTATATATTATATATAGAAATTAAATGCATGTGTGTATGTAGATATAATTCCTCTATGTATCTATATATGTGACATACACCGATATTCCAGCTCTAATTTGCAGTCGTTTCCCCAGCTGTTTTATTCTAATCTGGCTCTCTTGTCCTTGTTTTTTGGGCCCTTCCTGGGCCACTATTTCCAATGAATTACATTCCAACTGATACTTGTCTAGATTGTTGTAGCTTTTTCTTTTTGCAGATATCAAATACGTAATGGTTGTTGATACAGGTAGAATAAAAAATTTATTATGTGCATTTGCACACTTGTGATTTATATGTTTTTATTTATTCTTTGTAAGTCCTTCTCAAGAGATGGGAAATAAGTTTTACCCCAAACCTGCTAAGTAATCTCTTAGTCTAATTCTGGACAGGTGAGTGCCATTGGTCTTTTAAAAATGTCCTTCTGTTTTTATACACAAAAAGATTTAAATTTTTTTTGTAACTTGACAAATTTAGTAATCCCTAGGAAGTCTTTGAAAACAATGAGTTTTTAAGGCTAGAATACAGTGCGAACTCAGAAGTGACAGATGAATACATTGTTTATGGGGTAGTTGTAGGCACAAGCCAGTGGACTGCATGAAGGAAAGCAGCCACTCACGGCTTTTGCCACCTGCTTAGGACAACACATACTGTGGCCATCGATCAGCTCTCCACGAGGACTAGTCCAAATAAAGTCATCCTACAAAATTTCGTCTGGTGATTTTTTTAGAAGACCTGCTGCGAAGCTCTGTTCTTGAGTGACAGAAATAAGAAAAGGACTCACAGCATAAGCAGGAAGCAAGCTGCATCGCTTGCCTTTCTAGCTGCTTCTTCCATTGACCTTTTGGGGAAACTTTTAGCTAACTAATTTTTTAGAAGTCTTAGCTCCTAAGAGAGGATTGTAATTATTTAAGTTATAGAAACAATTAAAGTTGTTATGTGCCAAACTTGTTTTCAGCTTTGCTATGTTATCCTTTAAAAACAAAATCTACAAAATCCCCACCTAGAGAAATAATTTTAAACTCCTATTGTTAATAATGGCAATATTTCAGCTGTTAAAAAGCGTTCGAATGTTACACTTTTGAATCTGATAAACATTAGAAAAGAATGAGAGATTAATCTTCACAGTAGTACAGTTATTCTAGTTACTTTAAAATAGACATGTTACAAACATAGCTTTCCCTTACAAGCCTGATCTGAAATTGAGAAGATTTACTCTAAAGGTTACCTGTTCTGTGAAGTGTTTTTGTCCTTGAATATGATATAGTTTATGCCGATTTTGCCCAGATGGGTCTCTCTGATCTTTATTCTTTTCATGGCAAATCTGCATACTCAATATCTTGAATTATTTGAAAAATTATCGTAGTTGCTCACATTGGATTTTGAGTCAGCTATTTTAGTCTGTGCATTAACTACTAACAAAAGGACCCTGTCAAAATTTTTGTAATTCAGATATACCACAATGGAAACTGCACATCGATTACATGAATGAATTTTGGGATATAGTCTTACAGCTCACAGTTAGAGGCACAGGGAAGCTCGCTGGTAAAGAAGACACTCCAGTTATGTATGAAATATTCATTACCATGCAAGCCTTAACTCTGATTGACTGTTTGTTTTTATTACTTCTGCAAGGCTAGGCCCCAACAATAAACAATGAAAACAACAATGAGCAATGAATTATTTTTAATCATTTCTCTTTCGTTTACAAACTGGGTCGGAATTACAGGGATAGTGTTCACCCATTTTCTTTTTCTTATTATTCCTATTTCTGTTTTATTCCTTACTATATTCTATAACAAAATGGTATATTTTAGTGGCCATTTAGTAATAGGGCTAAGAGATGAAACCAAGCTTTTTATTATTTTTCTTTTTTTTCTTTATCACAGAGTTCTGGAAAGTACAATGAAGTGTTTTGTTTTGATAGAGCTTTTTTATTTACTGGTTTCTTTTGGCAAATGATGTGATTTATGTATCTGTGGTCTGTATTGAGGAGGTGGCAATTCAAGGGAATGAGCCTTGCACTTGGAACATGGTTTGTACTGTCTCATCTGTAATGAGGGAATTCATTCTGTTGTCTTGGCCCTATGCTTGGGAAACTCTATTTTCTGCTTGAAAGAACTGCTGTGTCTGAGGCGTGGAGTTGTTCCTCACAGGCTCATGAGATTTTTAGCATATTTATTTTTCTCATTCTGCTCAGGATTATGACAAAGTAAGCCTTCACTGACACTTTCTGGTTTATATGCAATTAGCATTCTGAAATGAAGAATAAACAAATGTTAATGGAACTTTTTTTTTTTAATAAAACATCTTAACTCTAGGAATCCTGGTGTTGAATGAACAGTTGTATGGAATAGTTGGGAACAAATTCAACCATGTTGGTGTCTATATTGTAAATTTACTTGGAGTAAAGCATATATTCACCTTCCAAAGGTCAAACGGGGCAGAATGCTGCTATCCAGGTTATTGCACAGATAAGTATTTATTGCTGCTTGTGAAGTCTTTAGCTATTGGATAACCCCACCTAAGAGAAGGCTGCAGCTACCTGGGTGCAGCAGTTTGTGAACTGACCTTTTGTCTTTTTGAGCACTCCTGGTTTAGGCTCCTCTTTGGATGTTACTGCCCAAGTGACCAGGCTGATACAAGGAAGCTGCAATGTGGTCTGGTGCTCCAAGTTTCATCTCTGATATGTTCTGATTTTATGATGTGTCACAAACAATATTTCAAGGAAGGTGCTTCTGGAGAGCAGAGGTTGTGAACTTTGCTTGAAGAGCGCCCACACAGTTTGGAATTGTTTGGGGGGAAAAAAAAAATCCTGCAAATATAGGTGGTCTTGGGCAACTATTAATTTTACTGGTGTCCTGGATAAATGTGTATTTACTAGCAATCTGTTTGGATTTCTCACTATATGTGATAACTGAAATAGCTGTGAAATCACGTGTCCTGCAGCATGTCCTTGTAGGTTTTTTACCTGTTTAAGTACTTGTCATATAATAGACAACTTACATGTGCGATTTAATTACATTTCAAATAGTAGGGGTTATATTTGGGTTTATATTTATTTCTTTTATAGAACTTTTGTGGTTTTATAATTAAGAGAACATGGGAAAACATAATATTCACAGCAAATTTATAAATTAATATACTTTATAAAAGCTAGAAGGTTCTTTCCACCCAATATTTTTCCATTTTGATGTTTCTGGACAATCTCATCTTTTGAGGATTAGTTTCTCACATTGGCTCTATTAAAAAAGAATTTAAAAAAAGCAGCAATATCTAGTTTAAAGGAGATATAAAATGCTATTTACTGAACTATGCTATGCATTTAAGCATAGGTACCCAGACTGCTTTCGTCAGACTCACAGATTTAAAAATGTGAATTAAAGTACATTTTCTGCAATTGTGACCTTGAGCAACAGTAAAAGTAAATTCAGTGTAAACAGAAATCTTTCTCGGATGCATTATGCAGAAATGCCAAAGGGACATGACTGCAAAAGGGAACATTCCCGCAGTTAAGTGTTTAGAAATATATAGAGAATGTTTACTACATTATTCACTTTGAACAACAGAAACAAAGATTGTAGGACTGGATAGGTATTTTAGGTCACAGAATCCTGTCCCTTTGTCTGCCACACGCATATGTGTTATAAACCAGTTAGCTGTGTTTGAGATCCCTGATTTTGAGCCATAGCTCACCTCCATCTCTTTAGAGGTAAGCAGCTTAGTGGCATTTCAAAGACGGAATGTTCTAATGAAAACACCCTGGAAGCAGATGAGTATACTTTTAGTACAGTACAACTACTCCTCCTTCCCCCAAGCACATAAGAAATTGCATGCTTTTTTTGAGAATTAAGTATGCCTTGATGCATGGGAAACAGCATGAAGGGGACTGGATCCCACCAGATGAAATAGGAGTATATGGAACATTTAAGTGTGAAAGAAAAGCCATATAAAAATACTGTGAAAACATATTTATTTTCTCTGATAACTGAAAAGTAAGTTTCTGAACTTGAAGCTGCACTTCTCTAATATGTGCTGGTGACAAAAGGCTGGCCTCTGTGTAAATGTCTACTGAATTAAAATGTTATGGATATTGTTGTCCCAAAAACATCTTGCCAGCAGACGTCAAAGCTGGTGGTAAGTTTAAGAGTTTATGGAGTGAACTTGGCAGTGCTTTAGAGAAAAAGAATATCAAATCTCACTGACATATCACTGTTTTATGATGTTTATGCTGATGTCTACCTTGACCGAACAATTCTGCAGAATCTGACATTCACCCAACATTCCCATAGGATCCCCATTATACATATTAGCTAGCCTGTATCTGGAATACAAGGGATTTCTTTTTTTTTTTTTTTTTTTTTTGAGATATCTCTCTGGAGCTGTTTTGCGCCCTGTTTTATAAAGAAAAGTGTTCCAATCGTCAAAGCCTTCTGTGGAATGAAGTTTTCTGGCAAGCTCTATTTTGCAATCATTGTTTCACATATCAATAATTGCTGTCGATAGCTTCTATAATAACCTAAGAGCACCTGCTAAGGATGCTGCTGTAGCACAGTCTCATGAGAAGAAGCATTGCAGCTTTGCCATTTCTTGTGAGCAAGAAGAATACATGCTAGGAACTGAGTAGTGGAAACCTTTCATATTACTATTTTATAATCGAAGAATGGGAAGAACTACACCTGTTTAACTGTGAATTATCATTGTACTTTAGTAATTCTTTTTTCATGGATGAAAATCTTCATAGAAAACCAAATCTTCAAAGCTTGTTGTCCTGGAGACTTGTTATGCTTCTAAAGGGGAAGATAAAAAATAATTTGAAAAGCAGAAAAAGCTAAGGCTGCTTATACATGCACATAGTTGCACTAAGACTCAAATTGCACTGGGTGCTTCCAGGGTTATTTGGGCTGGGGGTCATTGTGCTGAGTTTAGCTTTTCCGGGTAGGGCGATGATATTTTAGGCTTGGTGTTTATACTAATTTTTAAGGGATTAAATTCAAGCTGCAGTTGAAGTGGTGAAAGTCACCTGACCTTTTTTTTTCCTCCCACATTTAATTAATTAGAATTGAACCCTGAGGGTAAAACTTATTAACGAAATGTAAATGGAAAATTATACTACCCTGGAAAAACAAATGTGCTGTGCCAAGAAATCCATTAGCTGAGTTTATTTTCTCCTTAAATCCTTGGTATTCAAGGGACCTTTGGAGGGAAGCAGACCTGGACAGAGGATTCTGAATTGCAATACTGTAGGAAATGTAGTTTCCAGCTCTCGTTCTGTAACCTCATCTTGTTTTCACATAATTTTGATTACATTTCCTTCAGTGTTTTTAGGGGATATCAAAGATGTGATGAAGAAATAAACAAAGACACAAACCTGTGAGTGTTTGGATAAACAATGGACTATCCTATTTCTTATTTTGATGTATGCCTTTCTTCTTTCAAGACAGTCTGACACATCAAGTGTTCCAAGTACATCAGAATGTATAACAGCATTAATGTAGAATAAATCTGAGTACACAACCCTGACAAAGAGGCACAATTTGCACAGGCTAACCAGAATTTTAAATTTGAACTCCCAGCTTGGTTAATGTGGTGGATTTTAAAGAATTTTTGTTTTTCCCCTGCTGCTTCTGAAGAATTATTCCTGACAAAGGCCGTAATGTAGGAAGCTGGTATTTCCATCACCCAGGATACTGGGCCATCCTTGATAATCCACTTTAAAATATTGCTCTAGATCCATATAGCTTTTAATTGTCTCCACAACTTGTGATACTTCACCTACAGTCATTGCAAACCTAGTTTTGTTTTATATATTATAGATTTTTCTTTTTTAAGTTAAACTAAATTGAATTTATCATCCTGTCAAACATGTTGAATTAAGTCTTTCTGGAATGGTTAACAATATCGGGTGTTGTTTTTCCTACCTAATCAACTAATAATGTGCATCTGTAAGTTTAGTCTCTTGTATATCCATGTCTTAAAAAACGTGAACCATACTAGTTCAGTCTTCACCTCTGGTACAAAATGGTATTATTTCTTTTTCATACTGCCATTCATTGTTCTTTTTTCCTAACTGGTTTGTGATCCATCTTAAACCTTACTTCTCATTGTATGGTTATTAATACTTCCTTTAAAATCTTTTTCCCAAGGACCCTGTCAAAAGAAATTTGAAGGTTCCAACAAATCATATTTGCTTATTTCCTTTCACACATCTTATCTTAGCCTTCTGCAAAATTAAGAATATTTGCTTTTATAGAACTCATGCTCAATGATGCTTACTATTTTAACTATACTACCTGAAGTTTTCATGTTTTGCTATGCTATTCTCATTCATTTTTTTAGGGCTGAAGTAAGTACCTTTTTTGATCTTTAGCACTCTTTAAATTCCAGTTTGACCATTTTCTGAATACCTAGACAGAATACACTGCACATTTATCTGGAACTAGGGAGGTCATGTTACATTGCTTCCAGAGTTACGCAGAATCATACATTTCTTCCAACAAAATCTTTTTAACTTACATAAGGTTGGGGTTTTTTTTAAAATTTATTTTCATGCCTACCAAGTTTTGATCTGTTCTGTCTCGATCTTTTATATGTATTATTTCAAAAGCTAATTCCAAGATATCAAATCTATTTATGGATACGGCTGTGTGGTGCTTAGCTGCCCACCGAAGTTAACCCACAACATATGGAAATTATATTTATTGCTGCTGAAAGGCTTGTATTACCCTGATAAGGGAAGTCTTTGCTATATCTGCAGAGTGTTAATAGGGCACGCTTCCTTTATCATTCCAGCAACAGTCTTAGTCCTGGAGAGGAGGTGCTGGCTTTTCTTGGAGATTAGCAGCTCTGTGTTTTGACCCAGGCTATTTTTGCCCTGCATTCCGCTAGTTAGAAAAAAGTGTGATTGTGTAAAAGATTTAAGCAGGAGCTAATGTGTCTTTAGTGGTTGTTTGGCATTTGGCACCTTTAAATGTTTGTCTTGAAAGCTGTTAACCAAGAGTTTTCTTACTTAGGGTCTGGTTTGATGTCGGTAGGAGTCACCAATAGAATCCATTGAGCTATCTTAGATGATTTCATGTCTCCTACTAATTCACTTTATAAAAACTCTGAAAATGCTCTGTGATTTTTTTTTTTTTTTCCCCCTTCAGGGCTTGCAATCTGTGCTCTCAATGGTACTAAAGCTGACATAGCTGGTACAGGGATTTTATCCAAGTCATGACAGCTGAAAGCTGATGAGCACCTTCTGTTTACATACATACCAAACGGTGTCACTTATATGCAGGAGGAGAGCTTCCAAAGGATCCTAAATGCTTTATAGCTTTTATATGACTGAAAGCTTAATTCAGAACTCATTTAAATCAAGAGAATTATCTACGTTTTTTGGTAATCATCTGTAGCAAACTTCATTAGCAAAAAACCTGTTCTGCAGTATTTGAGAGAATTAAAGTTACTATTTTAAAATGTAAATAACACAATTAAAAGAGATTACCAAGACAACTGGGAAAGTCTTTCAAAGAAAGAAGAAAAGAAAGGATGAAATTCCAAAATTATGCATAAATGCATGGCTTGGATGAGATACAGAAGTACAGCTTCATGTGACAGAAGCTGCGGAGGAAGACATGTTTGCACCAACAGTGACCAGATTGTGTGCACATACTGCTTCAGAAAAACAGAAACTGAGGACTCCCCGAAAAGACCCTTCTTAACAGGAACAAGCTTGTGTTTGCAGCACAACAGATCTTGGGCTATCAGATCTTTAATTTAAGACACAGTTATGATGAGCAGTGTTAATTTTACATAATCTTGTCAGATTTTTGCCTTAAACTGTATTATTATTTCAGAATCTGAATGCCCGAATGATGCATTTTTTCTTTAAAAAAATAATAAAAATTTCTAAAATAATTTCCTATTCACCTAGGTAGGATGAACACACAGTTAGTGTGTTTGGACTTGCTGAGATAATTTGTGAACACGGTCCCTCTTTATTTCTGTTAAGGTTTCAAAGTTAATTTTATTCCAATGTGTTTATAGCTGACATATTTTCAAAGCCACACAACTGTATTTTCTCCTTTGTGCAGTTTAAGATTTTTTAATTTTATTTTTTTTCTTGTTTGAAGTTCTTCCACCAGCTCCGCTTATGCACTCATAAGCGATCTGCACCCATTTTGAGGGAACTGCTTCACACTGAGGATACAGACTGTGAGCAGAAGTGCAAAAATTGAAGCTTAAAGCTGGAGCAACTCAGGCAAGCAGCTGCATGGACACGAGTGGGCACAGCCTTTGAAAACATGAGAAACAAAGAGGCTGTGCAGGGACAAGTAAGTATTCAAAAGTGTGCTGGTTCCTCTCTGATATACCAAGTACTAAAAGTGCGTCACTGCTGCAGAGTTGATTTTTATGTGTTGCTTCAAGCCAATGCAAAGTTTCGGAATCAGGACAGCTTGACTTACACCTTGTTAGTTTAGTCAGATGTCAGTGGGTTTAGTTGTTTTCATATTCATTACGACAGTGTAGAGACAAAGGTTTATACTTTGCCGTAATCTCTAGCCATGTTTTAAGTGACAGTTTCTACTAACAGCTTGCTCCATTGTCAGCACTTTTAAGAATCAGAAAAGCCTGAGCTCCTGTACTGAAATATTCTGGTTTATTTTTTGTAAGGAAAGGTGGTAAATAGAAAGGAAGAGTCATAGGTGTTGGGGTTTTTTTTTTATTTTGTCTGGTTCTATTAAGATGTGCAAAGAATAGAACAATTTAACACCTTTCAAAGGATTATGGCTTAATAATTAAAATGCAACACCGGGATGTACAACATATTTTGATTACCTTTGCCTAAACTAGGCCAAATTGTTGGCCAAATCAGCTTTTTTTTCCCCCTCGTTTCCCAATTCTTCATCCATATTAGAGAGCTCCTGAGATGACCTCATTGCATGTAAACATTATGAGGTACTCAGACTTTATACAATCAAGGGTATGATACTGTATATGCCATATATATTTTTATCTATAGCCTCCTTAGAAATTCTGAGAAACATCCAGGCATGTATGTTGTTATAGACAGTAATGCAGATCTTTTTTTTTTGTTTAAGGAGCAGAAGGTACTTTTTCCTCTACTTGATAAGGAAGTTACTAAGAATGAGAAATACTTCAAAGTAATGTTTTCGTGTTGGCATCTGTAGTGTTAAAATGGTCTGGAAAGATGATAAAGTACATTGGTTCTGAGCAAACACTCCTCTGATGTAGTACAGAAGAGATCAGTTCACTGAACTGAAAGAGAAATCCAGCTTATTACCAGAAAAAATTCTAAAGGAAAAAATGCTTTGGGATGGCTGTGGGGGAAAAAATGGAATAGTGAAGTTACAGGTCACTATCAATAGTAACTGTAAGGAGCACAAACCTCCAGAACAACTGGGTTTTGGATGTTAAAAAATCTTAAGCCTGTTTTAAGTGCATATTTGGCAATTATCAGATTCTGCTTAACAGTACCCCATTGAAGGACCACTTATCAGAAAAAGCAGACCTCTCTCTCTCTACGTGCTGCAGTTGTACCTCTAATGGTTTGCTGTCACTGGCTGAGAATTTTCTGCATAAAGTACATGAATCTTTCTGATAATTATGTGTAACTAATTTGTGCAAAAGCATTTCTTGGACCTTTTCCAGAGGAAGCAAAGTTCCTTCTCTTGGGGTGGTGCTGATGTTTACTGTCATATTTCTGTTAAGTGGAATGGTGTAAGCCAGGATACTGAATACATATACGTAAGGTTTAGTGTCAGCCTTGTGTCACAGTTGTCTCATGGAGCCTCAGGCAGCTGGTGTTCAGCTGAAATTATTTTATGGGATAAATCTTCTTTAGGTACAAAAAGCGCAGCTGTTTCTTTCGGTCTCAGAAGTGGTTCCTTTAGATAGGCTAAAACTATACTGGAATACACTTTAATCATTTTAGGTATCAATAGCAGTTGAAATTATATCACTGTATAATTGAAGATATTTAATATTTTAAAGATTTTAGATGTGCTTTATTAAGGAAAATAGTGTTATTTTAGATCAAATACACAGGATGGGTATGAGTTCTTTTTTGCAAAAGCAAGCACTCAGAATAGATGTCTCGGTTATTGACAGTTCTTATTTTTTTAATTTTGATTGAGGTTCTTTCGTGGGGTTTTTTTGTGGATGTCTCTTTGTGAGATCTAATGAAGTCTTGAGTTTTTCCGAAGTCTTTTATCTTATTTACCCTGAAATCCTGTGTTCAAAGACAACTGTGTCTTTTTTCTGGCTCCAAAGTCTGCTTTCTACAATCTTTGAGGATCCTAGACTACGCTGGTGCACTGCTGTGTGCAGCGCGCTACAGTAAAGCCCCATAAACAGAAGACTTCTCGTAGTTCCTGACTCTACCAGAAGGACTTGTTGCTGTCATGTTTCAAAACTTTGTGCTGCATTGCACTGTACCTGAGCAGCGTCTTCTGTGTGGAAACAGAATATAAGAGCTAAAGATAGTAGTAGATTAAAAACTGATGACTAAATGTAATTAAACATACCGAGTGCACACTAAATACCAAACTGAATTAAATTTAGATGAAGAAATGTACATCTCAATAATTGAAAAGTTTCTAAACTTGATTAAAATTAAAAGAACCCAGAAGTGAACGATAGAGAAGTAAAAATAAACCCTTAGAAATAATGTTCTTTGATTATTTATCATCATGTTCTAACAGAAACTGTTGGATTAATATAGAAGAACCTAGAATGCATGCTCAAGAGAAAAACAGGACAGATTTCTTGAGATTTCTTTTGAAGGACTCTTGGTGAAATACAGATATAGATTTTTAATGAAGTGTAGTTACATTTTCCAGATGTTTTACTGAAATACATTTAGATGTAAAATAAATCAGTAGACTATGTAATGAAATCAAGCTCTACAAAGCAAAGAAAAAGAAAACCAGTCTCTCCAACAGCATAGTTTCTAATAGTCTTTTTGTTTAAAATTATAAATCCACCAAATTTAAATATTTATGACTTTGGTGTCTAAAAATAATCCCCAAGTCTTGCCTGTCAGCTTGCTGAACTCTATGATAAAGACAGACACTCTTTGGCTTTATGACCCTCTTGATTATTTGTCCTGGCTGGGTGATAAAAGAACAAATTACAGTACGCGTGAAAGTCAGCTATAGTTACAGTACAAATCTGGGGATCCAAAGGCTGGTGGCTGTAGTTTGCAATGGTTTAAAAAAGGGTAATGAAAGTTTAGCTGTTTCCTTTCAAGTATGGGAAAAAATCCAACCTGACAATAGTCTGCATTTATTGACTCTTTCTGTTAACCTTTTTCCCGAACAATTACTTTTCTCCACTTCAGGATTGTACATGGAATGCACATTCTTTTTCTTTTTTCCACCAAATTTTTTACTGTTGTTTTTAGAGTATCCCACCACACAGTACCACCAAGTACATAGAAGTGAAGAATCAGTAAAAAAATTCTTACCTGAGAACAATGTGCATACACAAATGCATTTATCTATTGTTATATACGTTTGTGTGTGGGGTATATATTTATATGTACGTATATATCTAGCTACCATGGGGTTCTATTTTTGCAATTAGTGTTGGCCCTTCAACTCGGTACCCTTCCAGGCAGGCTTTCTAAAGACCACTGACTGCTGCTAGCTGTTCCCTTAGTGTCCTTTCTGCTCCTGCCAGTGGTCGTCCAGACCAACAAAAACTTTTGAAATTGCACAGAGAAGAGAATTCCTTGAAAACCAAGTTCTTTACTTCCAAGAACTCTGCTTTGGCTAGAAAGAGGAACCTTTGTAATCTCAAATTTTATAATAGTGTTCTGAACAGAGAGATCTGCTAGGAAAACAAGCCAAAAGAAGGGTTTATAATTCCTTGTCCCTTCCCTGCCCCCCCCCCCCCGCCCCCGTTATCACAATTTATTAGTGTCATAACAACCTAGGTTAAGTTATGCTTACCTGGTATTGCTGTCTCTGAGGCCACCTACAAAGTTGGTCCAGAGATCTGAATTATGCAATTTCACTACCTTTATTTTGTAACTAAGATTTCTGCTCTATTCCGGTATTTGACTTCTTTTTTCCCGTCTGTTACCTCTTGTACTTT
Source organism: Grus americana (assembly GCF_028858705.1). NCBI lineage: Eukaryota > Metazoa > Chordata > Aves > Gruiformes > Gruidae > Grus > Grus americana. Next base: position 44,275,118 of record NC_072855.1, read on the forward strand.
TCTATTCTTCAGGCCTTCAGCATTCACCTTGCTAGGAAGGGCCAAACATCTCTGGCCATTCCCAGTGCATCCAGGTTAACATGAAAAACAGTTCAGGCACATGGTGAGGTTGGGGATAGGACTCAAGATCTGTCCTCTTCCAAACTTATGGTTGTAAAGTTGCTTACAATGTTATTTAAGATTGTGCTTGAATGCAAGGTCCACTCCCTTCTTGATTGAAAACGTTAGATTCAATCTTAGCTACTGTTCTTCCTACTGTTTTGAAGCAGAAGAGAAAAATGTCAGAAACTGCGAGACCCAGCTGGGTCCCTTTTCTCATTTATGCCCGTAATGGTACTGCAGGTCAAGCAATAGGCTGAGTAGCTTTCAGAACATCGGATCCATTTATAACTAGACAGATTGCTCTTCTGCAATATTTTAGCATCTTCATAAATGTAATGATTGCAGTTGTAGTTTAAGAAGAAAACACGGATAGGGCAGCTGTCTCGGTCGTGCATAATTAGACCGGTATGCATGCTGTTAGTATAAATATGAACAGCCACTCATTTTGGGGACAAAGCAACAGAATGCACTAAATAAGATGTGTCAGACTCAAGGCTGTGGAGCTGGGCTATATTAGCAACCTGGCAGCCCTTCTTTTAACTGTAGTTCTTCGTACAGCTGCACTGGTTACTTTTGCCTTCGTTTACAGTTTAATCCCATTCTTAAAGCAGATCCAGTCGATATGCCTCAAGTTTATGTGGTTGGTTTCAGGGTTTTTTACTCCATTTACGTCTGTCTTCAACATATGCTAGCACATTTAAAATATCTATCTTTGACTGTAAAAAGAGAAAACTATGATGGCTTACCCACTACAGAGAATCCTATGTATTCCAAATGTTGTACCATAGAAAAATCTTCTAATATTTGACCTTTTCTTATTATATGAATTCATAAATCATGTACAAAACTAATGTTTGTACAGATTTAATATTTCAAAAATGCGTTCTTTAATCCATTCAGTACTTACTATTCCAGGATTTTATTCCTAGTCCTCCCTTAGACTTGAAATACTCAAAGAATAATAAATTTTACTTAGAGGAATTAGAAGTGTCTTGGCGCAAGTTCAGTAGCGTCACATTTAAAATACAGGGAAAGTAGTAGTTAGATGAGATCTCTGCATTGCTACATCACGCTGTTCCTTGAGTCATTCAATTAAAAATTAAACACTGCTTATAGCCATTTACAGCCATTTTAGCAGTGTAATCTAACAAAAAGATCACTGCTTGATAACATCGTGGTATAGTAACTGTAGCTTTACTAGTCAGGAATGTTAATATTTTATATTCTTTTGTCAGTCCTTTTGTTTGTTTCTTCAGTTTTCGTAGCAGTTTCAGTGTGAGGTTAAAAGCCCTGGTTTGTAAGGTTCTCTTCCCCCCACCTTTTCTTTGTGTTTTTTTTTTTGTTGTTGTTTTTTTTTCTTTTTAAATAGCCACTACTGGTACCAAGTTAACACTTATTTGGTGGTAGCCATATTAGGAAAATAAGAGTGAAAAAAAGAACTGTAGCATCAAACTGGATATTTCACAGCATTATTGGCCTGACAAGGTCAGACACATGAATATCTAGGACCAAATTTTAAAGTTTATTTAGCAGTGAGGTACTCACTGTAAACCTGCTCCCTGTGTTGTGCCCTGCACAAAGGCAAGGGCTTGAATTAAATGGCATTTATTCGTCTCACCACAGCCAGGCACTCGATCTAAGAACATGGCTCTTGGGATTCCTCAGCTTGATTTTCTGCATTATGAGGGTCATAAGAATATCTGAAAATAATTCTGCTAGATTGTCTTTGCAGTTTCCTTTGAGTTTAAATTTTCCTTTTTTTTTTTTTTTGTAATAAATTAATTTTTCCATTTTGGCATTTTAAAAGGAATTTAATAGGAGCCTATTTGTTGGGTGTATTCCTGGGAAGAAGGCAAAGAAAAGCTGTTATCCTTTCTTGCTGGAGCATCTTTTGAACCTTGTACAAGGAGTGAAGATTTATTTCTAATATGAACTCCAGTGTTCAGAATAATAGTTCTCTGTGGTGGTTTTTTTGGTTTTTGGTCGTGTCCCCCCCCCCCCCCCCCCCCTTTCTGTCAAGTAATTTTCTAAAGAACCCAACAGGTACATGTTGAAACTCCAGATCTGAAACTTTGTTTGTATAGCTTTTTGTTACGAGAAACCTATCTTTATTTTCTTTAAACTTCATTGGTAAAAGCTTGGATTCTGGCTTACAAAAGCTCAGAGCTTTATGTACCAACATTAAAGAGGAATGTAGCATAAAAATGCAAGCTCTCTCTTGCTTGAAATAAACAACAATTTCTTTATAATTTTGTTTAGAAATTTAGGCATTCTAGACATAAGATAATAAATGGAAAAGTCTTTTCCTGCTTCACTTATGAAGTTATGTCCCTTACAATTATAAAAGTGTTAATTTTAATTGTAGAATTGAAAATTGGAAGTGATAAGCATTTGATAATAATCAATCATCTGTTGATATTAACATTAGATTATTTTGTTGGTTTCAAATTTTCTCCTGCATTAAAGAAATAAATATGAACAGCCTGGGATCAAACATACAGCATGATTTTTATCGAGATCATAAGAAATGGTGGAAGGCATTAATCCTAGTGAAAGATTTTTTTGACCAGAATAAGTAGTGAAAAGTAGGTTTATCTGATATAAATTTAAATGTCTTGTGGATCCAACCAATTATTTTTCCAATATAGATATTTTTAGAAGAGTATGGATGTGTCCGATACATTGATTTTCTGAGCTTTCTAGGGTATATAGAACTGATAAATATCCTCCTAGCATGTTATAGTTATTCCATCTGGCATCCACATTGCCTCATTAGAAAAGGTTTATTTTCTTTAGACGGTGGACAGTATTTTGCAATGACTTTTCCAGGTGAATGTGCTAAATGCAAAAACAACCATTCACATCTGTGATTATTTATCACTATTGAACAGGAGATTTTTATTGCTTAAAGGGTCATAACTTTCTCTTTAAAGTGACATGAAGGACAGATTTGATTAAATGAACCATTTATGATTTACTGTACTTTAATCAGCCCAGAAGGTCTTCTGAAAAACAAGTATGTCTACTATCTGTTCCGTCTTTTCTTTAACGGTAATTTATCACCTCTATGAGAGTGGTGTAAAAAGAAAGAGTTCTTATAATTTTTAATATCAAACCAATATTATTATTCAGTTGTTAATAGGTGAGAAGTAATATCTGGTCATTTATATATTGATACCAAAGTTGATTAAACATACGAAAAAATAGGTCCTCATAATAATAGTACACCAATATATCTTATGCTGATGTTATAAATATCCTGACAGAAATTAACAAAGCAAATATTTGCTTGCTATGTTTTCATGGTTGCTAGATTACCATAATAGCTTTGAATATATCAGCAGCATATGTAGTAAAAAGCTTTACAATGAAAAGAACAAATTTGTGTTTTCTAAACCAGTTATAACCTTGATCAAGGAATATTTTAAATATTAGTAAGCACTTAATTTTTCATTTTTAATTTATTGATGTAAAAAACCCCCATGTATTTCTAAGAATATAGTTAAAAAAATTAATAACCCAGCAGCACATTCTAAATGAACAATTCTTAATATTTTAACATGAAAGACTTTGGACTAGGAACAAAGAACATGAGTCACTTCAAAAACATTATGTCAAGTTATGAACACGTAATTTAAATTTACATAAATATAAATTATGTATGTGTGTGCATATTCATATTTGTAATAAAAAGTCATAACTTACGATGTTCTGCCACTGATAAGAAAGAGATTCTGTGACTAGTAAGGATTTAGACTATTATAGTTCTTTTGAGTAAATACATCAACATTTCAAATGACTTATAAAGCAATAAATCTCAATCTCAAATAAGTTCTAGTACGCTTGTTCTCATATAGGTCTCCAAAATAAATTAAAATTTCCCAAGTCATTAAGTCCTTTTATGAATATAATTAATTCCTAATGTAATATTGTATCAAGAAAGCATTTTTGAACCGATGTGTGGGGGCGAGCTGATTTCACTCTCCACTGCTAACAGCTTACCCGCTCTCTTGGGTAAGTTACCAGGGGAGCAGCTGACCCGGGAGAGCCGTGCCCTTAGTCTCTGGGGCTAGTAAGTATATTTGCTTCCCAGGCACTCGGCGTCCTCTCTCGAGCTCTGGAGCGCTCTTGCAGTTTTTGCCGATATTCAGGATGCTGACACAGTGCCAGGGGAAGCTTAAGTTCAAGCGAGTAAGAAAGTATGTGCTCGAGCTTTATCAAGGTGGTAGTGATGAGCGGATTTCCACGAGACTTAGTGTTACCAGGTTAAGCATGTGGTTGCGCGGACTTTTTTCTCAGCAGGGCTTCCTCGGCACAATGCTTTGGGTCACGACCTGGAGGCCTGGAGCTAGCGAAGGAGCACAGGCAGGTAGCAGGAGCCGCTTGGGGCACGCCTGAGAGGCTCAGGACGCGGTGAGGGCACTGGGAGGCTTGGTGGCACTTAAATTGGTGCTGCTGCCCTACAAAGGACTCGGTCTCATTTTCTGTGCAACAGAAGCGACCAGAGAGTGTACTGGCATTGCACAAACTACTTATGTTGAAAATGTACCTAACCGAAAATCTTTCCCACCAACATTTCTTCCTTATGCTTGTTCATTCAGACTCACCAGAAAGAATAGCCCGCAGGCCCATAACGCCACGCTGCCCGGTGTGGGCCTGATTCTGCAGGCATCCTGCCTGTGGAGGAGATCAGTTTGCAAAACGCGTCGTTTGCTGCAAAGCAGAAAGGTATTAAAATACGAAAGCGGCACCGCAGAACGGGAAGGCAAACTACTAAAACGTGCAGCATGGGCTTATTTTGTAACAACCGTATCTCTGCTGAAGGACTCAAGGATGTTCCCAGCTTCAGCAGCATCCCAGTCCCTTGTTAGACACATGGTCCGCTCTCAGATGTCTGAGAGCTTAGCTATAGCTACATGTCTCAACTATTCAAGTATATTTTACACAGTCAGTGAAATCCGTTAGCACTTTACTGCGATTAAAACCAAAATATCTGTATAGCTAAACTTTCCCTTATAGGTATAAAATACAGATAGATATAGATATATCACAGGCAGTATTGATAAAATTATTTTTTACTTGTTTGCACAGGAAAGTTACTGAAAAGTTAGTATTCATATATATATCATGAATAGCCAACAAATACACGTAAAAGGTAAATGAAAGAAGTCAGTATATGCTTTTTCTTTCTCCCTCCCTTTCTTGGCTATTCTGAACCTGCAAGATAAACAAAAGCCAGATTTTTACCTCTGAGTGACCAGAAGGAGTTCACACAAATACAAAAGCCTTCCAAAAGTAATAGAAACGTGTTGACATTGGCAAAAATGTTCAGTAATTGTTTCAGAGATGCCAAATATTTAAGGCCTGTCCAAAGGCAAGCATGTCTTGTGTGTTGAAAAGATGGCATAGTTTGATATTCTGTTGGTTTCAGTGAAATAACCATTTCATATACTGCTGGAAAAATAAAAGGCACTGTTAAAAAAAAAAAAAGTTATGTGATAAATAATACAGTAGTTATCAGCCATTTGTTCTACATAATAAAAGATAGGAATAGTGCGTATGCATACACATAAATATAGTGCCCATGTATATTCTGTTATGAATAATGAGTGATTATGTAGATTGATTTACCCGAGTGTGTACCTATACATCCAAACACATCTCCATGTGAGGAAAAACCACCCAGGTGAAGGAAGATTCAGTGGCATATGATTCTGGTCCGACCACTGATACCAGAAACAAAGAGTATCAAAGTTCTGTCTTTTGTTCCAGATTCTCCAGGAACTCCAGCCAGAGCCTGGCTCTAGATTCCCAGCTCCAGCTGGCCAGGGGTGGCTCTGGTCTGTGTAAAACTGACACTTTAATGAGATTCATTCTTCTAATTAAAAAGAAAGGTCGTATTTTTCAGCCACCCATGTAAATAACAATCCATAGAAATAAAGGATCATATTTTAAGGATTGCTAATGCTTTCCAAGCCATTCCAACATTAGCTGTCAAATCTAAAAGCAAAATAACTTAAGAGAAATATCTGCTAATGGGTATGAAGTATAGAAGGATCTTTTATTTCTACATGTAACAATGTTTTAAGTGATTTTAGAGACCACTTTTCTAGTTACAAATTTATGGGTAAATCTTATAGAAAACTAATCCATGGTGCTTATACCAGAGCTATTTCTTGGCAGCCAACTCAGTAGGGTCAGTAGATCACGCTAGATAATAATGCAGGTCATACAGGGCATGGATGACAGGAAAAAAAGACACCCATGTTTTAGTCTTACTTGTCCATCATTACAGCTGTTTCCTGTGTAATTTTTCCATGCTTTGTCCTGACCTTCTACTTGATTTGTTTATTTGTTTGCTAAAGCACTATGGTGTCTGATTGCTGCTTGAAAGCTTTAGGTGTTAAATTATTAAAATATTATTAGGTGACAGTAGTAGAAAATTAGTGTTATAATTTTCTCAGGGAGATTTGAAATTTCCTTTGAAGTAGGGCTTTCTGTAAGCAAGGTTTTGTCACCTGATACCCATTCACACATGTACATATGCATGTATGTATTCTGTAAACTGGTCACAATATTTTTGTCCGCATAATCCTGTCCCATACAATCAAATGTACTTGCTGGATCTTAATATAAATCACAAAATAACCTTTCTCTCATTACACAATGCTATTCTGCAGCATGAGCAGTATCTAAGTGATGGTTTGATTTATATTCCCATCGCTTAACCTCTTAGAAAGAAAAATATAAAACTCCCAAATGCTAAAAAAATTTCGTAACTTGCAGCTAAATGGCCACATTAAAAGCTTTTTCCGCCCTATTAAAAATGTACAAAGCTTGTAGTGCATTGTGTGACTGAAGGTCAGCATGACTGAATGACGGCTGCACTCTAGAAGGTAGTGTGCTATAGAGTGCCACCATGAAAAGGCAAGCATCAATCTATGCTTTGGCTTTTTAAGGTACATTTATGAATATACCTTAATAGGAACCTCACGCTCAAGCTGGAACTAGACAAAGAGCAGAGAGATAAGCATGTGTTGGGGACGGAGGGATCCTGCATTTTAATGAGCAGTTTCTAAAATAATTCTTCCAGCTGTTTGTAAAATGGAAAGCTCACTTGATGTGTCAGGGAGCAGCAGGCTATGCCTGCTTTGCAAGCGAGGGCGAGCTGGGAAGGGGAGGGTGACAGCAAGGCAGGCTGTCTTGTTTGAAATCTAGATATTCTTCATACTGTTCTTCATAGTAGTAATGCATGACAGAGTAATCTAACTGCAGGTGATTATTAAGATTATATGAGAGACAAGTATTTAAAAATCTTTTCTTGTGAAATTGTGTTTTTTGTTTTAGCCTTTTATTTTTGGTGGTGGCAATTTTAACTACAAGCAGAGTAGCACAAAGTAGTTTGTGCTACCAACAGAAACAAGTTCCAGCAAAACTTGTCTCTGCAGAAACCACATGCACCTGAAAATAGGTGGTATTTCTATTTGGGCATGACGCTTTTTACTTAAAAAGTACACCCATCAACCATAATGCATGGAAGTTAGACACATTGTCTGCATGAGTGGGGTTTTTTTTGCAGGAGGGTGGGGGGAATATCTAATTTTTACCAGCCTTTCTGAGAATTAGAGAACTTCATGATTGTAATCTGAAAAATCCTGCTTGTTATCTATAATGTTATGAGCTCATTATATCAACATATTTTTTTATAACAATATTTTTCTTACTGCAACTTTAAGCATATTTTCTTAAAGGAATAAGGCTATTCTAATATTATCCCTTATTTCAATGTATCAAAATGACTTGATGGACAAAGTCTGGTAGTTGAAAACAAATCTTTAAGTACCTATGTATGCAAATGAAGTAACTAATATGAGCTTAAACATGCATATATATCCTAGGTATAGCTCTAGTGGACTAAAGGAAGATGAGATGCCTAAATATCCCGTTGTTAAAATGAAACTGTTCCCTTTCAGTGTTTTTTTTAAATTTCCTTTCCAATCACATTTTTCCCAACGTTTTGTTATGTGGGGTTTTTTTTAAAGGGGAAGTGTTTGGGTTCCCCCCCCATTTTGTGGAGTGAGAGACTGGATATACAACCATAGTTTACCAAATCAGATGATTTTGAGCTAATGTTTTTTGAGATATTTAATGAGATATAGTAGACATTTTTTTTCCTGTGATGTTTCTGATGTAGATAATCATTTATTGTAGTTTATACTTGGTTAACACAATATTGTACTAATTTTCAATGAAAATTAGTTTATAGACAACCAAGAAGCAGCCTTCTCAGGGTGGACATATGCCAATTATGTAATGGAGCACAGTGAACATGTAGGAAAAGTACTGAAAAATCTTCGCTTTGTTATCTGGGATATTTCTAGAGACTGGGTTAGAAAGAGAGTTCTGTCTGTCAGCCTACCCTGTACACATCACATAGTCCTGTTTAAAAAGTGGCCTGTAGTAGCCGTAGATGGTTGGTTGTCAGCAGTCTTAAGGCCACACAGAGGTAATCATGAAGCTCTTGCTCTGCTAAAGCTATTCTTTCAGTTTAAAATTAAAACAAACAAACAAAACAACAAAAGCCCCACCAAAAGCCCAAAGCAAAAACCCCAAACCAAAACCCCTATGCCCAAGCTGTAAAAAGATAGCATTCCTTTTAAAACTTCTCAGAGTAATAGATCATACAGAAATCACTTTCCTTTTGAAAAGGGGCTCAGAGGAATGCTTCCTATGAGAAATCCCTGAAGGAGGAAAAGGCTTTTTGTTTCAAACTGGAAAACAGTACTCACAAAACGCAGTGGATGTGTCTATTGCCCAGCCAGCAGTTGCCAGCAGAGCCGCATACCCTACCAGTAAATCGGGTTCAAGAATTCTCTCCAGCTAAGCACAGCAAATTCAGCTATAAAACTGGATTTCTTACTAAATTTTTTCTCTTATTGGTAATATGGTTCTCAGATCGGTTCTCAACTTTAGCATTCCTCCAGGGTGCAGTATCTTCACCAGTACTATATTCGTGTAACATAGACATAAAAGCAAGAGTGTTGCATGCTAAATTTCTAATTCTGCTTCCACAGCACCAGAATGTTCTTAGGAGCCAGACTGTTCAAATAACCATCCTAGCTATACCACTAGGGGGATTTTCCCATATTAACAATATTTTGCCTTCTGGTAATATTCTTATGCTGTGTAAACTTTTACATTTCTGTAAGTGGATTTCTTATTTTTCCTTTTTTTCTTTTTTCTTTTTTTTTTTTTTTTTCTCTCCAGTGGCTCTCTACAGTTATACTATCTCCCCACATTCCTACCTGTTGCTTGGCTACTATAAGAAACCATAGTTCATGGAACAACACTATCTCTATTGACTAGCCTAGTAGTTTATTTCTGAGTAGTCAAAGGATCATTTATTGCCATCCTTTGTTAACAAACAGTAGCAGAAAGCCTAGATTTAAGGTGGGGGGGGGGTGTTTGTTTTTGGGTGGATTTTTTTTTTTTTTTGAAAGCCTAGGCAGGTAATGAGTAGAAGCAGAAGGAACAATGACTTGCCAAGTTTTTTCTGAGTTATTATCAAGCATGAACACCTTGATCTCATCTCAGAATGCATTTCTACTTTAAAATACAGCATATAACTACTCCAATATTTACAGTGTCCTATTAAACTCCCAACAGTTTTGTCCAGGATAACTCTCTCTGGAGACAGCACTAGTCAAAAAGCCAGGGAGTGAACTCAGGTGCTGGATCTTGATTGTTTATGTTACAAATTGATAGGTTTTGCCCATCTTGGTTTTGGGGTATTCCTGCTAGCTTTCTTCAGCATGAACTCCTCCTGATAAGACTCTAGCAGGTTTTTATTTTCTGCCTACTGTCCCAACAGGTTTTGTTATTTGAAACTTCCTTTACATACTTTTATGTCAAATCCCTGGGCGTGAAGCTCATAAATGCTACCACTTTCTTGCCATAAAAAGACCTCTCAGAGTTGTAACATGGGTCACTTTGAGAGACTTCACAATGAAACTCCCTTCCTATCACATACACGCCAACAGCTGTCTCTTAGGGCCAAAGTAGCATCACAAGCAGATCGGAGGTCCCCTAGGGCCTTCGCACCACTTGTCCTCCAGTTCAGTCCTTGCTCCTTAGGTCAGATGCTCTTTAGAAACTTCTGTTGGCGATGGTATTGCAATGGCTAATGGTTTGTTCTGTAGATATAATTTGTTCAGCTGCACAGCTTTCTTAGAAGACATAAGAAGTAAAAGGCTCCCTAAATTATGCTTTGAGCTGATGACTGGAGCGCATAAAACACATTCATGTTGCACATCTTTATCTGATTGTTGAGACATAAATAACAATATTACTCATTGACAAGCTAGTAGCTCATTATCAGTTGTTTAATTGTGGTATTTGAATGACGACTTCCATCAGTTCAGAAGAATGTAAGAGTCTTCTGTGTAAACATAGTTACTTCTGATAGCAGATGTAAGCATTAGCACCTGGTAGGTCTGCATGTCATGTACTAGATGTCCTAGGAAATTCTAGGTTTTTTTATTCTGCATCTTTTATTCATTATTAAAAAATATTAATGGATAACAAACATCTTAGTATAAGTTACTAGTATTTAGTAATTCTGTATTGGGTAAAAAAGGCCCTTTTTCAATATTTCAGAAAATAATGAAAGAGTGAGACTTTTATATAAAGCTTTTCAAGGCATGAGAGTCCCAAAGAACCTTAGATTGCAACCAGAAGTACATTGAAATAGACATACTTTAGGGGCGAAGTGCCCTCTGCCAGTAGAAACTACAGCAGAGAAGCTGTACACAATATATCAGGAAATGAAGACCATCCATCCAACTAGAACTACAAAGCAAGGCAATTACCCAAGTAGCTTTTGATTGAGGCTACTGGGCACAGTAACGCTACAGTTTTGAAAGAGTAATGACCAGTGATACAGGAAATTAAATTTTGTGCCCCCAATAATTGCACTGAAATATAATTTTAATTAAGGTATAGATTTGAACTCAGTGTTTCCTTGGAGACTTTATAGCCATCATATCTAAGGTCAAAACACCTTAGCATGTGGACAATAATTTGTCTCATTGCTGCAACAAGATGTAAACATTTTGCCAATTACGTGTTCCTGGAAAGGATGAAAAGATAGTAATTAAAGAGAAAAAGCAGCTCTTGATTGCCTCTCAAAGTACTAAGAAGAGAAAATGCCTCTTGAAAGCATTTAAAGACTAAGTGTTAATGTGTTAAGGGACCATTGATTTTTAATTAGGTTATAACACATGGGATGCTGTGAATCAGACATCACTGATTTCTAAATGCTAATAATTAGAGTTCGTATTTAGAGAGTACATAGTAAGAAAGAGACAGCTTAGTTTGTTGTTATGGTCTGGCTTTTGTTTGCTCAACTAATGGTTCCATCCAAAATTGATGTTTTCCATTCACTAATCGATATAAAAAACCTGTACTCCAAATACAATAGCTGGGTTTCAGGATTAAATTTCCACATTCACAAACTGCTTCTGCTTTCTCTGAGGACTTACTGTATGCAATTGCTAAATAGAATAATTTTTAGAATTGGTTTACCACATTACCCCCTCACTGTTATTGTTTGAAAACCTCTGCATGAGATATTAATGCAATATTTGTATAATATACAAATCAGATCATCTTTAATACACAATTAATAGCACAGACATATTCTGTAGCATATCTATTAATCCACTGCAAGATTACACCTGTTAACTCTTATCTAAATAAATTCTATTTGATTTATTTTGCTAGAGCAATTTGTATAGGGAATCAACATAGTTCCTTATTCTGAGCTGCCACCTGGGAACAAATAATTACTGAGAAAGGCTTGTCTCAAGGATGATATATAGGAATCATTAAGCATGTTAATGAGAAAAGGACGAGGAAAGCAAAGTGCATTTCTGCAATTGGAGAACAGTGGAACACAGGTCAATCAAAAGAAAATGGAACGTGTTTTGTGTTCAGGTAGATGTGGTATGTGCTACATCATTGGCTTAATCAAAACCAGCCATGTAGGAAGTCAGGCCCATGCACTTACCTAAATAGACTTGAAGATGAGATGGAGACAGAAGCAGCAGACGTGTGTTGGCATGGTGAAGAATTCTCCTGCCCTTTATCCTGATGTAAATCAGAACAGCTGAAGTTAGCAAATTTGAAACTTTCTCAAACGTAATATGAGAAAAGAATCTGACCTTAATATTTTGTATCCTCAATGTTAAAAAAAACTTGCCATGATGAAAGCAAAATTTTAGGCTCCAAATGCATCCTCATCCTCCCTGTACAGCTTTGTCCCAGCAGTTGGGCACCATCATGACCTAAACTTCAGAATAACCTTTCCTTTAAGAAGGGCAAGCAGCGGCATCTGGCTTTTGGGAAACTTAAGATTTTGGAGAATTCTGCCCACCCTGACTTCTGTCTAATAATATTTTCTTGATTTATGCAAGAGTGGGGCCTGCAACTCAGTAACTAAAATAATTATTTCAGAGATTGCCTTCTCTTTCAGGCGTTGATTACTTTGTATGAAATGGCATTTATGAACTGGTGACCTCTATCCAAAGCTCCTTGTTTTGGAAATAAGATCAGAGAGGTTTATACAACCAAACTTACATAGTCATTCTGTAAATAAAAATAAGTTGAAGTATTTTAATCAAAATTCCAAAAATTTAATAATGTTAGACAGATAGATTTGAAATATTTCAAAATGGGACCTAAACTGTATGGAAAAGATGTTGTCTTCAATGCTCCACATAGGACTAACCTGTAAATCCTCAGAAATCCTGGTGACAGGAGATATCAGTGGGAGAGGAGTAATATCAGACTTCCACAGTCATGGCTTAAACATTTTGAAGTTTAAAATATCCACATATTAACTATTAGTAAAATAACCATGTATCATAATTTAACTTGAAAACTCACAATACCTGCAGGAGGTTCTTCAGATTTTTAATATGATTTTATTTCATCTTTCACACAAGAATACTTCTGCCTTAACTGGCACCTTTAAAATTAATGAATGGGCTGAAATTTTCTCTGCAGAGGTCAAGAACATTCATGTTTTGAGAGAAATGTCCTGTGACTCTTGGAACCAAAATCTTCTGAAAGACCTGGTTGATATACATATCAGATAATGACAAAGATTTCTCATTTAATGACAATGAAAAGTCTATACAGAGTTGTTTCTTCAAGCAATCTTGGAATTTAAACATGATCTGAGTCACTTGTGCATGATCATTTATGCTTGCTTTAAAATTGCATTTGTATACTTCTGGCTGATTCTTTTATTTCCCTGTTAGACAATTACTGTCTCCATCTCTCCTTATAATTCAATCTCTCATATTTTAGTATAATCATATGTACATATGTCATCCAAACACAGTCACTGAAATTTTATCTGGATAATTTCCAAAATATGAGTCCCCAAACACGTGTAAATTTAAAATAAATTATACCATTAATCAACATATATTTATGAGATACTGATGAACTTAGTCATTTCAAGTAAAGAGGGTGAAAACCAAATTAGCAAAATAACCCCTTTTTCTTGCTCTCTAAAGCATCCTTGGCCTAACAATGACCATCTAGCAGCATTAAAGGGCAAGAAGATATTTTTTTTCCTGGAATGAAAGGCTGTTACATTTATTGCAATAGATTTCAATTTACCAAATAAAAAATACATTCTGATCAGTAGTTTTTAAAAGCAAACTAGTGATAAGGACACAATCTCACGGTCATCATTATTCAGATAAAGTATACTGTACTATCCAACATTTGCAGAGGAACGCCCAACAGAGTGCACAGTTACAGGGTAAGTGTGAAATTTCATACAGCTGCATTTTTTCATTAGGCATAACATTTCTTAGTTTGCTCAAACTACATCACTTGTTCATCATACCAGGCCACAGACTTTCAATTTTCATGATATGACTTATGAATTCATATTAATACCTTTTCCTATTTAATAAATTTAATAAAATAAATAAATCTCTTTCAGTATACATAACACTTTCTTCTAACTGATTTATGTAGAAAAGTTTGAGGCCTGATTGTTGACAGAGTTAACTGAATTCCTCCATATTTACCTCAATGTGAGCTAAGAATCAGCCTCTTCTCTCTTAACTGTCTCTTAGCGTTAGAAGGAACCTTTTATGAACTTGTCAAATATACCATCACTGGCAAGATACAAAAATATGTGGTCTTGTTTAGTGGCTATCTCAAATGTCCAAAAAATCTCAAAAACGACGTTTTCTGAAAAGTCACTAATATAAAACATTAACTGAATGCTTTATACCAGCTATTGTAGAGATCAGCCTTAATAAAAGGAAGCTAAAATATATTGTACACTGTGCCATGACTAGAATTTTCACTGATACTTAAGGGAAATGCAAAACAATTGGAGAAACAAACAGTTCTACCAATGTCTTCTTGATGCAACAGTGCAGTTACTGTCCTTCTGTCCCATCTGTCTTGCAAACTAGAAGTGCCCGTGTTCTACTTTATTTTATTTAATGGTCTGTGCAAGTACTGAAAACATTTACTAACCAGATCTGGTAGATGCAAACACCACAGCCATTCTAATCTAACCGGCAGAGGTTCAAACAAGACAGAAAACCCCAAAATACTCATTGCAACAGGCAGAAGCACCTATCAGGAACATCTTGATTGTATAGAGCAGAGGAAGAAGGCTCATGTACCTGAGCAGCATTCACACTATTGCTCCCGATGCTGCCAGCTCTGCGACTCACAACAGCTGCTACAGAACATCAAATTCCTTTGCGCTTGATGCCACCTCATGCTGTGTGACAGCAGGCTCACGCTGGATCTTCACAGTCCTAAATGAGCAAAATCAATCTCGATTCCCAAACAGCCAGAATTACTAGAGCAGAAAGCGATTAAATCCTGCCTGGTGCTCTGTGACGTGGCTGGAGTCTCGAGAGGTTACTGGGGACAGAAATTAGACATATGTTTGCAATATACTCCTCTGTCGTTGACCCAGTTTCTCCTGGCAACAGTTCAACTAAAGTTAAACTTAATTAAAGGCAGCGGAATTTGAAGATGTATTTGCTATATGTACTTAACTGAGCTAGAACAGCTGCTGCACTGGGGCGCTGCGGGAGAGGAGAAATACCATAGGCGAAGAAGGGATGTTTGCATTATTTCCTCCGTGAAGAGCTGAAAGGTGAATGGCCTTATATGTCCCTTCATTGCTTACAAGTGACAGATCTTGTGAGGGCTTTTGCCTGCTTTTGAAGCTGTAAAAATACCCTGCAACAGCTGAGTTTCTGCACAGGGTAAGGTTAAGCACATTAGCATGAGAGGTTTTGGCCACTGTGGTAACACCAGTCAAAACTTCACTAGTGGAAAAGGGCAAACCTGTAAATACTGATTCACTGAGGCCGAAATGGTTTACAACACCACCTTCAGTTTGACAAAGGTTTTTTGAAACGCATTCAGTTCTGAGGGCAACCTGTCTGCTGTCTTTTGAGGTTTTTTATTTTTCTCGACTGCTCTTCTTTTTTTTTTTTTTTTTTGCCTTCCCTCTCCATCCTCCCTGTCTGCTTGGAGAACTGCACAAGAGCCCTGAAGTGGATAGCTTTGCTACATGGCTCGAGGATCTCCCTTGAAAGGCTAGGACGGCTGCTGCCAGTACATCTTTTTGTTCTGGGAACATCATGTCCCAGGTCTCAGCCCCTTTAGCCTGCTGCAGTTGTTCAGACAGATCTTTTCAGGCAGATCTGTAAAGTATCTGCTTTAAAACTATCCCGCTTTTAAGAGTGCCAGTTCCTCTTCTCCCTAGGCACCTTTGTCTGAGGGGCTGGGATTGCAGTCCCAGGGTGACTGCTTCCACTGCCATAACAGCTGTTTCCAGTTTATACCTGAAATGTGCCCAGCCTACTGTTCATGAGGTGGTGACAGGGCAAAGGGGCTGGTTCACAAGCTCTTCTCTGTTCAGTTTTCTCTGCCTCCTTGCATTTCTCAAACTCCCTTTTCTTTTTGACATCAGAAATTCTTCGCTGTGAGGGTGGTGAGGCACTGGCACAGGTTGCCCAGAGAGGCTGTGGCTGCTCCCTCCCTGGAAGTGTTCAAGGCCAGGTTGGATGGGGCTTTGGGCACCCTGGTCTAGTGGAGGGTGTCCCTGCCCATGGCAGGGGAATTGGAACTAGATGATCTTTAAGGTCCCTTCCAACCCAAACCGTTCTATGATTCTATATTATTTTAGGCTACTTTATACATTTCCATATACAGACATCTTCATTAAATACATGTTTTATTGTATGGTAAACTGCTTTGAGGAATGTTTGTTCCTTTTCCCAGTGTCTGGAGCTAATCATGTTAATAATGACTTTACTATTACTGTAGTACATCTGTATAAAGTGTTCTGTTAACTTTCCTCTTAGGTCAGATATTTTCATCAAAAAAACCCCTTACATTTTTTCCTGTATTACGTTTTTGCTCATCAACATTTGCATTTTTCAGGGTTGTCTGCAGTCTCTGGCCATGGTTGTCTTCCACAGGCATTATTTTTTAATGACATAGGATTCTTCAATTAGAGAGGGGGAGAAAAAAAAAAAAAGACAAAGAAAATTGTATGTTTGTGGTGAAATATTTGACAGCAAAACAATGCAATCAAATATAAGGAAAAATATAGTTTTCCAGGAGCTGTTGTGCATCCATAGATATCTTGTTTGTTTTCCTTTTGTCTTCACCCTCACCTCTGCCCCAAATATGCTCCAGCTATTTTGAGATTTCCTGCCCACAGCAGGGGGGTTGGAACTAGATGATCTTTGAAGGCCCTTCCAACCCAAACCGTTCTATGATTCTATGAGATAGGAGATGATCAGCTAATATGTCTTCCTGTTTTAAATTGTGTGAAATAACTTTATTTTAGAGATTCATTTAATTATGAATTATTTTAAATGATACCTTTTCTCACAGTATCCAAGGTGCGTGTTTTGTTGCTCTGTCTGCCTTGTGATCCCCAGAAGAATGTGTGTATGTAGATCTCCGTTTAGGTTTCCTTATATTTTTTCATTACAGGATGTACTTAATAAGCTGTTTTGGGGGTGAGTCTGCAAAAGTTTTAAGGATGTTTGGGGACATGCCTCCTCATGCAGCCAAGCCAGAGCAGGAGGTGGAAAGGGGAAAGGAGGTGTATACCGAGCAGTAAATAAGTGACGTATCTCTGTAGGACTGCAGCAGCAATGACAAAATAGAGCTTCTTGGTGGCAGCTCTGTTGGTTCGGGCCAAGCTACTGTGGCATGTTTCCCACGTTTTTCTCTTGCAGAGACAGAAGCTTAGAAATTTGGGAATTTTGCCTTGGACATACGCTTTTGTCTTAGGGGCAGCTTTGTAGAGCCTGGGAGCTCCAGGACCTCCGCTGCTGAACAGCCCTGGCAGCCATGGCTCTGCCTGGTTCAGCTCCTTGGGGCTCTATTAAAGGCTTGTGGCAAATGACCCAGCCTTCTCCAGCTGCTGGAAATCTCCTGGGACTTTCACAGGGCCAGGCACAAGAAGTAGACTCTCCAGCACAGGATAACAGTTGTCCCACCTTGGGCGGAGAAAATCAAACTAAAATAATTTTCCTGCTGACCCGCATTTCCAGTTTCTATTCCTTTTTCTGTGTAAATGTGAGATCCCAGTCTTCATCCTTAACCCTTACGTAAAAGGCAGCTTTTAACGTTAGAAAATTCAGTATCGACCCACATCCTTCTCCCTTTTCTTTCAGTTGCCAACAGCTAGTAGCCGATTAAAAAGGCTCAGAAGGATGCTCAGACACAAATGAATGTCCTCAGCCAAACATATCTGTCTCTCACAAGTATGACTAAAAAAAAAAGAGGAATACCTCTATGTATATTTCCTCTTACCCATGACATATTATCAAAGCAATGACATTCTCGGTTTTCAAGGTGAAGTAAAAAAATTAAGAATTAGAGAGCAGGACATTCCTTCAGCTCACATTTTAATCTTTCCCAACAAGCTTTGATAACCTCCATTCAAGCCAGTTACTTCCATCACGGATCAGGAGAGGGAAACAGCTTGCAGGTGTCTTTCTGTCTCCGTGCTCTCTTAGCAGCAGCTCTCATACATACAGCCGCTGAATACAATTTGACCACTTTTTGGATATTCTGCTTTATGCTTTTTGGATATTCTGCTTTATGGGAGAAACAGTTATTTTAAAATTTTTGCCATGCTCAGAACAGGTAGTTCTGAACCCTTTAATTCACTTTTTCTTTCTCTGATGTTGTTTTAAAGCAGATGTGCTCCTCAGGTTCATAGTAGCTGCTTCACAAAACCCCCAGTTTTTACCAATTTCCCTTACGAGCTCTCAGTGCTTGCATGGGCTGCCAATGCTTCCCTGGGGTTGTGAACCCTCAACCTTTAAATTTCACATGGCTTGCTACCTTGACTACTTAGACTGTCAAAGGAGCTGTGTTCAAAAGCTACAGAAATCAGGAGCTAGTCATTTAAAGAAACTGATTTGGAGAGTGTAATTTATCACTGTCTGCTTTTACATTTGAATTCATTCAAAGACAACATGCAGTGTAAGTACAAAGTTATACAAAGTACTTCTCTTAACAACGGTATTGTGGGCTGAGTAACAGTAGAGGGACTTGTGCAGAGAAAGAAAAGAGTATTATTGTTATTGTTACTTGAATCTCTATAATGAGTGACTCAGCCTTGTTTTCCATTCTTTCATAGAGTATCTCAATGTATAGGTGGTAGGAGGTTGATTTTATCTGTGTCACACTTCAATTTTCCTATGTTTTGGTGTATCTAAGAGAATAATCTACAGTTATATTCTATAGAACTGTAAAGGAGGGAAACATTCCAGAATGTAATTCAATTAGATGCAAACTATTTACTTTTAAATGTAATTTTAATGTGAATAATTAGTCTGACTACTTGTTTTTATGCTAGTAGAATTTTTTTAAAGGATTAAAATGAAATATTTGTCTATATCTGGTTTAACATATAGCAGATGCATTCGTACTGTGCACTTCTTGTAGAGATTTAGTGTACTGGGATGGATATCATTGAGTAGATACTGTATAATATATAAGGTAGGGCTTGGGCAAGCATGGAGATCTCAAAGAGAATTTGCTACATAAAAGGAAACACAACAAAGTTGTTGAGTTCAGGTAAACAGGATATGTGTAGGCTTGCAATGAACTATTTTCAGCATCTTTTCAAGACAGGTACTGTGTTTTCATAATTTTTTAAAGGGAGACTTAAGAGACTTGTATTTCTCAACAGTATTTCAAGGTGAACCGAAAGGAGAAAGAATCTGTGAAATGCACACAGAAATTGTCACTGTTTTTTTTCCCAAACACTCTTCCACTGATGCAGTTTTAATACTTTCAGATTGGGTAAATACATTATTTCAATGTGTTGTTGACCTCAGGAAACTGAAAAACAATGAGACAAACTGTTTATTAAGGACAAATTAATTGCATGACTTAGGACATTTTTCCTTCAGCACATCAGATTTAGATTTAGTTGTCAATGACAACATCTAGCCTAGAAGAGTTATCCCTTTTTTTTCTTCTCTGCTGAAAGGTGTTAGCTCACTGAAATTATATAGATGTTCTGTGAAAAAGTCTTAAAATTGAAAAATCGAACCAAAGAGTACTGCTGGGTGCTTATTTAAGTGTTTATACTCCTTTATTTTTATCACTTTTTCCAAAGGAAGAAACCATGTACCTGTCAGGGCTTGCTGAATGAAAAAGAAATTAGCCATTACCACTCTCTCAGTGACTTATTCCTTTGTGAGCTGATATACGTATTTTTAGTTTATGAATGTGCATTCTCTTAAGGAATATGCAAAGTATTACATCTCCTTTGTTTTCTACCTACTGCTGGTGTGATTTTTTTTGTGGAATCTTTAAATTAAGAGGGTTTTTTCTTATTTTTGTTTCCTATTTTATGAGATATACTTTCTTATGAGAGGTTTAATAGGAGCTGAAGTTCACATTTCAATAAGCCTATCCCTAAAAAAAGAAACAAAGCATTTTGTTAATAGAAAAGTCGGCAAAAATTATTTAAGGTACATTTTTATATTTATGTCTTGTAATTTATGCAAGAATAGTTAGAAAAGCTTTCAACTATTGTTTATAAAGAGGACCTGCTAGCATAATGACTCCTTAAGACTCCTTAAGGAAAATAAACCTTAATAAATCTAATCAGATGTGGAAGATAGGCTACATAGAAATTGTTGTCTAGCTCGTCACTATGCAGACATGGCTGTCTCGAGCAGCAGCTTCATTCAGCACATTTGCTTCACTTAATTGCAAGGTTTGTTTCTTGCTGATGAACTGCAGTCTTGGTCATTGTAATCTGGTTTTACCCCAGTTAATTGGAAGGACGGAAAGGTTAGAAGGTTGCCACTGACATGATCTAGCATCTTTGATCTGACCTGAGTATTATGCAGGAGGCCAGACTGTAGTGCTAGCACTTCTTGTTGAACTGAAAAAACCTTCGAGTTAAAAGAACTTATTCTGACTGAAGAGTAGACAGACAGACAAACCTAACTATTTTTCCAAGGAATTTCATTTAGGTCTCAACCTTTGTGTGTCCATTATTTAACTCCCCAGTAACGTGTGGATGTATCACATGTGAACACACACATATGCACACACTTATTTCCATTTGCAAATGGAAAGATAAGCCTAAATGCATAGATTCATGTAGATGTGCATGCAGCACAAAATTGCACCTAAGAATTGGGAATTAAGTGTTGAACATTTCTTTTTTCCATTTCATACTCCTAGTTTCTGCTCCAGTATATTTTTTTCCGATATCTCTTTTGGATGATTAATTGCCTCCAAGTGGCAGTTGGTACCTACTTTATAAGGAAGGATAAGTGCAGCTGTAGGAGTGTGTTTCTTTGTGATTGTATGTATGCTGGTTTTGACAGCCTTTTCAAAACTGTATTTGCAGGAAGTTCTTGACAGAGCTGCTTCCCTTCGAGCATCCTTGCCTGAGGCACTTCCAAGCATCCTTAGTCTCATTCGAAACACTGTTGTCTTTTCTCCAGTCTGGCCTGAAACTTAGCAGGGAAATGTGTGTCAAAAGATGCTCCCACCATAATCTCTCCTTGGTATTCTGTATGGAATAAAAGGATATAAATTGATTTGGTTCATTAAATATAGGCTGCAGACTATTTTTCTGCCCTAGTTATCTACCAGCCATAGTGGAAATATAATTAGCACAAATTTGATTGTTGATTTTTTTTGTCAGTAAAATATGACTCATAATGCTCATTTGTTGTAATTACTATTACGAACCGTATTGATTCCCAGCATGCTTAAGCAACAACAGCAGCAGTCAATACTGTGTGAGGTGCCATACAAAAAGTCATTGCAGAGACCCTGCACAGCACCACAACACGCTGCCATTGAACAAGCCCCAGTTGTTTGTCACACAAATGACAGTGTGGCTCGTCTGTCTTAGCAGCAGGATTAGCAAGACAGTTTATGTGCAATTGTTCTGGAGAAGCTGTTGCTGTTTGTCATGAATACTTCTCCTGTACCTTCACTTATAGCGTGACAAGAGTGTTGGCAATTTGGGTAATTTTCTGATTAGCTGTGTGAGTTATACAAAGTTTACCAGCACATTTTTTTCTTCTCCTTCTCCTTCATGTAAGAGCTTGAAAGTTCCAAGAAATATTTTAAACACACATATGAAAACATATGTATTGGCTGATTTTAATCAAACTGGCTTGTGAACATGCAGCAAGACTAAGCAAAAAAACCAGATGAAAACCATGCAGAATGTTAGCAGGAGTTGCCTAAGGACATATTAAATTATTAAGATGATTCTACACTTGGTTTCCCTGCATATCCCATGTACTTAAAATAGAAACAGTGTAATAAGCTCTATCATCTCTTAACTTGCAAAAGATATAGCTTATACAAAGTCCTTCTGTTTTGATTTGATTTTTCATTTGCATTTGTTCCAGAAAGTGCATGTTTTCTGCCTGATTGTGCATACACATGAAGAAGTGATTAGGAAAAAGTTGTTACATTAGCTTTGTTCTTAAAGTTGTTTCTGATTTTTTTCTAGTTGTAGATCCCATGAACTAGAGAAAAATTCCAGAAGAATTTGCTTTCTTTCCTCCCAGGTTAGTTTAATTTTCCAGTCTTATTTTGAAAGGTCACGCACACAAATTTTGAAACTCGATATAGACATTGTAAAATAATCTCTGAATTGAGAAAAATCCTTGTTCAGAGGAGAGCTAGAGGATAGTGGGCTCCTGGTGAGCTCTAATGGCACACGTATACTGAATTTCCTGTTTCATCAGGTTTTTTGAAAGGTGTGGTTCCTACATGAAAGGAATTGCTATAGAGATACCACCTCTCCTTTCAGCAGCGGACATCCTAATTACTGAGGTGAAGGACAATGAGACAGGTATGAAGATGCTTCAGATTCAGTTCACTTAGTAACTCTTATTAGAGAAACAGGCTTCTTGACAATGAGAGAACCTGGTCCTCAGCCTGTTTCAGTTTCTCTGAATGGATTTACGTACGTGTACTCCAGTTCAGTTAAGGGAATACGCATGCAGCTAATAGGAAAAAGGTGACTTTTTAGAGGTAGATAAGTATTACTTAAGATTATGAAATGTCTTTACTGAGCATTCCCTTCTGCTCATTGATGTATATACATAATCTTAGTCTATGACAGAATGTATTCAAAAGTGATAACGAATTTTATTATCATACGTATCTGTAAAACTAAAGAACTACTAACTTGTGGCAAGCTGAAGGCAAGAATTGATTCCCCTCAAGTAAAAACATTTCATTAAAATTATACCCTATACGTGTACCTGTAAGCAGACCCACAACAGAAGTCACACTGTGATGTGAAAGAAGTTATATCTTATTCCTATTTACAAATAACAATTATTTTTTTTTCCTCTGGAAGCTATATATATTCTATATATACATTGCAGAATATGTAAACTACAGAGAAATTCAGGGAGTTGTATTTCATCATCAGGTTACTAAATTTCTAATGCAGTAACTTTTTTTTTTTATAGATAGAGTTAATAAAGTAAGTGTAGCAATTGACTTTTAGATAGCTTCGAGTCCATCTGCCTTTAATTATGTCTGGAAATTTGCTTTCAATTCCTGCTCTGAAAGAAACCATGGAGTCAGATGCAGTGCTTCCAGGACTTGAAATTATATTAATATGAAAGAGTTGTTAACACAGTCTGAAGTATATTTCGACTTAATAATATGCATTTATTAGGAAGATAATCATGATCCAATTTGTCTAGAACAGAAAATAAAATATCATAGGAGCAGTTGCTATATATATCAAAACTGTTCCTCTGAACCTCTTGTTCATTGTTATATATGTTTTACTGATCTATAGTTGAAAATTTGCAATAATAGAGTGTGGTGTAGTATAAATGGAGATAATGTATTTCTTAGCATTACATAGATCCTAACTGTGACAAGGCAGCAGACTTTCAGAAATGTACTGTCTAGCCCTGCAGTAATGACAGCAAAATATTCAGAGACGTCTGTTATAAAGAATTATTTTCTCTGACCTTTGAGATAAAGGTAAGTCTTTATAGTCATTGCTATAAGAAACTAAACCAAAGCAGCAATTGCCTGCTGAGATTAGGATATTCAGAGTTTTTTATCTTCTGAGTTATTTTCTCTTTGCTGTCATCTATCTACTCTTTCTTCTACTGGGGACATTTTATTATGAAAAAATTCTTAATAAATTTGGCTATTCATTTATCTGTATTTTATTCTTACACAGTTGTTTCCCTGACCCTTTTGTATATGAAGTATAGCTGGCTTTTCATAGAAAATTTTGAAATCATTCTCCAGTATCTAGCAACATTTTGGATATTCTTGGATGCCAAGCTAAAGCCAAACTCTCAGACTGAGCCTCCACTTTGATTTATAATATCAAGACTATTGAACATTTTCTGGATACTTTTTCTAGAATCACTATTGTGAATCACCTTTAAAGGGAACTATATACTAAAATGTGACTCCTGATTTTTATATCATTTCTATATTTGAATCTGTGAACATCATTTGTGCTTGCAGGAGTTAGTACATTTTGGCAAAACCTTCTGTTTCTGTCAGAAATTCTGTCTAGGAAAACTTCAGCCATTTGCCTAGGATTTCCTGAAGTCTTAAATGAGCTGTCATTGAGCTGCTGGACACCTGGACATCTTGGACAAATAGGCACTCGATATGTGCAGATCATTTTTAGATACAGAAGAACAGATTGATGTATCTATAATCTACTCTGTATACGTTAGGCAGCTGATGTATGTATATGTGATAAGTCAGAGACATAAAGAATATTGAATTTACTGCGTAGGAGCAGTGAGTCATTGGACTCACTCTGCACAGCTATGAATCAAAAAGCAAATAAGCATGCACCTTTTCATGCATGCAGTAAAAGAAATAAAATGCAAGGGGTAATAATGTATGAATATTCAAGATTTACAATCTTTTTATTACTTTTATAGTATCTTTTATTTCATTATACACAAAGTGCAGAGGTGCACAAGATGGTACACAGGTTTGTTGAGTTGTATAGGTTTTTTTCCCCAATAAGAGCAGGTAGTACTTCAATTTGAAAAGATGCAGAAACACGGTTAACAAACCACATGCACAGAAGTCACAGGATCAAAATCATCATGTAGTTCTGCAACTAATGCCATTGGCTATCAACTTGAGGTGAACTGACCTGTTCTTTGAAAATATGACAAGATTGTCAATTTCTTACATTTACTTTATATTTCACATCTCATTCAACTGCCCTAGTGCTCCCTGCATGATGCATCAGTGTTACCTACTAACTGCTCAGACCAAAGTGTCTGATGCAAATCTGGTTCTTCCAGTGTCCAGTTTCTGACTGATAAGTACCCTGTAATGCGAACCACTGCAATGACCTCTTCAGCTTGCAGTCCTCAGACTTCACGTATAAGGTTTTAGTGAAAACAAGAAAAGAGAGAGATGCTAGGGAATAGAAAGACTTGGATCCACATAAACAATCCACTGCAAAGTGGAACTAGACTGTTGAATGGAAAATTATTTGCTACTGGGGAAGTATATCACCCTAGAGAAACGAGAGGTGCTGTGGAAGAAGAGTGACTATCTGAATCAAAGGCATTTGTTGAAGCTTTCTGGTTGGGCAGTATAAATACTGTCATTCCAGTATTTATAGAAATTGAAAAGGCTGTGGTTGCAGCTTAGGCAGATATTTCTTTACATTTTAAGGAGATAATTATGTATTGTCTGCCAAGTTTATATGCAATCTATAGTAATAATTATAATAGTTGTACAAAAATGCATATTACACTCCAACATATGTATCCCATGGCAAATTATTCTCTTCTAAATTTTTAAGCTACTTGGAAGAATAATACTCTCCTAAGGTATTACTCTTTGCATTGCTTTCACACTAGTTTGTTTTACTTTTGTATGATTACCATTGATGTATTCTCACATTGCAGAGCAGATTCACTTTTTCCTTCAGCTTATGCAAGCTGAAGATTGGGACTATAGTTACTCGGCGCCATCCAAAGTATCCGTCTCAAATGGAACCAGCAAAGCAGGAGGCAGCAGTCATCTTAATCTATGTACATATCTACTAGCAACACATGAGAGCTATTGATAGAAATTATGTGCAGTTGTAGTACAAACATTTTCAGGTCTATTATTTGCAGTTGTAAGGTGACACTATAGTGCAACACCACCATGAATTTTGGAGCTCTAAATGCTTTCATCCTACTTCTTCATACAGGAAAGCTACAAAATGTTCATTGCTTTTAGACAATTCAGCCTCTCTAAGTGAAAACTCAGATACATAGAAATTATTGTGAACTAGAAACCTTGCTGTGTCAGACTTCAACTTGACTCAAGGAGAGAGAAGAGCTTTCTGATACCTTTCTGCCCTGCTGAGCTTGACACTGGTAAGGTAACTGCTTGGGACTAATGTGCGCTATGCTAAGCTACAGTAGCGCTGG
The DNA here is from genome assembly GCF_028858705.1 of Grus americana. Classification (NCBI taxonomy): domain Eukaryota; kingdom Metazoa; phylum Chordata; class Aves; order Gruiformes; family Gruidae; genus Grus; species Grus americana. Next base: position 44,301,247 of record NC_072855.1, read on the forward strand.
GAGAGCTCCTCCACAGTTAGCCTAGTTGGATCAAATGCCGCTAGTTCAATGGCAATCTCATTTATTTCCTTTGCCTTCATTAGTCTGTGGCAGAAATGTGACGATCCAAGAGTTCAGCTTGCTAAAACAATAATCTCTCAGTGCCTTAAGTGCTAATATACCATATTCTTGTTTTCCGGCGGCTGCGTTAATCAAGACTGTGGATCGGTCTACAATGTGATTTAAGAAAAATGTATTTGTACCTCAAACTTTGTAACTTAAAGTATTTACAAAATCACCTAATCTCATCCCTAGCTCACTTTCAAACAGCCTATAATGCTAAGGTGTGAACCATGCAAACTGTTTCCAGAGGTAGCTGATTGATCTGAGCAGAATTCACATGAGGAGAGGGTATTGAAAGCATGGAGCATGCAAACCTTTTATATGTCAGAGAATGAAAACCTCTTTTCGGTGAATCTCTTACCAGTCAGCAGGGTGCAGATTGTGGAAGTGTTTTGCCAGATGATAGAATTTAGTAGTTCTTCCACCAAGTTGCATCTCCAAGCCAAGGAAATGTTACAGCACATACTAACTAATAGCATATGTCCATCCACAAGTTTCCTTAGTTCCTTCTGGAATAATGTGGGTTTCCTCTTTCTTTTACATTAAAATAATTTCTGATTCTGGATAGCCTGAATAATTTGGATGCTTGTTCTCAAGTCTGGATCAGATTGGCTTTGCAAAGGAAAAAGTGAATTGGGGCACAATTGTCTGTGTACAATTAGTGAGTTAATGTGATCATGGGGTTCTTCAAACTTGTGATGCAACTCCGAAATGCACCTGGCTGCTAGCTTCCTAAGATTCAGTGCAGCAAATACAGCCATCTGATCCAGGATCAGAGCCGCAATTTCCAGTCTTTCTCTGCTTCACTGGTACACTGACAGAAACACTTGTATTTTTCTCCTTCACTGCTAGGATCCTCCTAAGTATATTGCTCAACTACACAAGTTCCCTATAACTGAAACAGGAATTTCACATTGGCCAGGCTAATAATTTTCTGAGGGTAAGAATATACCAAGAAGAGACAGTAGATCACAGTCTTCAAGGGGATGATCTGCCTGATGAAATGTAGATGTCTGCACTCGAGCCAGATGTCTATGTTTCCATTACAGTCAGTGCAGAAAAACAGGGAAGAGTAGGACATAATTCCACTCCTCCTACAGGGCTAAAACTGTGCAGATAAATCATTTTCTATAAATGCCAGTTTCTCTGCTGACCATAAAAGGAGGCTTGGATGAATAGTTTGGAAGTAGACATGCGAATCCTCTCCGCAGTGTTTAAAATAGATCTTCAGGCAGAATAAATCTTTTGAGTTGGACACGGATGAACAAACACAGCTGATCAAACTAATAATTTGAAGCTCAACAAGCTAGCACTTTTGATGGACTCTGTTTCACTGGAAAATTTCTGACTAGCTCTAAACAAAACTGCTAACATTTCGCTACAGGGGGAACTGTTCCAAAGGCGAGCTCTCTTGGCAGCTGCATTCAAACTGGGAGAGGTTTCCTATTTTCTCCATAAGGACTGCTGCCTCCTCTAAGCCACGCTCTTTGTCCTTTTAAATGGTGTCTGCCATGTATAAACGTGCAAGACGCAATTAGAGTCTCAGCCTTCAGCACGTAACGCGATTATTTCTGCTACATTAATATTTCAGCTAATTCATCAGAATGTGTAATTCACCTGCACTAACCTCAGAGGCTGGATTCCTCCACAGAGGTCTAATTGGTTTTGCACTTGGTGAAAGTAATAAGAGAGGGAGAGATTTTATATTTGTAATGTCAAAATGAATTAGAGATCAGGGCAGGACGTTTTGCAACTATTGCTGAAAGACACAGAACTGGTTTTGTGTCGGGCAAATCTCTTCTGATTCTATGCCATAACCTCTCAAGCCTTGCAAAAACCTTGTATTTTTTTGTCTCTTCAGAAGAAATATATCTTCTGAAATATATTTAACATAAGATAAACAGTAAAATATTTTGATAAAAAGTACTTGGCTTCCTTCTTGAGGAAAAATGAGCATGAGGAAGGGGTTTGTTTTGTCCCAAATTTAAAATCGTGTAGGACACAGCACATCCAAACCTGTGATTTGGGTAAGCACTCCCAGGTGACACAGTATGGAGTAGCCTGACAGTTACATGGGAGTCTGAGTGGGCATCATCCAGTGAGCACGTGAGAAACTTTACATACGGGACACAAATCTGTGCTGTTGCATCAGACTGTGCATTGCAGGTACTTTGAGGGAGCAACGTCTTTGTCAACTGTAGACTTGGACATGCTCGTAACTTGCCTGGAATGCTTCCTATTTACCTTGTGTCATACTTCATCCTGGTTGTTGTGAAACCTGCATTTCCTTATTCCACAAACAGAAAAATATTTTTTTTAAAAAAAGAGAAAAAGAAAGATAAATAGAAACACTCACACACACGCACAAATGTTCTTTAATATGTTCCTTGAGAGCAAAAGTGTAGCTTTTGAGATACGTAATTTCGTAAGGTTTCTCTGGCAGCAGAATGTAATAAGGTGAACAAACATAGTTTCTGCCTGCTTCACACGCTGGTTGCCTTAGTAACTGCGGCATAGTGCAGCTGAAGTGTGCTAATACCCTTCAGAGGGAGTTTGAAGGAAGCAGATGGGCAGTGATTATCATTGGTTGAATCAATTAGACCAGAAGATTGTGAAGCACTGAAAAGAATACCTTCGATTGCTTCAAATTTCATTTTGCAAGTGGAACAGCATTTTCAAAGTGCCCATTTAAGATAAATGTCATTGTAGTTTTTTTGTCAGTTTGTACGATGAGGAAAGATGCTGCTTTCCTGCCTTTTACCAGAAGATGAACTTGATAGCCTTACTTCATTTTCAGTAATTTCTTCGTTACCAGCCAGTAACTGTTGGCATGAACAAAGGGTGTTAATACGCCAAAAAAACCAGCTAATCCATAATAAAAAAAGGAATTCATTTATAAGCTAGTTCCATTTGTTAAGTTTGAAAACAAAGACAAGAAAGGCAATACTAAAATGTCTTTACAATAAAAAGAGGAGCAAAGGAAAAATACGATACTTGGAACTTTGATATTGTTGTGGAATATGAGTTCTTTCCTACATGAAAGCTGCTGTACTTTGTATCAAGTAAGAAAATAAAAATCTGTCCTGGAAATAAATATGGAAAACTTATTTTCATAAATAATCATTTAGAGTGTAACTTTATTATCATAATTTGATTTACTCTAAATTTATTTCAAAGTAGATGAGAGTGACAAGATTTCTACTATTTTTAATTTTAAGAGAGAAGTTCTCTTTATTTCTTAATAGGAAAATTTGCAGTCAAAGTGTTAAATATTCTATAAAATTTGAAGAAATTTGGCCACTAAATTAAAAATTACTAGTAAGGAAACAGAACTCATACAGCACAAATGTTCTTCTCCCACCCATGACAGCTTATAACTCTCCCTAAATGTAAAAACCACATTTATTTTAATGGGAATCACATATATATCAGAAGTATGAGCATTACAATCCTTTCATTGGATCTGAATACTTTGTATGAAAAGTCTCCACGATTTGTGTCTCAACAGTATCAGGTATCACAGACCAGGCTTCACGTTTAAACAGGCATCGTACTGGACTTAGCAGCACTAATGGATGCCCTCCACACAGCAGATGGTGAAAGCTACATTTCACTAAGGAAACTTGAGATCCCAGGAGTTTCTGACATGATCATCACATTGAGAGGGGTACCAGATCATTTTTCTTTTTTTCCTTAAATATATTTCTTGCAGTTTTATGCAAGTGTATGCTATCTCCATTCCTCTGTCATATTCCTGCTGCCCCAAATGCTCTGATTACAGCTTATTTTCACTGCTGGGATGCCAATATGCCTGTTTGTAGCACTCCTTCGTATGGTCTTGTGGTGGGTTGACCCTGGCTGGAGGCCAGGTGCCCACCAGAGCCGCTCTCTCACTCCCCTCATTCACTAAACAGGGGAGAAAAGGTATAACAAAACGCTTGTGGGTCGAGATAAGGACAGGGAGAGATCACTCACTAATTGTTGTCACGAGCAAAACAGACCAAACTTAGAGAGGGAATTCATCTAATTTATTACTAAGCAAAACAGAGTAGAGGAATGAGAAAATAAAATCAACTCTTAAAACACCTCCCCCCACCCCTCCCATCTTCCCAAGCTCCAGCTTCACTCCCAGCTTCAACCTTCCCCCCCTCAGCGGCACAGGGGGACGGGGAATGGGGGTTATGGTCAGTTCATCTCACGGTGTTTCTGCCGCTTCTTCATCCTCAGGGGGAGGACTCCTCTCATCGTTCCCCTGCTCCAGCATGGAGTCCCTCCCACGGGGTGCAGACCTTCAGGAGCAAACTGCTCCAGTGTGGGGTCCCCCACGGGGTCACAAGTCCTGCCAGCAAACCTGCCCTGGCGTGGGCTCCCCTCTTCACGGGTCCACTGGCCCGGCCTGGAACTTGCTCCAACATGGGCTTCCCACGGGCCACAGCCTCCTTCAGGTGCCTCCACCTGCTGCGGCATGGGGTCCTCCACAGGCTGCAGGTGGAATCTCTACACCCCCTCATCCTTCCTCCATGGGCTGCAGGGGGACAGCCTGCTTCACCATGGCCTTCACCACGGGCTGCAGGGGGATCTCTGCTCTGGCGCCTGGAGCACCTCCTGCCCCTCCTTCTGCACTGACCTTGGTGTCTGCAGAGTTTCTTACATCTTCTCACTCCTCTCTCCAGCTGCAAAAGCTCTCTCTCCCTCAGTGTTTTTCTTCTTCCTAAATATGTTATCACAGAGGCGCTGATTGGCTTGGCCTTGGCCAGCGGCAGGCCCGTCTTAGAGCCGGCTGGCACTGGCTCTATCAGACACAGGGGGAGCTTCTAGCAGCTTCTCACAGAAGCCACTCCTGTAGCCCCCCCCCCCGCTACCAAAACTTTGCCACGCAAACCCAACACAGGTCTCTAGGAAACTGGAAAGATTGAGGGACTGGAGCAAAAGGATAGGCATGGAGTTAGGAGAAGAGGAGAAGAGGAGGGCAGGCACAGCTCCTGAGGGGCTACCTTTACTCCTGGAAGAAATGGCCATTGGAGGAGAAGAGGATAACAAAATACAATTACCAGGAAGAATATGCTGGTAAACTGTAGAGTGATGTTGAAAAATTCAGTCACATCTTTTATATGTACCTGCTGGTGCCTGAAGCTTAAGGAGCTCTCCTGTAAGTCTCCCCATTTCACTTCAAGAAATGTAACTTTGTTACATACAGGGATCACTTTATCTTACTGTAGGCCCACATGGGAAATGGGGTTTGGGGAATTTAACAATCTCCACATATTCTTGAGGACAAACAAGAGCTTTCTTAACAGACCAAAAGCTTTGCAGCAGTGAATGCCAGTAAAGACCAGTCACGGAGCCAGGAGGCTGAGGTGAGCGCTCACACAAATGGGGTATCCTCAGTAACATTCTCCAAGGCTGATTTACTCTAAAGACAGACATATAGAAAGCGTGTGAAATGATGTCATATTGTTTCTCTTGTTCATGGGCTGGGGAAACTGGAAGAAGGGTGAGCAATTCTTATGTTTTCCTGTTTCGTTCCACTTACGCAGCTTAGCCCAGCTGAATGCAATGCCATGACCTACAAGTGGCAGAAATCTCTCATGCGCCATTACTGCTTCACTAACTTTGAGGCCCAGAGAAATGTGCAAGGATTCCTGGCTTTTACAGGGGTCGGCAGCTCTGGTGGCCTTTTTAATAGTGTTGGTTTTGACCTGGCTTTTACCAACTAGCTGATTGCTCAGGTGATGTGCTGAGCAGAATAAAACAGGGAATGATGGATAGCGTGTGCAGAATTTAGATGACTAAGTTATGAAAGTGAACCATCATAGGACTTTTCTGTAGATTAGACATCTTAGTTAGCTGAGTTTAAGCCCTGGATACGTTCAGGATAGTTAGCTAGGCACAGAATACATGATGGGTAAGATGAGTGACTTAGGTAAGATGAATTACTTTGTAAGGTTTCACTGCCTCACTTGATTAGAGAAGTATTCATCACTGTAATACAAAAGTGATGAACACTATAACAAATCCTAAAATAGAAAATCTGAAAGCCATTGTTAATACATTTAGAATAACAGATACCATTTCAAATGAAGTATGGTCCCATATGTGTGACAGAGCACATAGGAAAAAGGACAGCACATAGTAAATTAATTGGGGAGCACTGGAAATTAAGCATACTGTGGCAGTTGTAATGACAGTCTTTTTAAGGATTGAGATTTGGCTTAGCTTTTAGTCTGTTTCCTTTGTTTTAAAGTTTCCCTAGTGTTTAAAAATTAATTTAATATAAACGGTCTGCTTTGGCACTGCCAATTCAGTTCTTTTAATTTGCAGTTAACATGACATGAGCTCCCAGAGAGCTTTTTAGTGAAATACCTGAAACATGTATCAAAAAGAGAATGAAATCCTTCAAAGGACTTGCTTGAATTAAAGTGCCACTAACCGAAACTTAACTGAACAGCTGTCTGTTTTTTTTTTTTTTTAATCAAGTTAGTTGAAAGACTTTGCATTTCCTTGATGAGTGTGTGCCTGGAGCAAAGCTGCTTGGAGGATGACTTACTACAGTTTGTTGTGTTCATTTATTATAGAAAAATAGTTATGGAGATCAAGGTGAAAGTGAGCTTCCCTGTAGTGTGCTACCTCATTTTGTATGGTCACTGAAACACACAGTTATCCTTAATGTTACCATAATTTCAGAGGACATCTATCCTTTTTGTTGTTGCTCTTGTGTGACTAGCAATAGGTTTTGTTTTCTTAGTCCTTTCCATTTCTGGACTGTGACTCTTAATTACATTAGTGACTATCAGTATTACCTTAATTTCAGGAGCTTGTGGCAGCTGGCAATTCAATCACAAGTGCTGGAGAGGCTGGTGGTCTTCAATTATCCACACCATGTGCAAATCAACCCTTGGTCCTCCCCCTGCAGAACTTGGGATCATTGAGCCTGACTCAACACCCACTGCTCAGTTGCTTTTGATGGAAACCCAAATGTGCTTGAGTAAAGATAGTCTAATCTGCCATGCAAAGAGGAATTCCATTTGTTGATAATTTATTCATGTTTCTGTGTTGATATTAACAAGACTCTACTCGTGATAATGAATCAGTAAGTCAATAGCTTTCATACTAAAAGCAGAAATATACATTTAATGGGACTGCTGTAGCTGAGCAGTTATTCTGGGTTAAAAAGGAGAAAAATATATGGGAGAACATTTAGCTGTTCCAGAGTAATATCTCATATATATTAATTTGTATACATTTCAGAAACAAAAGAGATCTATGTTAAGTTAGTACTCACCAAAATCCAGGAAATGAGTATTATAAAGAATGTGTCAGAGGCAAGTTACACCCATTGTCAAATCCCATCTGAAATGTCTTTACAAGATACTCTTAGTTTCAGAATTCATACTGGATTGTGACAAGTATTAATGATATGGAAAAACATATCATAGAATGTTTTAACTTTTTGCAGCTTCTTAATAGTGTTATGTTATCCCAGGTAATCGAAGCCGTGTTACTCAGGTTTTCAGTTCAGAAAATCCAGACAACTTTCCACTGTGCAGAAATTAACATTCCGACTTCATCAATAACAAATCACACGCGTTGCTGAGTGGTGGTAAGCGATCCCTTCCGAATATAGTATAACTTCCACATCCATATGTATCTAAGCCATAGAAAATGCCTTTGAGGATACTTTGTAGAGTAGCGGTAGTGTTTCTTTTTCACTTTATTAATGTTCATATTACAAACAAGACAGGCTAGATGTAGACAGACTCATACCTCTGTTGGTTTTGTGCTAAACAGTTACGTGTAATTCAGACACTCCTGAACCAGTGCATTCAAGTTTATACAGAGTGATCTTATATAAGTTATGTTTCATTATGTAATGATTTAATCTGCAAGAACTATTAATCTCTGCTTGCAAACCTTCTATCTCACATCCTTAGCTCCTACAGGAAGATTATGCAGATGTCTTCTGCTACAGAGTTGTATTCAGGTAAGTGTGGTGGCAAAAATTAATCAAGTGAAAACATTTGCCATAAAGTATTTTTAGAATACTGGAAAGTTGGTTTAAAAACTCATATAAAGTGTAGGGAATAAACCATTTCATGTGCAACCTTGTATTCAAAGTAATATTTTATCTTCTAACAAGTCTGAGTTTAATTTAAGATTAAATCCTGCTTTGATTTCCATTTGAGAAGACCAGTTGGTATGTATTTGCAAGATATTTCATAACTCTAACAAACATTGTTATATTACCTGGATGGGATAATTATTTTGCATTTCTTTTTTAGATTGATTCAGTGAAATATCTCATTTATTTTTGCAAAAGAACATCTAGCACAAAACTTATAACTTATAACCTATATGAATTTCTTCAAATTGCAAAAATAGAAAACCTAGTAAGATCTGATTCTTCATTTACAAATCCTAGACTCATGTTAGATTTGCCCTCCCCAGAGCTTGACAAAACAGAGATGGAGGAAAACATCTGCCTTGAACAAAGAACACCTAAGAACTAATACTGATGATATCAGCAGTCTGTCAGAATTACCTTACCTTGGGTGTCTTCAAGCTGTATTTGCAGGTTTTGTTTTTTGAAATCTTTTGCTTGGGCAGGATATTTTTGCTTATGCAAGTTTCATTGGGCAGCTTTAAGTCACAATCTGATTTGATGAGATACAGACAAATGGTACAATATATCTGCTTCTCAAAAAAACCTAAAAAATCTTTGGCAGCCTACTCCAGGGAAAGGTTGCTGCAGATGAAGAATTCATGGACAGATACATTAAGACTGCTAAATGCTTTGTAGCACTTGGATGTGCGGAGTTCACAAGGATGCTGAAGTGACTCTAGCCAGCTCTAACTATGCATTTATAATAGCTCAATGCCCGGCATTGTCATTTTGGGTATAGGCAGATCTGCATAAGCAGAGTAGAATTCTGACAAGCTTCTAAAAGTGTAGGAAGTCATAAAAGCAGGGGAAATGAATGTGTGAATAAATTTATAAAATTTATAAAAAGCTACTGAGAAGAGGAAAGGAAGAATTAGCTCTCAGTGCTTCATGTGTGACGCTAAAGGCAGCAAGGAATGGTCAAAATAAACATGACAAACAACCAATAGACTTTCCAGCAAACCTGTTCAATCCTTGTCATCTATCATCTGTGAAATAGGTTAAATAAATATTTTGTCTATGCTTTTGAAGAGTTGCTATGAATAGATCCTGCCTTTTGGAGGTCTGATTGACTAGTTGATCTCGTGTTCCTTTCCAGACCCATGACTTTGTGATTCATAAAGTACAATAACAACATGCTGACATTTGAAACTTCACAGTGATTAGTTAAAAAAAAAAAAAAAAAATTGGTGAAGAGAATGCTATACAAAAGCTTTTATTTACTATGTCCTGGGTAAGAAATCAGAAAAACGTCTAAACACTTAAATTTAAGTGAAGTACACAAGTAGTTTAATTGGTATTAATAAATTCTTATAATCCTGCAGATTTATTGTCTTTTATGTCTTTAATAATATGGTTCTCAGTTTATTTTGTCAAGTGTTATTGGATGATACTACCTGAGGAATTAATTACTGGTTTTTTTTGGTTTAATGGATCCCAACAGACTCTTGTAATTAACCCAAATTTGTTACTTAACCTACAAATGGCTATTAGTGTGCAGTCATTGCCTCTCCCTCTAGGAGTTTTTAAAATTCATAAGTGCTGTATATTCAAAAGGAGACTTTTTGCAAATCTGTGGTGGAGCTTGACCTTTAAACTTTCCAAACTTGTTACTTGATATTGTTATGTTGCAGTTATTTTGTTTATTTGTTTGTTTCCCTGCAGAATAAGTGATTTGGTGTTGTCACCAAAAATCAGTGAAACCTTTTCATTTGCTCAGAAAGACAACATAGTCCAATATGGCTCTAATATTAAGATACATGCACATGAATACATATTTCAAGTGCGCGACACGGTGTTCCCAGGTTGTGCCCGCTGATGCGCTGCCATGCTGCCTGAAGGAGAAGGTCCAATCTGCCACTGCAGTAACGTTTGCTCAACCACGCCGAAGGGTGAATCAGGTGGGAGCTGTTAGCAATGAAGAATAATAAATGGGTTTGATTAGCAGTTAATTTCAAATGCTTCTGAATCAATTGGAAAGTCTTCTGTGCCAGCTCAGGTATTACTGTGCTTCCAGGGGACATGGGGTGGGAATGCATGATCTTGCAGTTCTCCCTCCAGGTGTGATAATATGGTCTCCGTCTGTGGACAACCTCCAGTACCTAGAGAGAGCTAGGAAGAGCTGCTAGCTCTTGATGAGCCTGCTCTGGGAGGGATTTTGAAGGTAAAGGCTCTCTAGAACATCTCTTGTGTTCCTAGGAAAAGGAAGCATCCACTACCACCCCCGACTCAGCCCAGGTTTAATAGCAATCTTTTATTCTAAGCCCATACTGCCCCAAACAGAGCTTGTAAGTCAAGAGCCCCTTTTTGTTAACACATAAATCTAAAAAGACTTCCTAAGAATCAATGTAAATTGTTCATGTAAATATGGGGTCTACACATAGCAAAATGGAGAGAAGAAGGAAAGAAGAAAGGAAGGAAAGCAAGCAGGTCCAAACTTAACACCAGGGATGCTGAATCCACTCACCATAAAACTTAAGGACAGGTATAATTGTCCTCTCTTTACTTATGTGAGAAATGAAGCTCCCTCTCTCTCAAGCACATTCTGTTATACTCTTTTTCCTTTTTTTTTTTTTTTCTTTTCTATCTTTAGTCATCCTTGTTGTAAGTTTATTTAAAATTTAATTGGATAATCTTCCAGATTCTGGGGGATCTTTTTGTCAGAGAAATTGCAGGGGATATAGCCCCTATTTGATGAAATTGATAGTTGCTAAAATAACAAAGATATGATTAAAAAAGATGAAAGATATAATTCTTTGTTCGTAGTAAGAATCCTGTTTTACCAGCAGCTATTTTAAAAGAACCTTATAACCTAGGGTAATATACATGCCTATACTTCCATGTCCCTGTATTTCATTTTCTGTCAAATAAGACGCAACATTTATGAATATTGTGACCTGTGGATGTGTCTCCTTGGGAACTTGGACCTTAGCCTGTGTGCTTGCTACCCTCAACCTTAGAGCTCCCAAATGTATAGTCACAATTTGAACTAATTTTCCTAAACCAGTTTAATTTTTGCATTCTCTCAGAGTGTACATGTGGCTTTTTGGCTCATGCCAAAGCCCTACACTAACAGGGGGTATTATGATAGTCTAACTTAAAACTTCTAAATTAAAAACTGCCTGTGTAGCCAGGAAAGAAAGGTATGCTCTTAAACTAAGTTAGATGCCTAAAATTATGTCATGATAATGTGGACTGTGGTCTAACATTGTAAATTACTTGTAGTATTCCTTTTGCAACACAGCTTTTCCTGGTGAAACGTATACTCTGGAAAGATTTGGTTTTCAGTCAAGAATTGATGCTGAATGATGTTTAATGACAGCTCATTGGCTCGTTCTGCTGATTGCCTGGCTCTTGAGGTATCTGTAATTAGCTATTACCTTTCTGAATTTGCTGAGGTTTTTTCCACTTGTCCTCATTCTGAATATTTTTTTTCTCAGAACAGAATAGAGCTTGTTCCAAATTCTTTCCCACAGGTCAGTGTGGAGGAAAAAAAAAGGACTAATGAAATCTTTGAATCTGTAAAAAAAATATTGAGAAGAAAGAGAAGTCTTAGATCTTTGTATATGACATTGAGATAGTGCTCATGAAGTCCATATTTTTAAAAGAATGTTGAAAAATTGGAGCAGACGAAGAAGAGAGCCATTGACATGTTCCTAAGATTAGAAAGTGTCTTGCTGTGAGAAACTGAGCTCAAACTGTTTACTTTATCTCAAATAAAATTGAGATGTCATTTGATTACAATATATGAGTATATAGTGGTTAATAAAAAGCACTTAAATCCAGCTGAGAAAGACGTAATTAATGTCTGGTAGCTGAGCCACAGAAATTTGCATTAAGAATTAGGGACAGCTTTTTAACAATGAGGATAATTAAGTGCTGGAATCAATTATTATAGGATCGCTAAATTTACCATCTTTAAAGTCCTCAGCGTGGCTGGAAGGAGTCACAACGTAGGACAGTCTGCACTTGTTCCAGCTGAAATCCTGCTGGTTGGGGGAGGCGAAGGGTTCTACTGTCTCCCTCGTTCTTCTTGCAGTAAATGCTGTGTCAAAGCCAAATTGAATTGCTTTCTCAAAATTTTCCCTTAATTAAACACCAATTACTGCAGTTGAACACGATACATGATTGAGAGCTAATGACCTGTGATGTGGAGCATGACAAACTAAATCAATGGTTTTTTGCTTTTTGATTTGCAAATCCACAGACTTCACACAGAGTGTTGAAATCTGGAAGTTTTTTCCTCCTCATTCTGTCTACTTTAAACAGTTCTAGAGTTGCTGTTATTCATAACCTGCATGTTTCTGTGTTGGGGTTCTTTTTTTTTTCTCCCGCATGTTGCATTTTTGGGTGCGGAGGTTGTCTTTTTTTTTTTTTTTGTATATAAGAAGAAATTTTTAATATGCTTTTCTGTAGTTGTAGTTCTCTAACATTTCTAATCCTATTCATTTTAGTTTTAGAAAATTAACCTACCTACTATTACAGAACAGGTTTTCATCCAGTACTCTATTTTCACACTTAAAATGATAGAAAACTAATAGCTTTTACAGCTCATAAAGTCAGTCATGAAAGAGATCTTTTTAATAGTGCACTTTATGTGAAACTGCAAAGCACTAGGGATTATCTGAAAATAAATAAATAAGGAACAGGTTTTCTGAATCTAGATATATTGCTATATAATTCTGCTTCTATAACTTTTTGTCACAGTTTGCTGTTTGTTAGGGGTCTAAATTAAAGATTCCAGTGGATGGTAAAATGGCTTTGACAGGCTTACTCCTCGCTTGGTGAAAAAATGGCTGGATGTCTGGGTTCAAAGAGTTGTGGTGAATGGAGTTAAATCCAGCTGGTGGCCGGTCACAAGTGGTGTTCCCCAGAGCTCAGTACTGGGGCCAGTTCTCTTTAATATCTTTATCAATGGTCTGGACGAGGGGATTGAGTGCACCCTCAGTAAGTTTGCAGATGACACCAAGTTGAGCAGGAGTGTTGATCTGTTTGAGGATAGGAAGGCTCTACAGAGGGATCTGGACAGGCTGGATCAGTGGGCCGAGGCCAACTGTATGAGGTTCAACAAGGCCAAGTGCTGGGTCCTACACTTGGGTCACAACAACCCCAGGCCACCCTACAGGCTTGGGGCAGAGTGGCTGGAAAGCTGCCTGGTGGAAAAGGACCTGGGGGTGCTGGTTAACAGGTGACTGAACATGAGCCAGCAGTGTGCCCAGGTGGCCAAGAAGACCAACAGCATCCTGGCTTGTGTCAGGAACAGTGTGGCCAGCAGGAGTAGGGATGTGATTATCCCCCTGTGCTTGGCACTGGTGAGGCCGCACCTTGAGTCCTGCGTTCAGTTTTGGGCCCCTCACTACAAGAAGGACACTGAGGTGCTGGAGTGTGTCCAGAGAAGGGCAATGAAGCTGGTGAAGGGTCTAGAGAGCAAGTCTTACAAGGAGCGGCTGAGGGAGCTGGGGTTGTTTAGTCTGGAGAAGAGGAGGCTGAGGGGAGACCTTATGGCTCTCTACAACTACCTGAAAAGAGGTTGTAGCCAGGTGGGTGTTGGTCTCGTCTCCCAAGCAACAAGTGATAGGACAAGAGGAAATGGCCTTGAATTGCTCCAGGGGAAGTTTAGGTTGGATATTAGGAAAAATTTCTTCACTGAAAGGGTGGTCAGACATAGGAACAGGGTCCCCAGAGAGGTGGTGGAGTCACTGTCCCTGGAGGTATTTAAAAGATGGGTAGATGTGGCACTTAGGGACATGGTTTATTGGTGGACTTGGCGGTGCTAGATTAACTGTTGGACTTGATCTTAAAGGTCTTTTCTATCATTCTATAAAGTGGTTTAGGTAATAAATTTCATGCCACCCTAAATACATTAATTTAGTATAGTTGTGCAAGGCAGCAAAGTGAGGGAACTAGCAAAAACATTACTGCTGAATATCAAGCTGTAAGATTAATTTTGTTTTGAAATAACTACACAGTGAAAGTCTGGCACAAGGGAAATCCATTGGAGTGCTGTTCACAATTTGCTGCTCATGCTTCTTATAGGCACAAGGTTTCACTGATGGGAGTTTTATGGGTAGACATGAGTCATATCGTAACAACACTTGCAAAGCCTTATTTTTAGCTGAGGAAGGGAAAATAGGGTAATAGGACATGAAGCACCTTCAGGAGTAAACTGCCCTTATCAGCAGAAAATGAATGATCACATAGCACAGATGAAGGGCGGTCAAGTAGGTTGAAATTTTAAAGGAGACTAGGAATGTGTGAGGCCAGATTTCACTAGTTTTTAAGCAGAGTTGCTACGACAAGACCTTCAAACTACACAGTGTAGTCACAAGGCTCTTAAAACCCACTGAAACAAAGCAATTGTGCTAGTGCCTATGGAGAATAGGAAGCAATGAATTAGACACCAGCTGCTGCCCATGAAAAGAGCTGCTGAGCTAAGAGGAGCGTCTGGGGCCCTGTAGGTTTTTTTGTCCTGTATGACTGGAACTTAACTACAGTGTTGTTTTCATTTTAGTCCTCCTGCCTAGATCAAAATTGCTTACTATGACCTCTCTGAGGAAATGCTTTATCTCAGACTAGAGTTCCCCATTTATTTACTGGAAAGTGAGGTCTATCACAGAATTTGGGATGGAAATAGTTCAGATAAAGAAGCAAGAAATACTAGTGACAGAGCAAATACCAGAGTTTCAGAAGGCATGAAATCTGCATTCACTTCTTTTGGGTGCAGACTTCTATGAAATAGTATAGGAGAGATAACGATGAGCAAACATCACACAAAAGCAGTTTTATGTATGTAGGATCTCCCACATTCAAGTATCTCATGCTCCTGTTTAGTTACATGATATGTTAAAGTCAGTGTGTTCTTCCAAAACAAAATCAATCTAACATGACAACTCCTAACCCCTGCCAGTTAGTGAGTTTTCCATTTATTCATTTGTTCATAGAGATAAAATCACATCCTGAATACAATTATCTACTATGTGTTACAATCTGTATTATAATTACCTAGTATATAAAAAACAGTAAAAAGCTTCAATCTTCAGTGAAACTTTTATTTGAAGACTGCTTAGGATTGTGCACTCCTTTGTTCTAGGCTTTGCATGAATAGACTCTGTGTCTGTAAGTTTATAATTTAATTAAAGGTGGGAAAACAGACATAATATGTGCAAAATGTTAATATTTTATATCTATAATGTCATTCAAAGACAGTTTATAAGAAAAGAGGATCAAATTAGTGTTTTATTCCAAACATGAATGCGTGTTTTTATAACTATCATGAAAACAGTAATTTGAATTATGATAGCTCTGTATTGTAATTCCTTGCTACTTGATTTCATGGAAAATAAATGCACAGTCCCTCCAGCCCCAGTAGTGAGTGTGTATAAAGATATTATTTATGTTAAAAATCAGGATAGTTAGAAAAAAACCCCAATTCCATAATGAAAGGAAAAGACACAGAAAGAAACTTCGAATAACATATTTTGAAATTATATTTTTGAAATATTTTGTTTCAGTGATGATCAAATGTTATGATTTATGGCACATCATGCCCTTAGACATAGAAAGTCTTTTGATGTTTTATATATCGGGCTACATACATTAATAAATATACTTGAAATATATAAAGATTATAAAATGTTTTGATGATCTGTCGAAACATATGACAAAGTTAAACTATTCCCTATCAATCAGTTTACCTTACATCCAAAGAAATACTATTAATATAAATTTATATAAAATCTAGATGTCGTTACCTATTTGGCACTAAAACACAATCAAAGTAAATTAAAATGATCCTTCAGAAAACAGTTCTGGCAGCTTGCTAATGTCAAGTAAAAGGTAACCTGCATTTTTTTGAGAAGCAGATTCACATTTCTTTCTACAGCCTCTTAGGACAAAAAATATGATGATGATCCATTTCAATGGATACTTAGTTGCCTTTGCATGCATTTCAGCCGAATGCATGATGCTTTCTACTAAAGATTCTACATCAATAAATCATGCCAAACGTGTATCTGTTCAGGAAAGCAGTTATGCATATGCTAAAGTCTTACTGAAGTGCTAAGTGCGTACCAAAACTGGAAGCAAAGAAATGCCCAATGAATGAGAAGAAAAATCTGGATAGGAACATTTATTCAAGGAATTTGTACTTTCAGCATGATTAATCACCTAAAGTGTTTGTAACTTTAGTCAGTGGATTGACAAATAAGCAATAGCTGTAATTTAGGAAAAGTACCTTTTTTAAAACAAATTTTTCTGCAGTTCTCCAAATAATAATCTCATATTTGATAGGTGCTTTATTTCTCATATCATTCATTGAATTCTCTATTTGGCATACTGTCTCTAGAATAATTCTTAGTGCTACAAATGAACATAATTGAATGGATCTGGCAAAGGGCAATTTATGATCTCTCCACATAATGATACACTGGAGCCTAAATTTTTCTTTCTTTGTTTTGGATATAAAACATACCTACTATTAAGAATTTCGTTTTTTCAAGGTCTGTCATGTAGAATACGGTTAATTAGTTTCAAAGCACATATGCATTAAAGAGTTGGGTTTTTTTCTAGATGCTTACTGGCATTGACCTATGTCTTTGAGTGGATTGAAAAAAATCATATTCCTTATTACTGGGTAAAATATCTTGTCATTTAGATGGCAATAATAAGTAGAAGATAGGACTGTGTCAATTTCCAAATGCTCTGGTTAGGTTTTTGAAAAGGAATAGTGATATTTGTCATTTTTTTAGAGTGAATTTTTAAATTAATTTCTTTGCTTCTGTGCAAGGACGAGCCATCAACTGGTATCAGTCTCATAACATATAAAGTTCTTTTCCTACAGATACTGAATATATCATGTCATCAGGTTTTTTTTTTTTTTTTTTTTTTTTTAAATCATCAGGTATGAATTTCTAATGTGTAATGGAGCATGATGACATAATCAATAACCTGTTCTGCTTTTAAGGATAATTCTTAAAGTGATTTCATTAGTGTTACGTCACAGAAGAAAAGATGGGAGGAAGAAAACAAGAAATGAAGAATTTGGATTATAGCCACCTACTGGGAGCTTTTCTATAAAGTCTATGAAACAATGCTTTAGGACACTTGCAATCAGCATTTAAAATATCATTGTCATACACATCAGATTTCTACAAGATCTGGCTTCATAAGATAAAATCCCAATCTCTTTGAAGTTAGTTGCAAAATTCTCATTAACTGTCATTAAAATATTCTCATTAGTAAGGTCAGGATTTAGGAGTCAATACTGAAAGGAGTTACTGCTGAGCATTGTGATTATTAACAAGCATAACATTTGTAATGATCCTTCTCTTCCATGTGAGAATATTTTTCCATTCATATGAGCTTGTTTGTCTGCTTTGTGTGTTTAGGCTCCAAACTCTTGAGGACAGAAATTAGTTTAAGAA